>NC_061514.1:66892301-67152639 GCF_022539505.1 Lolium rigidum
GTGCACACACACATTATTAGAGGCACCCGCGCCTTGCGCATAAAGTGCATGCGTATATATAAGTGTGTTTTTTGGCCACCAACGATATATATATATAGATCGAAAGAGAAAGATTGAAATATATATATTTATCCCCAAGAATATGTTCAGATATATATTGAAATATATGCACGAATGTGTTATCACCAGAATTTGACCGGATCAGAGGTGGGCCGCTATTGAAGATGGGCTTGAAGAATATACATGGAAGAAAGACATGAATCGGCCTTATATACCAAATTTGGGCTAGTTTGCCCGTGTATCTGTAACATAGTAGGATACGTGTCGGTTAGAAGGAGTTTGGGCTCGTGCCCGGTTGGGATTATTCCCACGTTAGAGAGTCTACGGACTATAAATATGTATCTAGGGTTTATGAAATAAACAACAATCACGTTCACCACAAACCAATCTAGGCGCATCGCTAACTCCCCCGTCTCGAGGGTTTCTTCCGGGTAAGCACCATGCTGCCTAGATCGCATCTTGCAATCTAGGCAGCACACGTTTATTCGTCGTCCATGCGTTGCTCGTGATGAAGTCTTTTTGATGGCGAGCAGCGTAGTTATCATAGATGTTTTAGGGTTAGCATTGTTCTTCGTATCATATGCTATCGTCGTGCGACCCTTAGGCATCTAGCCGCCCTTACACCTATCTTGGGTGTAAGGGCGGCACCCCGCTTGATCATTTTTTAGTAGATCCGATCCGTTATGATTGCTCCTTGTTCTTCAAGGATTAGTTTAATATCTGCATTTAGGCCTTACAAACGGGTCGAAGGATCCAGTGGAGCGTAGGGTGTAGTTTGCTAGCCCTAGGCAGGACGTTCCGAGGATCAACTTCGTGTTGGTTTTTAGGCCTTGTCTAGGGTCGGTTTACGATCACCGTGCGTGGCCGCCAGGCTCGATCACGAGTAGGATGTTCCGATTATGCGGTGAAAATCCCAAATCGTAGTAGGTCGCTTTAGCTTTATCTTGATCAAGCAGGACCACCATCTGATCGTACACCTCGTACGCATCATGGGTGGATCGGCTCCTTGAGCCGATTCACGGGATAACTCGAGAGCCGATCGAGGCTCGTATTTAATGTTTACATGTATGCCATGCAGGAAACTAAGCGAGGCATCATCCAACACCTTCCTGACCAGGTATAGGTCAGGTGGCACGCCCTTGCATCAGCATCGGACGTGCGTGCCGAAGGCTTTGCGGGCCGTCGCTCGGAGGGAGCAGGGGCCAGCCGCGATCCCGGGAGATTCCCGGCTCTACGGTGTTGCCCGTCGCTGCCCGCCGGTGGGTTTCCGACCGCAACACATTCCGGCACGCCCGGTGGGACAATCTTCGACATCAACCGCATCGCCATCTACATCCGAGATGGCGGAAGGCACTCCGATCAAGTACGAGGATCCGACCGAGGAGCTCAAGAAGAAGCATGACGAGATCAAAGCGGTCCTCGAAGCCGACCTCATCGGCTCTTTTCACGGAACCCGCTCACATGGCATCGAGGTGGAAAGGGTTCTCACCTGAAGGCGCGCTCGATGGAGTGGACCTGTCCACCCCGTCGGAAGAACGCACCAGGTCGCTGCGTCAGGAGATCAACTTCATGGTGGCTCATTCGCTGCACCGCCATTCCGAGAGCCTGGTGATCACTTTGGAGCGTGTCGCTCTGCGCGTGATCCAGGAAATCATGAGCCATCAGTATTCTCCGTCAGGACCAGCTCTGGGGACTTACCAAGGAGAGATGCCACTCCAGTCCCGTCCACCGCTGCCGTTTGCGTTGGCAGCACCAGAAGTGCCGAGTTCATCGGCATACGTCGTCTACAAGATCGATGGTGACCCTAGTGACTACCAATTCTTGCATGAGGCGCCCAAGGAGATCCCTCACGGATACACGTGCGCATACGTGCCAGACTGCAGTAACTGGGCGCTCTCGAACCAGGCTGCAACAGCAGGGACTTCCGGAACAGCAGGAGGAACTTCGGGAGCAGATCTTGAGAAGCAGACGTGGCTAGCTAAGTATGCCACTCCGACAAACCTCCAGAGCTCAGCTCCTGCAGTTGGCTCAGAGCTGGAAAAGCAAGCATGGCTGGCTAAGTATGCCACCCCGGCGAATCTTCAGAGTTCGACGCCTGCAGGACCAGTTCGGCATGATGCCGAAAAGGAGGACAATCGGATATTCCAAGCCGTACCCCAATGAGTACGAATTGATCCCGCTACCACCCAAATATCGGCTCCCTGATTTCACCAAGTTTAATGGATCGGATGGTTCCAGCTCCATCGAGCATGTGAGCCGATATTTGGCACAGCTGGGCACGATCTCGAGCATCGGACGAGGCTGCGTGTGAGGTTCTTCGCACAATCCCTCACAGGATCGGCTTTCGAGTGGTACACATCGCTGCCACCAGACTCAATCCGGGCTTGGAAGCAGTTGTAAGAGCAGTTCCACATACAGTATCACTCAGAGGCTTCCGAGGCTGGCATTGCCGATCTAGCACAAGTACGACGAAGCGCGGGAAACAATGGCGGAATACGTCCGGCTGCTTCGGGACCGTTAGGAACCGATGCTATTCGGTTCATGTGAGTGAAAAAGAAGCGAGTCGAGTTGGCGGTGGTGGGTATCTCATCATCGATCAAGGACGTGGCCTCCCAAGCGAGACTACCCTTCACCGGCGCACATGGTGCGAAGTCGTCGGCATATGAACAGCGCCACCCGGATGTTTACCAGGATAAATTCAAGCGTGCGGTGGTCCCGGTGGAGGCGGATGAAGATGAAGGTGCTGCGGGAGATCAAGAGGTAGCGATGGCTGAGTGGACTCGGGGGCAAGCCCCGTGTCCCGTAAATGGGTTTAGCCACAAGGTCCTCCAAAAGGGTTTGACTTCGACGTGACCAAAGCTGAGCAGATTTTCGACCTCTTACTCAAGGAGAAGCAGCTAAAGTTACCCGAAGGCCACAAGATCCCCACGGTGCAGGAGCTGAACGGAAAGCCATACTGCAAGTGGCATAACACGTTCACCCACGCCACCAACGACTGCAGGGTGTGGCGTCGGCGAGTCCAAATGGCGATAGAACAAGGGCGGCTAATTTTCAGCCAGTACGCCATGAAGGTCGACACACACCCCTTCCCCGCCGTTAACATGGTGGAGTGCACTTACCATGGAGGGTGCCATCCAGGATTCTCGTGCAATATCAACATGGTAGGACCTGGGCACCACTCTGGTAAGGACGGAGATGAGGGCAGCTGCTCTCATAGCAAGGACACAGAGGAAGCCGCTCCACGCGATCGGCTCCGTCACGATGGCAAGCGCTACATCACGGAGGGAGAAGTGAGGAACGTAAGATATCAGCGACCTCTCTCGATCACCTCCTCAACAAGTATGTGGGTCAATATGACCAACGCCGGCGATACAACGACGATGATGAGAAGAGATCGTCCGGCTAGGGACGCCGGGAGACACCGTCGGCATGATCGCGACGAGGAGAGATATGAGCGCCACGCCAAGGAAAAGTCGAGAGAGTAAGACGACGTGGATAGGCACCGGGACTGCCCTTCTTCGGACACTCGCTGGGATTCAGGAATGAGCCGATTGCCTACAATCGGCAACTGCCCGGAATGTAGACAAAAGAAGAAGGATGCGGCTAACGTGTCCGTGTTCAAACGTCTAGGGCCTCTCCCGCCTCGGAACAAGAACGCCGAGTCCGCTCGGGTAGAAGATCTCGAGGAACTAGAGGACGATGATGAAGAAGAAGACAAGTATCATCGGCCAAGGTGGTGCCCTGATGGGCTCAGCCGTTCCCAAAAGCGAAGGGTTCAGCGACTACGTGGGTTGGAGGAAGCCGAAAGGTTATACCCGCACACGTTGAGGAAGGCGCGGCCTGATCCGGCCGCTAAAATTCAGCGAACCCCGGACGAAGAAGGTCGGCCACAAAGGAAAGAGTGGCGCCCGGACAAAAGAAAGCCGATGATGAGACATCGGCCGGCACAAACATGGTGTTCATCCTTCCAACGGAGTTTGTTGCTCCGAGATTAGACGAAGCACCTGTGGCACAACTTGATCTGCGGCCCACGGCCGGTCATCTTTGAGAAGCCACGAGAAAGAAGCTACAGGCATCCGAAGGCCCCGTACTTGCGAGGTTACATCAATGGGCAGCCTGTCAACAAAATGTCTGGTGGACACCGGAGCGGCAGTCAACATTATGCCATACTCCATGCTACGTCGGTTGGGACGCTCTAGCTCGGATCTGATCAAGACCAATGTGACACTGAGCGATTTCAACGGCCAAGCATATGACGCACAAGGTGTTCTGAACGTGGATCTGACCGTAGGAAGGAAAACTGTCCCTACGACGTTCTTTATTGTCGACAGCAAGAGCACCTATGCTGTCCTACTAGGCATAGATTGGATCCACGCCAACTGTTGCATTCCATCCACGATGCACCAATGCCTAATACAGTGGGATGGAGATGAAGTAGAAGTCGTCCACGCAGATGATTCAGCCGAGATTTCAATGGCTGGCATGAACGTTTGGGAGACATCAGGCCAAGAGCCACTCTCAGGCATCAATTTGGACAACTGCGAGCGCATCGACGTGACAAAGGACGGGGTTAGGCTGGTTTTATCCACCGGCCTGACCGTGTAACAAGAGCAACATCTATGGACAAACGTGGCGATGCCGATCCATGTGATCGGCCCCAAGGATCTATGGAGGAACATTGCAAAACCTTCATTGAGCAAGCAACATGGAGGCCGATTCCAGCAATCGGCCAAAATTATCCTCACCATTCATTTTGCCTGGGTTCAACGTCGATCTAATGGGCAATGGGTTTACGTCGGCTGATGAGCTGGAAGAAGTCCACACTGGTCCTAACAGAGCCGACGTTCACGTATAGTGCCTTGGCTAACCACGAGCCGATATCGGCGGTTACCGGCGAGAATCGGCTCGGGGGGCACCTAATCAGATGAACATGTGCGATACATGTGCAGTGAAACATTGGGGACCGATAGAAAAATCGGCCAGTAAAAAAAAATTCTCACGCAGTTTCTCGCAATGTACAGCCGATGCACGGACATCGACTTTAGAACTAAGGAACAAAGCCGATGCACGGCCATCGACTCTAGCACAATTACACAAGATCTACCCGCTGCGCGTTCAAGACGCGGATCACCTTCTGATTCTCGGAGTGAGTAAACAGGTGAGAGCTTCCTCGGCGACAATGAGCCGATTTGGTGCCAGAACTTTCTCTTCAAGGACTCACAACCCTGTGACGGTTAAGCCGATTGATGCTTCGCCTTCGATATCGGCTTTCAATGGAAGAAAAGGTGATCGATGGTGGCACGTTTGCTCAGATTCGCTCAAGTTTGGGCCCGTTGTCTGAACGGTATGTCCTCACCGCCGTTCTCGCCTTAACTGAGGCTCGGGGGGCAACTGACCTGGTAGATGCTTTGTTTTTAGAAGCCGATTGGAGAGTCATCGGCTGGTCCCGCAACGCAATTTCTCTCAAAGGCGGCGAGTTCTTGCAAAAGAGGGATCCATCATCACCGATAGAGAGTTGGCTCTGGGCTATCTAGTTGCTGCAAAGGAACAGAGCAGGTGATATCTGTTCTGCAGAAGTCTCGGCTTCAACGACAAGTTGTTTCAGCAGCGGTTGTAGGACTCTCTTGAAGGCATTGGTCTTCCACATTGTCCACCAGAGCTCAAAGTCATCGGTCGAAGGATAGATCGTGAGGGATTGATGCGTTGACATCGGCTTATTGAGCATTGACCAAGTTCACGATCACTCCGAAGTCAAAGAGATGAAGAGCGGATTATGAGGGACCGATGCGTGGCCATCGGTTCATTGAGCATTGGCTAAGTGACGATCAGCAAAATCAGTATGAGGGGAAATCGGCTAAATTGGCATAAAGGAAATCGGCAAAATCAAATTGGGGAATTTCTTCATTGATAAACGAGATTTCTTACATAAAGAGCTGATTGCTCTCAAAAGGAAGTACTAAGGGGATACATTGTAACGGCCCCGGGTAGTACCCCTAATAGATTTTGCTTGTTATTTTTCTTTTATGCATGATCATGGCATATGCATCATACCATCCATGCTTTAATAAATAAAATTATTTTATAAAGCCAAACTATTTTGTTTTCTCTCTCTCCACCTCTGCATTCAAAATTCAAATTTGTTTGAACTATTTTAAAACCAGTTTTAAAATCAAAGAGGAAACATATTTTCGAAATAAAATAAAAACCAACCCTTCTTCTCTGGGCTCCTCTCTCCCTGGGCCTTTTCCTTCTTCCCTGGCCCAGCCTTCTTTTCCTTCTCTCCTAACCGGCAGCCCACCTTCCCTCTTCTCCCTTTCTTCCTTTCGGTCCGGCCCAGCCCACAAACGAAACGGTACCCCTCTCCTTTTCGTGTTGTCGTCTTCTCCAGGGAGGCACGAGAGGAGCGTGCTGCCCTGGTCCTCCACCCACCGCGCCGTGGTCCTCCTCCTCACCTGCTCCCTCCCTTTCCCCTTAAATCTTCCCTCTAGAAACCCTAGCCTCCTCTCCTCCCTCGCGCCGCCACCCCTCTCCCCTCTCTCTTTTCTCTGTGAACGAAACCAAGGGGAAAAGTCCCACAGTACCTTCTCCACCCCACCATGGCGCCGCCGCTCCAGACCACCCCTCGCCGAGCTGAGACCACCGGCGGATGCGCCTCATCATCCTCTTCATCCCTGTGCAAGGAATCGGCCCGGGGCGCCCTGTACTGAGCGCACGGTCGCCGTTTCTCCTCCATGGCCGCCACGCTCCAGCGTCGATTCCACCGCCCATGGTTCCTCTCCGGCCTTCTCGTCGCCCCCATCGTCTTCCCCGCGTCCAGGCGCATCTTCGGCACCAACTGTCTGGTCCCAATTCGCTCCGGCTCGCCGGATCCATGAACGACCAGAGCTCCTCGCCATGACCTTCATCCTCGAGCTCCGCCTGTGTCTGCTTCAGGTTGCTGGACGCCCATCTCATGACACCATCCATGCAGCAGCCCGACTGGTTCGGCCATTTTTCCTTCTCTCACGAGATCCTAGGTTCAAATCCCCACAGCTGCCATATAAATCCAACCTTTATTCTTGTTTTTGCTTCAGATCTCGCGCACAGAGAAGCTTCTTTTCACTTAGGGCCATTCCAATTTCAACATCAGCTTGCAGCCCAGCTGGTTTGTTACTTCTCCCAGAACGTGGAGGTCATGAGTTCTAATCCCACCGCTGCAATCTAAGCCCACCTTTTTGTTCTCTGTTTGTTTACTCAGATCAGGCGCCACTTATGGGCCTCGACCCAGATCGATCCGCAGCAGCACATCGCCCGCGCGGCCCGGTTATTCCCGTCGCCGCTGCAGACCAGATCCGGCCCAGAACAGCGCAGGTCCAGCCCAGTTCGACCCCTGCCTATTCTTTTCTTTTATGAAATTCCAGAAAATGTGCATATCTTACTAAAATCGTATCTTCTAAACCGTAACTCGAAATAAAAAGTATTTTATATGAAAGTTGTTCAGAAAAATATAAAGAATCTCAATATGCCATCCATTCATCTGTTTGCATCTCGCATCATGTCGTGACGTGATAGTTGTGCATGTTCATCTAACATATATGCGGAGTATTTCGGACATCCGACCTAAGGTTTTCCGCGCTCCGCTTAAATTTGAAGTAGTGCACCATTGCCATGCTATGCCATGCTAATCAACACTTTATTTTGTCGGTAGAAATGCAACTCCAACCTAATTTGCTTGTCCGGGGTTTCGACTCCGTTTAATATGGATAAGTTGCATTGCACCATCGTTGCCATGTCATGCATACCATCTTGATCATGCTGGATCTTCTTTATCCTTAGTAGTAAGACTTGCACCCGTTGTTTGTCCAGCATTTGCTTCTTCCCGGATAGGACAACGAAGTGTTGATGTGAGATACGACGAGTTCTCCGACAAGTTCTTCTGCAGCTTTCCACAGGCGAGCCCACCCCTTCACCTATTTTACTTTTACATGCTCTTTTGATCTATTGCTATCCTTATGTTGCGATTCTGTTGTGTCACGTGTCCTATCCACCTGTTACCTATATGTCCGAGATACACCTCCTCGCCCTACCTATTGTTTGTTGTTTGCCAGCTTTGCGAGTCGTAGGCGAGTTTAGGGTCTTGTTGATATCTCGAGATGTTCGGGATATCTTGTTGGGAGGTTATCACATGCTATATCATTTGTTGGAGATAATCACACTTTACTTTATTGTTAACAACTAAAATTGTAAGCGAGAGGCATCCGTGAGCCCCTTTGCGAAAGCATCGGAACTTTGACTTGCTAATGTCCCCTAGGACCCGAGTTCTTGTTATCTGTTCCGAGATTGAGCGCTCTACCCGTACGTGGGGGAGTGGGACCCCCATCACCCACTACCTTTCCTCGAGTCTGTTTATTGGGAGCCACAACCTTGGTTTTATTTGCCCATATGCACGATGCACGATTTACTTATGTTGCCTTCGGGTGTTTATATTCTGTTATGTACTCATATCGTGGAACGATTAGCGACGGCGGAGTTGTTCACACTTAGCTTAGCCGTTGACACAAACCTCTGGGTCCGTATCGGAGTACGGCCGAACTTCGTCACGGGTAGCTTAGTGGGGTGGCTCCCCTTAAACTTTCTCTTGCATTGGGAACGGTCTTGTTGTGAGACTCCACCTGTAGTAAGTGGGTTCGAGCATGCGTATGGTTACATTTGGGCAACCCCCGCAGGGTGTACATCTTATCGATAAGCCGTGTCCGCGGTTATGGACGACTTGGAATTGTATAGCTTGATCATAGAACAACTTACACCTTATTTCCTGTTGTTAATAATTTGCTAATAAAACTCTTTCAAAAGTGTGTGTGCCTTTGCAATACCTCTTGGCGAAGGGGGATCGCATCGGCTGTGTTATGTTTGCAGAGTATAGAACTGTTACCTTGTGCGCTCTCTTATCTTCTCTGAGTAGACGGATGTTGTAGCGTGTCTCTATTGGATAGTAGCTTTGCTGCCGCTAAACTCCACATATAGCCGGGTGAAGTTTATACCGCCCACCGGCGAGCATAGCTGGTCTTGTCTCGCAAGTACGTGCCATTGGTACTTACCCTCGCCTTCTTTTCTTTTTGTCTCCTCCCTTTTGTCGGCAACCGATGGCCCGACTTTGACAGGTACGAGATGACGACGTTAGCAAGGTTACCCTTCCGGCTTGGCTCGGGCAGGGTTATGGACGCCACTGGTTATCTTCAGGACTCTTAGTCCAATTTGTATCTTGTCCGTACTCGGACGTATTTGGTCTTCTGTATGATTTGAATCTTTGTATGTATCTATCTGTAACTTGACTCGTTGGAGTCGTTGTTGTAATATATGTATCTTGTGGGCTCTATTGTAATCCTGTTGTAATGTTACCGCTAGTGTTAATTCCTCTGGCATCACGTGTGTGATTCTTCGCGCACGTCGTGTCGGAGGGCGTCTCTGAATCGATATCATGCGGATTTCGGCGGGTTCGCTGGGATCCTCATGGTACCGGTTCCGGGGCGTCACAAGTTGGTATCAGAGCTCAGGTTGACGGTACCCCACTAGTCCAGCCTGTAGGTTAACCTTGCCAACGGACGTTGTGTCTAGTGTCAAAACCTATTTTCTAAAATTCGTTGGATAGATCTGATTAGCTCTGATTTTTCTCCTTATCTATATTCTTTCTCCTCTTATCTATGCGAGTTTTGAGTCTTCTCTCTTATCTGAGTTTTTCTGAGTCTTAGGTTTCGACGCGGGTTGGACGATCTTTGCTTTTGTCCTATTAGGTCCGATCTTCGGAGGATCCGATGGATGCGCATCATCAACAGCAGAACAACGACTTCTTGTTAGTGGTGTCGCCGATCTACGTGGAGCAAGAATTCTTGTTAGTGGTGTCGAGGAGTTCGACACGTCGCCTGAAGACCCGATAGTTTCACCTCTCTCCCCCGTACCATGGCGTGGAACCTCGGGGCGAGGTTCCTTGTTAGTGGTGTCGATTGTAACGGTCCAGGGTAGTACTAATAGATTTTGCTTGTTATTTTTCTTTTATGCATGATCATGGCATATGCATCATACCATCCATGCTTTAATAAATAAAATTATTTATAAAGCCAAACTATTTTGTTTTCTCTCTCTCCACCTCTGCATTCAAAATTCAAATTTGTTTGAACTATTTTAAAACCAGTTTTAAAATCAAAGAGGAAACATATTTTCGAAATAAAATAAAAACCAACCCTTCTTCTCCGGGCTCCTCTCTCCCTGGGCCTTTTCCTTCTTCCCCGGCCCAGCCTTCTTTTCCTTCTCTCCTAACCGGCAGCCCACCTTCCCTCTTCTCCCTTTCTTCCTTTCGGTCCGGCCCAGCCTCACAAGCGAAACGGTACCCCTCTCCTTTTCGTGTTGTCGTCTTCTCCCGAGGAGGCACGAGAGGAGCGTCTGCTGCCCTGGTCCTCCACCCACCGCGCCGTGGTCCTCCTCCTCACCTGCTCCCTCCCTTTCCCCTTAAATCTCCCCTCTGGAAACCCTAGCCTCCTCTCCTCCCTCGCGCCGCCACCCCTCTCCCCTCTCTCTTTTCTCTGTGAACGAAACCAAGGGGAAAAGTCCCACAGTACCTTCTCCACCCCACCATGGCGCCGCCGCTCCGGACCACCCCTCGCCGAGCTGAGACCACCGGCGGATGCGCCTCATCATCCTCTTCATCCCCGTGCAAGGAATCGGCCCGGGCGCCCTGTACCGAGCGCACGGTCGCCGTTTCTCCTCCATGGCCGCCACGCTCCGGCGTCGATTCCACCGCCCATGGTTCCTCTCCGGCCTTCTCGTCGCCCCCATCGTCTTCCCCGCGTCCGGGCGCATCTTCGGCACCAACCGTCCGGTCCCAATTCGCTCCGGCTCGCCGGATCCATGAACGACCAGAGCTCCTCGCCATGACCTTCATCCTCGAGCTCCGCTCCGTGTCCGCTTCAGGTTGCTGGACGCCCATCTCATGACACCATCCATGCAGCAGCCCGACCGGTTCGGCCATTTTTCCTTCTCTCACGAGATCCTAGGTTCAAATCCCCACAGCTGCCATATAAATCCAACCTTTATTCTTGTTTTTGCTTCAGATCTCGCGCACAGAGAAGCTTCTTTTCACTTAGGGCCATTCCAATTTCAACATCAGCTTGCAGCCCAGCTGGTTTGTTACTTCTCCCGGAACGTGGAGGTCATGAGTTCTAATCCCACCGCTGCAATCTAAGCCCACCTTTTTGTTCTCTGTTTGTTTACTCAGATCAGGCGCCACTTATGGGCCTCGACCCAGATCGATCCGCAGCAGCACATCGCCCGCGCGGCCCGGTTATTCCCGTCGCCGCTGCAGACCAGATCCGGCCCAGAACAGCGCAGGTCCAGCCCAGTTCGACCCCTGCCTATTCTTTTCTTTTCTGAAATTCCAGAAAATGTGCATATCTTACTAAAATCGTATCTCCTAAACCGTAACTCGAAATAAAAAGTATTTTATATGAAAGTTGTTCAGAAAAATATAAAGAATCTCAATATGCCATCCATTCATCTGTTTGCATCTCGCATCATGTCGTGACGTGATAGTTGTGCATGTTCATCTAACATATATGCGGAGTATTTCGGACACCGACTAAGGTTTTCCGCGCTCCGCTTAAATTTGAAGTAGTGCACCATTGCCATGCTATGCCATGCTAATCAACACTTTATTTTGTCGGTAGAAATGCAACTCCAACATAATTTGCTTGTCCGGGGTTTCGACTCCGCTTAATTTGGATAATTGCATTGCACCATCTTTGCCATGTCATGCATACCATCTTGATCATGCTGGATCTTCTTTATCCGTAGCAGTAAGACTTGCATATGTTGTGTGTTCCAGCATTTGTTTCTTCGCGGATAGGATCACGAAGTGTTGATGTGAGATACGACGAGTTCTCCGACAAGTTCTTCTGCAACCTTTCACAGGCGAGCCCACCCCTTCACCTATTTTACTTTTACATGCTCTTTTGATCTATTGCTATCCTTATGTTGCGATTCTGTTGTGTCACGTGTCCTATCCACCTGTTACCTATATGTCCGAGATACACCTCCTCGCCCTACCTATTGTTTGTTGTTTGCCAGCCTTGCGAGTCGTAGGCGAGTTTAGGGTTTTGTTGATATCTCGAAATGTTCGGGATATATTGTTGGGAGGTTATCACATGCTTATCATTTGTTGGAGATAATCACACTTTACTTTATTGTTAACAACTAAAATTGTAAGCAGAGGCATCTGTGAGCCCCTTTGCGAAAGCATCGGAACTTTGACTTGCTAATGTCCCCTAGGACCTGAGTTCTTGTTATCTGTTCCGACATTGAGCGCTCTACCCGTACGTGGGGAGTGGGACCCCCATCACCCACTACCTTTCCTCGAGTCCGTTTATTGGGAGCCACAACCTTGGTTTTATTTGCCCATATGCACGATGCACGATTTACTTATGTTGCCTTCGGGTGTTTATATTCGTTACTGTACTCATATCGTGGAACGATTAGCGACTGAGCAGGTTGTTCACACTTAGCTTAGCCGTTGACACAAACCTCGCGGGTCCGTATCAGAGTACGGCCGAACTTCGTCACGGGTAGCTTAGTGGGGTGGCTCCCATTAAACTTTCTCTTGCATTGGGAACGGTCTTGTTGTGAGACTCCACCTGTAGTAAGTGGGTTCGAGCATGCGTATGGTTACATTTGGGCAACCCCTGCAGGGTGTACATCTTATCGATAAGCCGTGTCCGCGGTTATGGACGACTTGGAATTGTATAGCTTGATCATAGAACAACTTACACCTTATTTCCTGTTGTTAATAATTTGCTAATAAAACTCTTTCAAAAGTGTGTGTGCCTTTGCAATACCTCTTGGCGAAGGGGGATCGCATCGGCTGTGTTATGTTTGCAGAGTATAGAACTGTTACCTTGTGCGCTCTCTTATCTTCTCTGAGTAGACGGATGTTGTAGCGTGTCTCTATTGGATAGTAGCTTTGCTGCCGCTAAACTCCACATATAGCCGGGTGAAGTTTATACCGCCCACCGGCGAGCATAGCTGGTCTTGTCTCGCAAGTACGTGCCATTGGTACTTACCCTCGCCTTCTTTCTTTTGTCTCCTCCTTTTGTCCGGAACCCGATGGCCCGACTTTGACAGGTACGAGATGACGACGTTAGCAAGGTTACCCTTCCGGCTTGGCCTGGGCAGGGTTATGGACGCCACTGGTTATCTTCAGGACTCTTAGTCCAATTTGTATCTTGTCCGTACTCGGACGTATTTGGTCTTCTGTATGATATGGATCTTTGTATGTATCTATTTGTATCTTGACTCGTTGGAGTCGTTGTTGTATTATATGTATCTTGTGGGCTCTATTGTAATCCTGTTGTAATGTTACCGCTAGTGTTAATTCCTCTGGCATCACGTGTGTGATTCTTCGCGCACGTCGTGTCGGAGGGCGTCTCTGAATCGATATCATGCGGATTTCGGCGGGTTCGCTGGGATCCTCATGGTACCGGTTCCGGGGCGTCACAGCTAGGTTGCCCGTGTATCTTTAATTACAGTAGATTGTATCTAGATTAAAAGTTAGAGTTTATCTCGTGCACGGTTTGGTGCACGCCCACATTAGAAAGTCCGCTGGACTATAAATATGTATCTAGGGTTTATGGAATAAACAACAACCAACGTTCAAACACAAACAAATCTCGGCGCATCGCCAACTCCTTCGTCTCGAGGGTTTCTCCGGTAAGCACCATGCTGCCTAGATCGCATCTTGCGATCTAGGCAGACAAGCCTGCCCACGTTGTTCATGCGTTGCTCGTACTGAAGCCTTTTTTATGGCGAGCAACGTAGTTATCTTAGATGTGTTAGGGTTAGCATTGTTCTTCGAATTACATGCTTTCGTTATGCAACCCTTGCACATCTAGCCGCCCTTACACCTATCTTAGGTGTAGGGGCGGCACCCCCTTGATCATAGTTTAGTAGATCTGATCCGTTACGATTGCTCCTTGTTTCATCAAGGATTAGTTTAACATCCGCAATAGTTAGGCCTTACAAAGGGTTGGAGGATCCGGCGGCGTGTAGGGTGGCGTTTGCTAGCCCTAGAAAGGATGTTCGGGGATCAACCTCGTGTTGGTTTTTAGGCCACTGTCTAGGATCGACTTACGGTCACCGTGCGCGAGCGCGAGGCCCAATCGTGAGTAGGATGATCCGATTATGCGGTGAAAACCCTAAATCGTCGTAGATCTAATTAGCTTTATCTTGATCAAGCAGGACCACCATATATTCGGGCACCTCGTCCGAATCATGGGTGGATCGGCTCTTTGAGCCGATTCACAGGATAACCTGAGAGCCGATCGAGGCTCGTATTTAATGTTTACGTGTATGCCATGCAGGAAACTAAGCGAGGCATCATCCACACCTTCTTGACCAGGTATAGGTCAGGTGGCACGCCCTTGCGATAGCATCGGACGTGCGACCAGGGAGGCTTTGCGGGCCGTCGCTCCGAGGGACCAGGGCCAGCCGCAGCCCTAGTTGTTCCCGGCTCTACCGTGTTGACCGTCTCTCGCCCGCCGGGGTTTCGACGTCACCGTAAATACAATCTACTGCAATTGTTCTTTACTCGTTCTTCGCAAACAATCATCATCATCCACACTATACATCTAATTCTTTGTTTACAGCAAGCCGGTGAGATTGACAACCTCACCGTTACGTTGGGGCAAAGTTCCGTGATTGTGTTGTGCGGGTTCCACGTTGGCGCCGGAATCCCTGGTGTTGCGCCGCACTACACTCCTCCGCCATCAACCTTCAACGTGCTTCTTGGCTCCTCCTGGTTCGATAAACCTTGGTTTCTTTCTGAGGGAAAACTTGTTACTGTACGCATCACACCTTCCTCTTGGGGTTCCCAACGGACGTGTCGACTGCACGCATCAGAGGGCTACTCCCATCGGGAGCGCTGGTCGTGCACCCGATAAAAAAATTACAGCTTCGTCGACAAAGAAGAATAAACCAGAAGACATCGGCATCAACATCAAGATCTTCGAGTAGTTCAACTTGAGTCTATGCGCGGCTGCAAGCACCCGCCCATAGACTCGGGGCTACTCCCATCGGGGGCGCTTCGCGCACCCGACATAAAGCAACTTCAACTCTACATCAAGCACAAGATTCAACAATCAATAGATGATCAAGACATTCGGAAGATGACAACTTTAGTCCCTGCCCGAAGCTTTACTTCGGTCAGAGACTCGGGGGCTACTGATGTGGGCATAACCCTTCGGGTACTCGACATTGCCATACCCGGTGCAAACTATGATGCTGGACCAGCACAAGGACTCAACAAGCAGGACCCACAAGGAAAATCAACTTGAATTACAAGAAAGAAGACTCCAATACGAATCCTATTAGGACTCTTGTAAACCCTAGCTTGACTGATATATAAAGCCAGGCAGGGGCACCCCTTAGGACACACAATCAAAAACATAAATCATAGAGGCGACACGCCTAGACATCGCAACCAGCAATTTAGAACTAGACTAGGCACAACAACTCCGCCTATGGCGGCCCCCTGTACACATATTTTCATATACTGGATTGCTAGCAGGACGTAGCGATCCTCCACCGTGGGGACGTGAACCTGGGTACGTCGTGTACCGTCTCGCTCCGGGAACTTCCATCGTCGTCTTTCTCTAAAACCCAAGCCCCTGATGGTGGGCATTGCCGAGGAACCGCCTCGTCACCAGGTTCACTGGCCCCACCCCAGAGTGTACGGGTGACCAAACATTCTAATCAACGGCCAATGCAATTAAGAAGTGCCAACTCAAATAAGAGACAAGTAGTATGAACTAAATGGAATGCCTCATACTTTGTTGGTTTAAACAAATATTAACATTCAGGGATGGTGTAAGCGAGGCCAGGTAGGATGCACAAGGGATTGATAGTTGTGCCATCACACCAAGCTCGCTTGCACCACCCCCGAGTGTACAGGTGACCAAACATTCTAATCATCGGCACTAAATTGGAAGGAAGATCCAAGTGGTATCAACTTGGTAGCATATGCCTCATACTTTGTTGGTCGAAACAAATATTAACAATCAGGGATGGGGTAAGTGAAGCCAAGTAGGATGCATAACAGATTGATATTTGTGCCATCACACCAGGTTCGCTCACCCCACCCCGGAGTGTAGTGACCAAACATTCTAATCATCGGCAAATACAAATAACATTAAAGACCAAATCATTTATAAAGAAATCATTTATAACCAAAGAATGCCCATTTTATTTCTATATGCTCTACTTTCCAGAGAACCATGTACAACATATACACATATATAACAACCAGTGAGCATGAGCATTCATTTTGAACCAAACCAGAGAGCATGAGCATATAAACTACATTCATTTTGAGCAACCATTGATCATGATAGACAGGGTATAGGATGATGTCATGGTTAGCCTTGCTAAAGCTATGATTCTTGTCAAAAAAAATTATGCACATCAAAGGCCTGTTGCACTTCACTGGTTTAAACCACTGCTCAAAGTTATCAAGGATCCTCTCATATGTACAAACATTTTCTTTTTTCCTACTTCAACCTGCAACTAAATCATCCTAGCAGTACAATAGCATTTCATTTTATTTTCTAGCAGTAGCACTGAAACTAAATGAACCTAGGTAGCAATACATTTTTCTGTTGAATTTGTGCTCTAGCAGTAGCAATGAAACCAAATGGCTATCCTTTCTGAATCGAGATCTCAAAGAATAAAATATCAAGGCAGAACAAGAAACAAGGAAAACAAAGGAGACAAGAGAAAAGATGGCACAAGAAGACCTTTGAATTACTCGTGACCTTGTTGGGGCTGCTTCTGGCAACCCCATCTTCTTCCTCTACCTATGAACTCTCTCTCTCTCTCTCTCTCTCTTGTCTCTCTCAAGAACACACACTTGGAAAAACTCCACACAAACGCACACACCAAGGAACAAGAAGAACAGAGACTTTGCATGTGCGGCTCTCTCCCTTGGCGCACACAATGGCTTCATTCTCACTCTTTTTCTTATGACCAAAACAAACATGATTACATGGCTTAAGTAGCCTCATGCACGCACTCCTTAGGCGCCAAAGTAGGCCACTAACCCCATTTATAGGCTGACCTATTCTCCTTCCTAGATTCTCTCTTGTTCGGTCAAGACTAGGCCATTCGATGCCCCTGCAACTAACACACGTATCTACACCTCCTGAATTCTCTCACAAGCCTCACATCACCAGGTCAAACGTGGGCATGCACACGCCACACAGCTTGGGACTCAGCATCTCGCCATGAGCCGCATCTCACGACTATCTCCGGCATCTCGCCATGCATCCTGTGCTAAACCTGTACCCATATGCTTCTCACGTACGAGCTGCACGGCAAGTACACAAATACCAGATCGTCTAACTACATGCAGAATGAAAACAAAAATGCAGATACAATGAGAATCAAGATTAAGGCTAAAAGAATTGCACCGCGCCCAGCTGCTAGCGGCATCACACCGTTGGCAACCTTCATCTGGAACATTACTGTGGTGGTGGATGATGTCCCACAAGTATAGGGGATCGTGTGCAGCCTTTTCGATAAGTAAGAGTGTCGAACCCAACGAAGAGCTAAAGGTAGGATAAACATTCTCTCAAGTTCTATCAACCACTGATACAACTCTACGCACACTAAGCGTTTGCAATATCTAGGAAATAAAACTAGAGCGATAACGGGTATGAGAGATGACTTTGCAGAACAATAAAATACACGGAATAAATGTTAGTGCTGCAGCAATAAAACAAACTAAACTAACAGTACATGAGTGTGGAAAGGCGGTGGTAATAGTGGTGGCTTTTTCCAAGATCAATTAGTGAAGATCTTGGGTTCAATGTCTTCGATGCAGCTTTCTATGTAGGAGAGGCTAAATATACATGCTCTCCCTCCGGGATTACAAGCTATATGATTGGCGTGCTAGCAAACATCCGTAAATACTAGCAAGAATTAAGGTTTTCCCAACCATAGCCTTAAGTAAATGGTCCTCTTACTCCCATACATGCAACTATCCTTCGCGTACTTAGGTTTCTGTCACTCCGGCAGAACTTCCCCCTTCTAGTATACAAGTACTACCAACCCTATGGTGCTTGATCCATGCGCGCAGAAATATAATGGACAGCAAGGATGGTAACATATCAACATACAACTCTAATGAACCAAAGAGAAACAACCAATCAATCAAAGAACAAATAAACTATGGCAACATGACATAAATCATAGGATTATAACTTATAGCATCAAACACAATATTTACATAGGGCGGTGATACGTCTCCAACGTATCGATAATTTCTTGTGTTCCATGCCACATTATTGATGTTATCTACATGTTTTATGCACACTTTATATCATATTCGTGCATTTTCTGGAACTAACCTATTAACAAGATGCCGAAGTGCCGATTCTGTTGTTTTACGCTGTTTTTGGTTTCGAAATCCTAGTAAAGAAATATTCTCGGAATTGGACGAAATAAAAGCCCGAGAGGCCTATTTTCTCACGAAGCTTCCGGAAGACCGAAGACGAGACGAAGAGGGGCCACGGGGTGGCCAAACCCTAGGGCGGCGCGGCCCCCTTGGCCGCGCGGCCCGTGGTGTGGGCCCCGTGCCGCCTCTCGACTTGCCCTTCCGCCTACAAATAGCCTCCGTGACGAAACCCCCGGTACCGAGAGCCACGATACGGAAAACATTGCCGAGACGCCGTCGCCGCCGATCCCATCTCGGGGGATCACGGGAGATCGCCTCCGGCACCCTGCCGGAGAGGGGAATCATCTCCCGGAGGACTCTACGCCGCCATGGTCGCCTCCGGTGTGATGTGTGAGTAGTCTACCCCTGGACTATGGGTCCATAGCAGTAGCTAGATGGTTGTCTTCTCCCCATTGTGCTATCATTGTCGGATCTTGTGAGCTGCCTATCATGATCAAGATCATCTATATGTAATTCTATATGTTGCGTTTGTTGGGATCCGATGAATAGAGAATACTTGTTATGTTGATTATCAAAGTTATGCTTATGTGTTGTTTATGATCTTGCATGCTCTCCGTTACTAGTAGATGCTCTGGCCAAGTAGATGCTTGTAACTCCAAGAGGGAGTACTTATGCTCGATAGTGGGTTCATGCCGCATTGACACTCAGGACGAGTGACGAGAAAGTTCTAAGGTTGTGTTGTCTTGTTGCCACTAGGGATAAAACATTGATGCTATGTCTAAGGATGTAGTTGTTGATTACATTACGCACCATACTTAATGCAATTGTCCGTTGCTTGCAACTTAATACTGGAGGGGTTCGGATGATAACCTCGAAGGTGGACTTTTTAGGCATAGATGCAGTTGGATGGCGGTCTATGTACTTTGTCGTAATGCCCAATTAAATCTCACTATACTCATCATGATATGTATGTGCATGGTCATGCTCTCTTTATTTGTCAATTGCCCAACCGTAATTTGTTCACCCAACATGATGTTCGTCTTATGGGAGAGACACCTCTAGTGAACTGTGGACCCCGGTCCAATTCTCTTTACTGAAATACAATCTATCGAAATACTTGTTCTACTTGTTTTCTCGCAAACAATCATCTTCCACACAATACGGTTAATCCTTTGTTACAGCAAGCCGGTGAGATTGACAACCTCCATTGTTTCGTTGGGGCAAAGTAGTTTGGTTGTGTTGTGCAGGTTCCACGTTGGCGCCGGAATCTCCGGTGTTGCGCCGCACTACATCCCGCCGCCATCAACCTTCAACGTGCTTCTTGGCTCCTCCTGGTTCGATAAACCTTGGTTTCTTTCGAGGGAAAACTTGCTGCTGTGCTCATCATACCTTCCTCTTGGGGTTGCCCAACGAACGTGTGAAATACACGCCATCAAGCATATTTTCACGGCGCCGTTGTCGGGGAGATCAAGACACGCTGCAAGGGAGTCTCCACTTCTCAATCTCTTTACTTTGTTTTTGTCTTGCTTTATTTTATTTACTACTTTGTTTGCTGCACTAAATCAAAATACAAAAAAATTAGTTGCTAGTTTTACTTTATTTGCTATCTTGTTTGCTATATCGAAAACACAAAAAAATTAGTTTACTTGCATTTACTTTATCTAGTTTGCTTTATTTACTTGTTGCTAAAATGGCCAACGCTGAAAATACTAAGTTGTGTGACTTCACAACCACAAATAATAATGATTTCTTATGCACACCTATTGCTCCACCTGCTACTACAGCAGAATTCTTTGAAATTAAACCCGCTTTACTCGAATCTTGTCATGAAAGATCAATTTTCTGGAATTAGTTACGATGATGCTGCTGCCCATCTTAATAATTTTGTTGAACTATGCGAAATGCAAAAATATAAAGATGTAGATGGTGATATTATTAAACTAAAATTGTTCCCTTTCTCATTAAGAGGAAGAGCTAAAGATTGGTTGCTATCTCTGCCTAAGAATAGTATTGATTCATGGACTAAATGCAAGGATGCTTTTATTGGTAGATATTATCCCCCTGCTAAAATTATATCTTTGAGGAGTAGCATAATGAATTTTAAACAATTAGATACTGAACATGTTGCTCAAGCTTGGGAAAGAATGAAATCTCTGGTTAAAAATTGCCCAACCCATGGACTGACTACTTGGATGATCATCCAAACCTTCTATGCGAGGACTAAATTTTTCTTCACGGAATTTATTGGATTCAGCTGCTTGGAGGTACCTTTATGTCCATCACTCTTGGTGAAGCAACAAAGCTTCTTGATAATATGATGATCAACTACTCGAATGGCACACGGAAAGAGCTCCACAAGGTAAGAAGGTAAATTCCATCGAAGAAACCTCTTCCTTGAGTGATAAGATTGATGTTATTATGTCTATGCTTGTGAATGATAGGACTAATATTGATCCTAATAATGTTCCGTTAGCTTCATTGGTTGCACAAGAAGAACATGTTGATGTAAACTTCATTAAAAATAATAATTTCAACAACAATGCTTATCGGAACAATTCTAGTAATAACTATAGGCCATATCCTTATAATAATGGTAACGGTTATGCTAATTCTTATGGGAATTCTTACAACAATAATAGGAATACACCCCCTGGACTTGAGGCCATGCTTAAAGAATTTATTAGTACACAAACTGCCTTTAACAAATCTGTTGAGGAAAAGCTCAATAAAATTGATATTCTTGTTTCTAGAGTTGATAGTCTTGCCTTCGATGTTGATCTTTTGAAATCAAAAGTTTTGCCTAATGAGAATCATCATAATAAGATTGCTACTACAGCAAATGCCATTCAAGTTAGAATTAATGAGAATATAAGATTAATGGCTGAACTGCGTGCTAGGTGGGATAGAGAAGAAAATGAAAAACTAGCTAAAGAGAAGAATATAGCTAAAGTTTGGACTATTACCACCACTAGTAATGCTAATGCTACACATGTTGCTGCACCTCCTACTCATACTAATAAAAGAATTGGTGTTAGCAATGTTTCTACTTCTAATGCAAAGCGCGAGAAACTGCCCGAAACTGCTAAAACTGCTGAAATTGCCTGTGATAAAGCTGCTGAAATTTTTTCCAACATTGGGGATGATGATCCCATTGCTTTAGATTATAATGGTTTGAATTTTGATGATTGCCACATCTCTGAAGTTATAAAGTTCTTGCAAAAACTTGCTAAAAGTCCTAATGCTAGTGCTATAAATTTGGCTTTCACGC
This sequence comes from Lolium rigidum, assembly GCF_022539505.1. Classification (NCBI taxonomy): domain Eukaryota; kingdom Viridiplantae; phylum Streptophyta; class Magnoliopsida; order Poales; family Poaceae; genus Lolium; species Lolium rigidum. The sequence continues at coordinate 66,914,099 of NC_061514.1, forward strand.
ATCATATTACAAATGCTCTCATAAAAGCTAGAGAAGAGAAACTAGAGCGCGAAGCCTCTATTCCTAAAAAGCTAGAAGATGGTTGGGAGCCCATCATTAAGATGAAGGTTAAAGATTTTGATTGTAATGCTTTATGTGATCTTGGTGCAAGTATTTCGTTATGCTCGAAGAAAATTTATAATATGCTTGACTTGCCACCGCTGAAAAATTGTTATTTGGATGTTAATCTTGCTGATCATTCTACAAAGAAACCTTTGGGTAAAGTTGATAATGTTCGCATTACCGTTAACAATAACCTTGTTCCCGTTGATTTTGTTGTCTTGGATATTGAATGCAATGCATCTTGTCCAATTATATTGGGAAGACCTTTTCTTCGAACTCGTTGGTGCTATTATTGATATGAGGGAAGGAAATATAAAATATCAATTTCCTCTCAAGAAAGGTATGGAACACTTCCCTAGAAAGAGAATGAAGGTACCTTATGATTCTATTATTAGAACAAATTATGATGTTGATGCTTCATCTCTCGATGTTACTTGATACACACTTTCTATGCCTAGCTGAAAGGCGTTAAAGAAAAGCGCTTATGGGAGACAACCCATGTTTTTACCTACAGTACTTTGTTTTTATTTTGTGTCTTGGAAGTTGTTTACTACTGTAGCAACCTCTCCTTATCTTAGTTTTTAGTTTTGTTGTGCCAAGTTAAGCCGTTGATAGAAAAGTAAGTACTAGATTTGGATTACTGCGCAGTTCCAGATTTCTTTGCTGTCACGAATCTGAGCCCACTGCCCTGCAGGAAGCTCAGAAAATTATGCCAATTTACGTGCATGATCCTCAGATATGTACGCAACTTTCATTCAATTTGAGCATTTTCATTTGAGCAAGTCTGGTGCCATTTTAAAATTCGTCAATACGAACTGTTCTGTTTTGACAGATTCTGCCTTTTATTTCGCATTGCCTCTTTTGCTATGTTGGATGAATTTCTTTGATCCACTAATGTCCAGTAGCATTATGCAATGTCCAGAAGTGTTAAGAATGATTGTGTCACCTCTGAATATGTCAATTTATATTGTGCACTAACCCTCTAATGAGTTGTTTCGAGTTTGGTGTGGAGGAAGTTTTCAAGGATCAAGAGAGGAGTATGATGCAACATGATCAAGGAGAGTGAAAGCTCTAAGCTTGGGGATGCACCCGGTGGTTCACCCCTGCATATATCAAGAAGACTCAAGCGTCTAAGCTTGGGGATGCCCAAGGCATCCCCTTCTTCATCGACAACATTATCGGGTTCCTCCCCTGAAACTATATTTTTATTCCATCACATCTTATGTGCTTTTTCTTGGAGCGTCGGTTTGTTTTTGTTTTTGTTTTGTTTGAATAAAATGGATCCTAGCATTCACTTTGTGGGAGAGATACACGCTCCGCTGTAGCATATGGACAAGTATGTCCTTGGTTTCTACTCATAGTATTCATGGCGAAGTTTCTCCTTCGTTAAATTGTTATATGGTTGGAATTGGAAAATGATACATGTAGTAATTGCTATAAATGTCTTGGGTAATGTGATACTTGGCAATTGTTGTGCTCATGTTTAAGCTCTTGCATCATATGCTTTGCACCCATTAATGAAGAAATACATAGAGCATGCTAAAATTTGGTTTGCATATTTGGTTTCTCTAAGGTCTAGATAATTTCTAGTATTGAGTTTGAACAACAAGGAAGACGGTGTAGAGTCTTATAATGTTTACAATATGTCTTTTATGTGAGTTTTGCTGCACCGGTTCATCCTTGTGTTTGTTTCTAACAAGCCTTGCTAGCCTAAACCTTGTATCGAGAGGGAATACTTCTCATGCATCCAAAATACTTGAGCCAACCACTACGCCATTTGTGTCCACCATACCTACCTACTACATGGTATTTTCCAGCCATTCCAAAGTAAATTGCTTGAGTGCTACCTTTAAAATTCCATCATTCACCTTTGCAATATATAGCTCATGGGAAAAATAGCTTAAAAACTATTGTGGTATTGAATATGTAATTATGCACTTTATCTCTTATTAAGTTGCTTGTTGTGCGATAACCATGTTTACTGGGGAACGCCATCAACTCATTGTTGAATTTCATGTGAGTTGCTATGCATGTTCGTCTTGTCTGAAGTAAGGGCGATCTACACTGAGTTGAATGGTTTGAGCATGCATATTGTGAGAGAAGAACATTGGGCCGCTAACTAAAGCCATGATTCCATGGTGGAAGTTTCAGTTTTGGACAAACATCCTCAAATCTCTAATGAGAAAAGAATTAATTGTTGTTGAATGCTTAAAGCATTAAAAGAGGAGTCCATTATCTGTTGTCTATGTTGTCCCGGTATGGATGTCTAAGTTGAGAATAATCAAAAGCGAGAAATCCAAATGCGAGCTTTCTCCTTAGACCTTTGTACGAGGCGGCATAGAGGTACCCCTTTGTGATACTTGGTTAAAGCATATGTATTGCGGTGATAATCCAGGTAGTCCAAGCTAATTAGGACAAGGTGCGGGCACTATTAGTACACTATGCATGAGGCTTGCAACTTATAAGATATAATTTACATGATGCATATGCTTTATTACTACCGTTGACAAAATTGTTTCATGTTTTCAAAATCAAAGCTCTAGCACAAATATAGCAATCGATGCTTTTCCTCTATGAGGACCATTCTTTTACTTTCAATGTTGAGTCAGTTCACCTATTTCTCTCCACCTCAAGAAGCAAACACTTGTGTGAACTGTGCATTGATTCCTACATATTCGCTTATTGCACTTATTATATTACTCTATGTTGACAATATCCATGAGATATACATGTTATAAGTTGAAAGCAACCGCTGAAACTTAATCTTCTTTTGTGTTGCTTCAATACCTTTACTTTGAATTATTGCTTTATGAGTTAACTCTTATGCAAGACTTATTGATGCTTGTCTTGAAGTGCTATTCATGAAAAGTCTTTGCTTTATGATTCACTTGTTTACTCATGTCATACACATTGTTTTGATCGCTGCATTCTCTACATATGCTTTACAAATAGTATGATCAAGTTTATGATGGCATGTCACTCCGGAAATTATCTTTGTTATCGTTTTACCTGCTCGGGACGAGCAGAACTAAGCTTGGGGATGCTGATACGTCTCCAACGTATCGATAATTTCTTGTGTTCCATGCCACATTATTGATGTTATCTACATGTTTTATGCACACTTTATATCATATTCGTGCATTTTCTGGAACTAACCTATTAACAAGATGCCGAAGTGCCGATTCTTTGTTTTACGCTGTTTTTGGTTTCAGAAATCCTAGTAAAGAAATATTCTCGGAATTGGACGAAATAAAAGCCCGGAGGCCTATTTTCTCACGAAGCTTCCGGAAGACCGAAGACGAGACGAAGAGGGGCCACGGGGTGGCCAAACCCTAGGGCGGCGCGGCCCCCCTTGGCCGCGCGGCCCTGTGGTGTGGGCCCCCGTGCCGCCTCTCGACTTGCCCTTCCGCCTACAAATAGCCTCCGTGACGAAACCCCCGGTACCGAGAGCCACGATACGGAAAACATTGCCGAGACGCCGTCGCCGCCGATCCCATCTCGGGGGATCCTGGAGATCGCCTCCGGCACCCTGCCGGAGAGGGGAATCATCTCCCGGAGGACTCTACGCCGCCATGGTCGCCTCCGGTGTGATGTGTGAGTAGTCTACCCCTGGACTATGGGTCCATAGCAGTAGCTAGATGGTTGTCTTCTCCCCATTGTGCTATCATTGTCGGATCTTGTGAGCTGCCTATCATGATCAAGATCATCTATATGTAATTCTATATGTTGCGTTTGTTGGGATCCGATGAATAGAGAATACTTGTTATGTTGATTATCAAAGTTATGCTTATGTGTTGTTTATGATCTTGCATGCTCTCCGTTACTAGTAGATGCTCTGGCCAAGTAGATGCTTGTAACTCCAAGAGGGAGTACTTATGCTCGATAGTGGGTTCATGCCCGCATTGACACCGGGACAGTGACGGAAAGTTCTAAGGTTGTGTTGTGCTGTTGCCACTAGGGATAAAACATTGATGCTATGTCTAAGGATGTAGTTGTTGATTACATTACGCACCATACTTAATGCAATTGTCTGTTGCTTGCAACTTAATACTGGAGGGGTTCGGATGATAACTCGAAGGTGGACTTTTTAGGCATAGATGCAGTTGGATGGCGGTCTATGTACTTTGTCGTAATGCCCAATTAAATATCACTATACTCATCATGATATGTATGTGCATGGTCATGCTCTCTTTATTTGTCAATTGCCCAACTGTAATTTGTTCACCCAACATGCTGTTCGTCTTATGGGAGAGACACCTCTAGTGAACTGTGGACCCCGGTCCAATTCTCTTTACTGAAATACAATCTACTGAAATACTTGTTCTACTGTTTTCTGCAAACAATCATCTTCCACACAATACGGTTAATCCTTTGTTACAGCAAGCCGGTGAGATTGACAACCTCACTGTTTCGTTGGGGCAAAGTAGTTTGGTTGTGTTGTGCAGGTTCCACGTTGGCGCCGGAATCTCTGGTGTTGCGCCGCACTACATCCCGCCGCCATCAACCTTCAACGTGCTTCTTGGCTCCTCCTGGTTCGATAAACCTTGGTTTCTTTCTGAGGGAAAACTTGCTGCTGTGCTCATCATACCTTCCTCTTGGGGTTGCCCAACGAACGTGTGAAATACACGCCATCAGGCGGTACAGAGGTTTGTGAGAGGATGGACCACTGAATACAATGAGGAGTTCGTGACGGAGATGGCGGTGAAGACGTTGGAGGGCTCAGCGAGGAGCGCCGGGAGGCGGAGGCGTGGGCGGCGCCGGCGGCGGAGCGGGGGACTCCTTCCCCGCCGCCGGCATCATGGGGGACCTCTAGAACCTTCCTAGGACTCCCCTCTGTCCTTCATGAGCTCCACAACTCGTGGATGGGCCGAAATATCCAGGTATGGAAAGAGTTTGTGTCAAATACGTCACCAACTTTCGGAGTCCCGAGACTGCACGAACCTCTGCAGTAATTCTGCTCTGCCGGATGCATCCGTTGTCCGTTCTGGACGAATAAGATGTCCACATTGTTCGGTTTGAAATTCTCTACAACTTTGTAGTTTACGACTTTTCCATTGGACATCGTTTTGATGGAGTTTGAAGCGATCTTTGAAAAGTGTTCAGCGGGGACAGATTCCGGGAAATTCCAGATTTCACCATAATGAGTTATTTCCTTCCATATTTGCCTATTATCTGCACAACAAAGTTGAAACCAAGAACTTGTGCACTTTTGCAACTATTAATAGGTTAGTCCCTTAAAATATATAGTAATTGGTGCAAAACAAGCATGGAACATCAAAAATTATAGATACGTTTGCGACGTATCAACATCCCCAAGCTTAACTTCTGCTCGTCCTCGAGTAGGTAAGTGATAAAAAGAATAATTTTTGAGGTGACATGCACCTTCAAAGTTCAAAGGATGACCAGATACAAATAATTTAAGAACAATTAATAACACATGCATGATTCAATCAATATTAATTTTGGGACCATGCACATAGAACTAAGAATGACAACTACGATGTCATAAGACGGTGCATATAACTTAGAAGATGAAGACTCAGCATAAAAGTAAAAGAATGTCCCTTCGCAGAGGGAAGCAGAGATTAAACATGTGCTAGAGCTTTTTATTTTGAAAACATAGAGATATAAAAATTTAAGCGAGGCAACTGTGTCAATGGTAGCAATAAGTAATATAGGTTATGTATAAAACTTCCTATAAGTTGCAAGCCTCATTCATCGAATACTAATAGTGCCCACACCCTGTCCTAATTAGCTAGGATTTCCATGGATTATCATCACATTACATATGTTTCAACCAAGTTTCACAAAGGGGTACCTCCATGCCACCTGTACAAAGGTCTAAGGAGAAAGTTCGCATTGGATTTCTCGCTTTTGATTATTCTCAACTTAGACATCCATACCGGGACAACATGGACAACAGACAAATGGACTCCTCTTTAAGCTTAAAGCTTTTGGCAACATAAATTTCTCATAAGAGATTTTTGAGATTTTAATGTCCATGCTGAAACTTCCACCATGTAAACATGGCTTTGGTTAGCGGCCCAATGTTCTTCTCTAACAATATGCATACTCTAACCTTTTATCATGGTTATGTCCTTTACTTCAGACAAGACGGACATGCATAGTAACTCACATGATATTTATCAAAAATATGATGATGGTGTCCCCATGTCAGCATGGTTGCCACACAACAAGCAGCTTATAAGAACTAAGATACATAAGTGACATATTCCTCACCACAATATTTTTTAGGCTACTTTCCCATGAGCTATGTATTGACAAAAAATAAGGAATTATTTTGAAGGTTTTAAAGGTAGCACATGTAAATTTACTTGGAGTGGAGGTGAAATACCACATATAGGTAGGTATGGTTGACACCTTTGGCATATTTTGGTTTTTGGTGGTTTGATGCACGAGTAGATATCATACTCAGTACAGAATGAAGGCTAGCAAAAAGAAAGATAGCGACCAACTAAGAGAGCAATAATGATCATAATCATGCATAGCGACAAAACTTATTAATTAAAGCATATGGTGATATTAAAAGTCTAAACTAAATGATCAATTCAACCCAATTGAAACATCAGAGGAGATCTTCCATTTGCATCACTATTAATATGAAACCTTTTTTACTCGTATCCAACACCAATCAACTTATTTGAAACAACTCTCATTTATAATATTCATTAAAGATCAGAGAGCTAATCATATATAACTGAAGCATACTAACAAGCTCTGAACAAAATAGGAGTAAAAACCAGAGCTAAACGCAAGTACTAGCAAAAATAAAACGCTCGTTGAACAATAAGAGTGAAAACTAGAGCATTCATACAATTAAAATGGAGCGTGTCTCTCTCCCAAACAAACATGGTATGATGGTGCCCACTTTATTGAAAATAAAATACACAACAGAAAATAAAGACGCTCCAAGAATAACACATAGTATATGAAGCAATAAAAATATAGTGAACAGAAACAGGACCTGATATTTTTATTGATGAAGAAGGGGATGCCTTGGGCATCCCAAGCTTTGATGCTTGTACTTCTTGAATATATCTTGGGGTGACATGGGCATCCCCAAGTTTGAGCTTTTGTCCATTCTTCATCTCATCTCATCATTCTTCTTTCCTACACTTGAAAACTTCCTTCATACAAAACTCATCACAAATCTCATTAGCAGCGTTAGTGCAATGATAATATTAATCAAATCTACAAAGTTCAGTATGACATATGAAAATCATTTTAATAATCATTAGCTACTGTAGCACAACTTCAATAAGGTTTTTTGATCAAGAGAACTCAAAAAGGTGGGCAAAAAGATGCAAATGCAAACAGTGCAAGAATCTGTCAAAACAGAACAGTTCGTAAAAATTGATTTTTAAAAAATAGTTACGCTGCATAACTCGAAAAACTCTGATCTAATGAAAGTTAGATAAATACCTGGGGAAGATTCTCGTAAATTGGCAGCTCAAAATTACGTTCTGGTGATTTTTGGCGATTTTTCTTGTGACGAACCAGAAACAGTAAACAAGATTGCAAATCTCCCAAATACCACTTTCTTACCATTAGAGGCAATTCTTGGCACAAAAACAAAACAAACATGATAAAGATAGGTCATTACAGTAGTAATGACTGCAAGACTCAACAAAGCAGTAAATAACAGAAATATAAACATATTGGGTTGTCTCCCATAAAGCTCTTTCTTTATAGCTATTTAAGATGTGCATGATTATTTGATGGAGCTCTCAAACCCCTTTTTTTTGTTGTTGTTTTCCAATTATAAGTGAAACTGACAAAGAAACAAGAACCAAATAAAGAACCTAATAAAACTAAATAGGATAAAACCGATGCTAATAAAAGCAACTATATACAATGCTTACATGTGGATGGGTAATATTGAGTTTGAAGGAGACAACCTCATGTTGGTTGATGAATAGGGGGATGCCTTGGGCATCCCCAAGCTTAGATATTTGCATCTTCTTGAATATTCTCTTGGGATCCATCTACACATCCCCAAGATTGAGCTCTTGCATCCTCTTGCTCATCTCATATCACCATATTGATTGGAACTTAAAAACTGCATCCACATAAAGCTTCACAAAACTCATTAATAGGTTAGTACTCATTAAATAAAATCCAAAAGTGTTCAAGTATCCCTAATTTCTATAAAATCTATCAAATATTTAGCCACTGTAATACCGAGGTTTCTTATTATTTCAGTCGTACGTCAAAAACGAAGGAAATTTTTGAATCCTAAGTACAATATTTAAACAAAGAGAATAGAAATCTGTCAAAACTGAACACTCTTTAAAGATGTCACTCAATGAGATAGTTACGTAGCTCAAATCGAAAAACTCATGATTAATGAAAGACAGATCATAACCTCAGGTCTATGCACACAAAAATTTCAGATCAAAATGCCATACTGAGATTTTTCACGAATTTTTGCAGCAAAGCACAGGAAATCTGTCTCAACAGAATCAGTCCGTAAAGATTGAATTATTAGATCTATCTACGTACCTCAAATCAGAAAAGTCAGAACTAACGAAAGTTAGATAGCAAGCACTACTACGCACTCAAGAAATTTTAGATCAAGATCACGTTCTGGTGATTTTTAAATATTTCTACAGTGGAGAACACGAAATCTGTTTTCTAGGCAGCATAGTGACAAACTTGCATAACAAACTAGGGGTTATCTATACATTCTATTTACAGTGGGATATGTACACTATATACACTATATACACTATTTACAAGTTTTTAATGAAAAGCTTCCATGGAAAGAATTGTTTTGGTTTCGCAGGCATGAACACAAGTGTTCAAGGTCGACCCCCACTTCACCATTACTCATCTTTCCAATAACTTTTATTTTCTGAAAACATTTTTAATTTTTTTATATAAGAAGTACAACTAATTTTTTTTGTAATTCGCATTCCTATCCATACAAGAGATAGAGAACAACTAGGTACAGGAAGTAAAACTACTTAGAGATAAAGCAAACAAGTGCACACGAAAATATTCACCTACGTTATGGCTCCCCGGCAACGGCGCCAGAAAAGGTCTTGATGTTCCACAAGTATAGGGGATCGTGTGTAGTCTTTTCGATAAGTAAGAGTGTCGAACCCAACGAGGAGCTAAAGGTAGGATAAACATTCTCTCAAGTTCTATCAACCACTGATACAACTCTACGCACACTAAGGGTTTGCAATATCTAGGAAATAATACTAGAGCGATAACGGGTATGAGAGGTGACTTTGCAGAACAATAAAATACACGGAATAAATGTTAGTGCTGCAGCAATAAAACAAACTAAACTAACAGTACCATGAGTGTGGAAAGACGGTGGTAATAGTGGTGGCTTTGTCCAATATCAATTAGTGAAGATCTTGGGTTCAATGTCTTCGATGCAGCTTTCTATGTAGGAGAGGCTAAATACACATGCTCTCCCTCCGAGATTACAAGTACTATATGATTGGCGTGCTAGCAAACATCCGTAAATACTAGCAAGCATTAAGGTTTCCCCAACCATAGCCTTAAGTAAATGGTCCTCTTACTCCCATACATGCAACTATCCGGTTCGCGTACTTAGGTTTCTGTCACTCCGGCAGAACTTCCCCCTTCTAGTATACAAGTACTACCAACCCTATGGTGCTTGATCCATGCGCGCACAAATATAATGGGCACCAAGGACAGTAACATATCAACATACAACTCTAATGAACCAAAGAGAAACAACCAATCAATCAAAGAACAAATAAACTATGGCAACATGACATAGATCATAGGATTATAACTTATAGCATCAAACACCATGTTTACATATGGAGGTACAGAGGTTTGTGAGAGGATGGACCACTGAATACAATGAGAAGTTCGTGATGGAGATGGCGGTGAAGACGTTGGAGGGCTCAGCGAGGAGCGCCGGGAGGCGGAGGAGTGGGCGGCGGCGGCGGCGCGGGGGACTCCTTCCCCGCCGCCGGCATCATGGGGGAGCACCGCCCCTTGGCCTTCTTCTTCCTTGAGTTGGTGCTGGTGTAGATGAGTGTTTCCCCCTCCTTGGCTGCTGCCAAGGAGGAGGATTTTCGTGACAATGCTTGGGGGCCTCCAAAAATAGGGTTTCCCATCAATATATAGTCTTGGAGATGCAATCTAGGCCATGGGATGGATGCCCCTTTGATCCAAGGGCTCTTGGGCACCTCTAGAACCTTCCTAGGACTCCCCCTCTGTCTTTCATGAGCCTCACAACTCGTGGATGGGCCGAAATATTCAGGTATGGAAAGAGTTTGTGTCAAATACGTCACCAACTTTCGGAGTCCCGAGACTGCACGAACCTCCTCAGTAATTCTGCTCTGCCGGATGCATCTGTTGTCCGTTCTGGACGAATAAGATGTCCACATTGTTCGGTTTGAAATTCTCTACAACTTTGTAGTTTACGACTTTTCCATTGGACGTCGTTTTGATGGAGTTTGAAGTGATATTTGAGAAGTGTTCAGCAGGGACAGATTCCGGGAAATTCCAGATTTCACCATAATGAGCTATTTCCTTCCATATTTGGCTATTATCTGCACAACAAAGTTGAAACCAAGAACTTGTAAACTTTTGCAACTATTAATAGGTTCGTCCCTTAAAACATATAGTAATTGGTGCAAAACAAGCATGGAACATCAAAAATTATAGATACGTTTGCGACGTATCAGTGGAGGAGGGCGGTCGGGGCAGACGCCGTGGTGGAGGAGATAGACGCCGTGGTGGAGGAGACATACGCCATGGTGGAGGGGGTCCTCCGTAGATGCCGTGGTGGAGGAGACAGGCTCCATGGTGGAGGATGTCCTCCCGCAGACGCCGTGGTGGAGGAGATAGACGCCGGGCGCGTGTCCTCCCCTCCCTCTCCGAAGCGGTTTCTGCTGGTGGTGGCGGCGATGCGTGGAACATGGAGGCATGCCGCCATCGCGGAGGAAGGAGGCGGCGGCGCGATCCCTGGAGGAGGAGGGGAGAAGGGGGACGAAGGGGTTCAATTTGGGGGAGGAGGAGGGGAGACGGTGGCGTACATGCGATGATATAAGGTTCTATTTCTGTGGCGCACTAGGAAAAGTGCGCCACCGAATGTCTTAATTATGTGGCACACCAGGGAAAGTGCGCAACAGAAAGCCCTAATTTTGTGGTGCACCTGGCCATGTGCGCCACAGAAATAGTGAGACCAATGATTGGGGCTGGCCGGGTGTGGGCCCCACAATATTTCTGTGGCGCATGGGCTCCTGGTGCGCCACAAAAAAAAGCTTTTTCTGTGGCGCACCGTCTCTGGGCGCCACATAAATAATTTATGTTGCGCACGCAAAACCAGTGTGCCACAGAATAGCACCCCATCTATCAGCATTTTCCTACTAGTGCATTAAGTAAAGTGTGTAAAGTAAACAATAGAATTATCATTAGATAAAGCATTGTTGTTTTCTCCCTAGTAACAACAGCGCATCTACAACCTTAGGAGTTATTATCGCTCTCCCAGATTACTAGAGGCATGAAGCCACTATCGAGTATAAATACTCCCTCTTGGAGTTACAAGCACATACTTGGCCAGAGCATCTACTAGCAACAGAGAGCATGCAAGATCACAAATAACATATAAACAAGTATATAATCAACTCAACCATAGTATTCAGTATTCATCGGAACCCAGCAAACACAACATGTAGCGTTACATAAAGATGATTTTGATCATGATAGGCAGCTCATAGGATCTAAACATGAATCATAAAGTGGAAAAGACAACCATCTAGCTACTGCTATGGACCCGTAGTCAAGAGATGAACCACTCACGCATCACTTCGGAGGCGGGCATGGCGATGTAGAGGCCTCCGGTGATGATCTCCCTCTCCAGCAGGGTGTCGGGAAGAGCTTCGGAACCCTACCGAGCTAGGGTCGACGATGGCGGCGGCTACGAAACTTTTCTTGGATGGAGGCTCAGGTTTTTAGGTTTTTCCCAAACAGATGAACATATAGGCGGAAGGGCGAGGTCTATGGGCGCCCGAGAGGCCCACACCATACGTAGGTGCGGCCAGGGGGTGGGCCACGCCTAGGGGTGGTGTGGCCACCTCCTGGCTCTTCTCCATCTCCTCTCTAGACTCCGTCTTCGTGACAGTAAAATAGGAACTTCGGCTTTCGCTTCGTCCAATTCCGTGAATATTTCCTGTATAACTTTTCTGAAATACAAAAACGGCAGAAAACAGAAACTGGCACTGTGACATCTTGCTAATAGGTTAGTTCCATAAAATGCATAAAAATGCCACGAAGTGTAAACAAAACATATAGAAATTGGTGTAAAACAAGCATGGAGCATCAAAAATTATAGATACCTTTGCAATGTATCAACGTTACACCACCTTCCTAGGCAGTGATGAACATGACCATGGCGATGAAGATGACGTCAAGTAGCACGAAGAAAACGGTGGTGTGGACAAGGAGCCGCGGGTGGGTGATGCGTGCAGTTGACACACGTCCGTTGGGAACCCCAAGAGGAAGGTGTGATGCGTACAGTAGCAAGTTTTCCCTCAGAAAGAAACCAAGGTTTATCGAACCAGTAGGATCCAAGAAGCACGTTGAAGGTTGATGGCGGCGGAGTGTAGTGCGGCGCAACACCAGGGATTCCGGCGCCAACGTGGAACCTGCACAACACAATCAAAGTACTTTGCCCCAACGTAACAGTGAGGTTGTCAATCTCACCGGCTTGCTGTAAACAAAGGATTAAACGTATTGTGTGGAAGATGATGATTGTTTACGAAGAACAGTAAAGAACAATTGCAGTAGATTGTATTTAAGATGTAAAGAATTGGACCGGGGTCCACAGTTCACTAGTGGTGTCTCTCCCATAAGATAAACACAGATGTTGGGTGAACAAATTACAGTTGGGCAATTGACAAATAAAGAAGGCATAACAATGCACATACATATATCATGATGAGTACTATGAGATTTAATTAGGGCATTACGACAAAGTACATAGACCGCTATCCAGCATGCATCTATGCCTAAAAAGTCCACTTTCAGGTTATCATCCGAACCCCCTCCAGTATTAAGTTGCAAACAACAGACAATTGTATTAAGTATGGTGCGTAATTTAATCAACACAAATATTCTTAGACAAAGCATCGATGTTTTATCCCTAATAGCAACAGCACATCCACAACCTTAGAACTTTTTGTCACTGTCCCAGATTTAATGGAGGCATGAACCCACTATCGAGCATAAATACCCCCTCTTGGAGTCACAAGTATCAACTTGGCTAGAGCCTCTACTAGCAACAGAGAGCATGCAAGAACATAAATAACATATATGATAGATTGATAATCAACTTGACATTGTATTCAATATTCATCGGATCCCAACAAACACAACATGTAGAATTACAAATAGATGATCTTGATCATGATAGGCAGCTCACAAGATCTAACATGATAGCACAATTAGGAGAAGACAACCATCTAGCTATCTGCTATGGACCCATAGTCCAGGGGTGGACTACTCACACATCGATCCGGAGGTGATCATGGCGATGAAGAGACCTCCGGGAGATGATTCCCCTCTCCGGCAGGGTGCCGGAGGCGATCTCCTCGAATCCCCCGAGATGGGATTGGCGGCGGCGGCGTCTCTGGAAGGTTTTCCGTATCGTGGCTCTCGGTACTGGGGGTTTCGCGACGAAGGCTTTAAGTAGGCGGAAGGGCAGGTCAGGAGGCGTCACGAGGGGCCCACACAACAGGCCGGCGTGGCCAGGGCTTGGGCCGCGCCGCCCTAGTGTGGCGCCACCTCGTGGCCCCACTTCATTTCCTCTTCGGACTTCTGGAAGCTTCGTGGAAAAATAGGGCCCTGGGCGTTGATTTCGTCCAATTCCGAGAATATTTCCTTACTAGGATTTCTGAAACCAAAAACAGCGTAAAACATCAATCGGCTCTTCGGCATCTCGTCAATAGGTTAGTGCCGGAAAATGCATAATAATGACATATAATGTGTATAAAACATGTGAGTATCATCATAAAAGTAGCATGGAACATAAGAAATTATAGATACGTTTGAGATGTATCAAGCATCCCCAAGCTTAGTTCCTACTCTCCCTCGAGTAAGCCCTTCGCAGAGGGAAGCATTGATTACTATATTTGTGCTAGAGCTTTTCATTTTGAAAACATAGAAACAATTTTGTCAACGGTAGTAATAAAGCATATGTGTTATGTATAAGATATCCTATAAGTTGCAAGCCTCATGCATAGTATACCAATAGTGCTCGCACCTTGTCCTAATTAGCTTGGATTAACATGGATTATCATTGCATAGCATATGTCTCAACCAAGTGTCACAAAGGGGTACCTCTATGCCGCCTGTACAAAGGTCTAAGGAGAAAGCTCACATTGGATTTCTCGCTTTTGATTATTCTCAACTTAGACATCCATACCGGGACAACATAGACAACAGATAATGGACTCCTATTTAATGCATAAGCATTCAACAACAGTTAATATTCTCATAAGAGATTGAGGATTAATTGTCCAAACTGAAACTTCCACCATGAATCATGGCTTTAGTTAGCCGCCCAATGTTCTTCTCTAACAGTATGCATACTCAAACCATTTGATCATGAAAATCGTCCTTACTTCAGACAAGACGAACATGCATAGCAACTCACATGATATTCAACAAAGGTAAAAGTTGATGGCGTCCCCAGAAACATGGTTACCGCTCAACAAGCAACTTATTAAGAAATAAGACACATAAGTACATATTCTTCACCACAATAGTTTTTAAGATATTTTTCCCATGAGCTATATATTGCAAAGGCAAAGAATATAATTTTTAAAGGTAGCACTCAAGTAATGTACTTTGGAATGGCAGAGAAATACCATGTGGTAGGTAGGTCTGGTGGACACAAATGGCATGGTTATTGGCTCAAGGATTTGGATGCACGAGAAGAATTCCTCTCAATACAAGGCTAGGCTAGCAAGGTTGTTTGAAGCAAACTCAAGTATAAAAGGTGCAGCAAAAGCTCACATATGAACATATTGTAACTATTATAAGACTTTACATTGTCTCCTTGTTGTTCAAACACCTCAACCAGAAAATATCTAGACTCTAGAGATTAATCATGCAAACCAAATTTTGACAAGCTCTATGTAGTTATTCATTAATGGGTACAAGGTACATGATGCAAGAGCTTAAACATGATCTATATGAGCACAACAATTGCCAAGTATCAAATTATTCAAGACATTATACCATTTACCACATGCGGCATTTTCCGTTTCCAACCATATAACAATGAATGAAGTAGTTCAAATTTCGCAATGAACATTAAAGATAAAGCTAAGAACATATGTGTTCATACGAAACGAGCGGAGCGTGTCTCTCTCCCACACAAGGAATGCTAGGATCCGATTTTATTCAAACAAAAACAAAAACAAAAACAAACGAGACGCTCCAAGTAAAGCACATAAGATGTGACGGAATAAAAATATAGTTTCACTAGAGGTGACCTGATAAGTTGTCGATGAAGAAGGGATGCCTTGGGCATCCCCAAGCTTAGACGCTTGGGTCTTCTTAAAATATGCAGGGATGAACCACGGGGGCATCCCCAATCTTAGACTTTTCACTCTTCTTGATCATATTGTATCATCCTCCTCTCTTGACCCTTGAAAACTTCCTCCACACCAAACTCAAAACAAACTCATTAGAGGGTCAGTGCATAATTCATATATTCAGAGGTGACATAATCATTCTTAACACTTCTGGACACACAAAGCTACTGAAAGTTAATGGAACAAAGAAATCCATCAAACATAGCAAAACAGGCAATTCGAAATAAAAGGCAGAATCTGTCAAAACAGAACAGTCCGTAAAGACGAATTTTTAAGAGGCACCAGACTTGCTCAGATGAAAATGCCCAAATTGAATGAAAGTTGCGTACATATCTGAGGATCACGCACGTAAATTGGCAGATTTTTATAAAAAATTTACAGAGACTACTGCTCAAATTCGTGACAGCAAGAAATCTGTTCCTGCGCAGTAATCCAAATCTAGTATTGACTTTACTATCAAAGACTTTACTTGGCACAACAATGCAATAAAATAAAGATAAGGAGAGGTTGCTACAGTAATAACAACTTCCAAGACTCAAATATAAAACAAAGTGCAGAAGTAAAATAATGGGTTGTCTCCCATAAGCGCTTTTCTTTAACGCCTTTCAGCTAGGCGCAGAAAGTGTGTATCAAGTATTATCAAGAGATGAAGCTTCAACATCAATAGGTGTCTTAGATGCTCCATCATCTATAGTGGTGCTAAGGGCTTTGTCAATTTTAGGCTTATAATAGTTTTTTGGCTTAGGCACTTTAGAGACATACATGAACTTTTGCTCCTTACCCACATTGGCTTTCTCCTTAAACTTAAGAGAAGAAAAAGTTGAACCCAAGGTTCCCATAGCTTCTTCAAGTTCATTAATCCTATGGGTTCGATTATCATGAGTAGCACAAGTTTCTAAAACAGCAATTCTCTCATTAATTCCACATAGAGATTTATCATGTTTATCAGTGCTATTAAGTAATATTCCAAATTTAGACTCAATACTTGGAAGATCTTTCTCTATGGCCTCCAACTTTTTCATGACATCTTCAAGAGAGATTTCAATTTTAGCTTCATTAACAGATGGTATTCCAACTAGACTCTCAATATTGCAACTAGCTTCTAAAGCCGGAGTGCCTAGGAAATTACCTCCCGCAAGCACTACTAGGGAATAGCCTATAGGTGGAGGCAAGTTGTGCCGGCGCACCACCTTGTGCATGCGCCGGTGGCAAGGATTGCCGGCGCACCACATTTCAGACGCGCCGGCGAAGAAGGAGTGCTGCCGGCGCACCTCGGGGAAAGGCTCGCCGGCGCTATTTCTCGGCATGGCCCCGGCCGATTCGGGCCAGGCCCAAGAATCATTGCCGGCGCACCGGCCCAGTGGTGCGCCGGTGGAAAATTTGCTATTGCCGGCGCACCACTGGGCCGGTGCGCCGGCAATGATTCTTGGGCCTGGCCCGGGGGTGATATAGCCGAAAGGGGTATATGTTGCCGGCGCACCATGGTCCAGGTGCGCCGGCAATAACTGGCAGTTATTTCAGCCACCAACCAGCCCACTCACTCACACACTCACTACACTCCACTTCTCCACACAAACCCGAGCCTTCTCCCAACCCAGCTCATTTTTGCCCATTTCTATCCCCAATTTCACCAATTTGACCAAACAAAATCAAAAATTTTGAGCAAATCTTCCCTTCCTACATGCATCTCCCACATCCCCCTATGTAGATCTAGATCTACTATCCCGCATTGACCGCTCAATCTAGATCTAGATCTAGAAAGTCGGCTTCCATACGCCATTGTCGCGGCGCGTCGTCTCGATCTTATCGACGAATATATCAAACAAATAGGTGATTAATGAACAAATTAAGGAATGAAATCGATGTATGTTGGACATTTGAAGAAAAGCTCTCGTGTGTGGCATATATATATGTTGTGCTTGTGCTTGTGTGTGTGTTGGCGTTGAAAATGAGTTGCCAACGTTGCGCCGAAATGTTGATTCTTCAAGTTTCCGTTTCGGCACATTTACGGCGCTCCTATGTCCTACCGTGTAGGAAGGTCATGCCGAAATTTTCCGTGAAAACTACCGACGGATGCATGGTTCTAATGAATTATGTAATCTTACCATGCGGGCGATAATGGTTATCGAGATGAGTGAAAGCATCGTGATGAGATATCTGAAACACGCGATCATCGACATGTATGAAAATAACCGCACGGAGGTATTGTGTCCGTGCCGGAGATGCAAACGAGGGAAATGGTTTGACCCGTATTCGAGGCAAGTTGCGGGGGCACCTGCTCACTAATGGTTTCATGCATGGACACACTCAATGGATGAGTGATGATGGCGCGGAGGTCAATGGGGCGACGGCGGCAGGTGGTAAAAATGGCCGGCAAGAAGGAGGGCATCATGATACTGATGACGATGAAGAGTTTGTCGCACATGACGATAACCTTGACGACGACAATAACCTTGACGATGACAATAACCTTGACGACGACAATAACCTTGACGACGACGAAGAGGTGCCGCTAGCTTCAGTCGTGCGGGACCCTCATCTTCAAGATCTGCTTCTCGAAAAGACGAAAGGCGCCAAGCGGAAATCAAAGCTTGAGCAACTCGAGATAGACTCGAATACTCCGTTGTACGACTCAGGTCGCGGGTTGGGGAGTCTCGCTTGAGAGTAGCTCTCGATGTGCTGCGAGATGAAGGCGAAACACGGATGGACGGACACAAGCGTCGACGACATCCTGGAATACGTGAAAGATCTCCTTCCTGCCGGGAACACGTGTCCTGGTAGTCTAGCCGAGGCCAAGAGAATCACGTGCCCTCTCGACTTACCCCACGAAAAGTATCACGCCTGCATCAACGACTCGTATCATGTATCGCAAGGAGCACATGGACAAGACCAAATGTCCTGTGTGTGAAGCTGAACGGTACAAGAAAGGGAAGAAGAAAGCTCCTCGGAAAGTTGTGTGGTACTTCCCGCTCGCCCCCGGCTTCAACGGTTCTACGCGGACCGCAAGGAAGCAAAGCTCATGCGGCGGCACGCGAAAGAAAGGAGGCGGTGTTGAATGATAAAGAGCGGATTGAGCACCCGGTCTTTGACGCACCCTTCGGATGCAAGCCAATGGAAAGCATTAGACAATGAATTCGGAAGTTTTGGGGCAGATCCCGAAACATCGGGTTGGGTGCGAGCACGGACGGATTCAATCCGTTCGGAAACCAGAGCAACACACATAGCACATGGCCCGTGTTTGTATGGATCTACAACCTCCCGCCACTGGCTGTGCATGAAGAGGAAGTACATACGAGATGAGTATGCTAATTCAAGGGCCGACACAGCCGAGGAAACGATATCAACATGTATCTCGAACTATTAAAGGAGGAGCTTGAAACGTTGTGGGCGGAGGAAGGGGTAGATACATGGGACGCCGTCGCGGAAGAATATTTCCCTTTGAGAGCCGCGTTGATCACGACGGTGCGGGACTACCTCGGATACGGTTACATTTCGTGCCGGGTGTGCCATGGACACAAGGCATGTGTCGAGTGCATGGAAGAGACGATGTTTTTGCAGCTTGGTAAGGATGGCTCTTCGAAAACAGTTTACATGGGGCATCGAAGGTGGCTACGGAAAGCTGACCCGTGGAGAAAGCGTGGAGATCCGTTCGATGGTACAAATGAACCCGAGGACCTCCACGTAAGAAGAGCGGCGAAGAGATCGATACATTGCTGAAAGGTTGGAAGGAGTGCCCTGCGCCGGGAAAGATTCGTCAAAAGCACTGGAGAGAAGAAGAAGAAAAAGGAAACGACGCCGCTCATTGGTGTATGGAAAAGGAGGTCCGTGTTTTGGGACTTGCCGTACTTGGAAAATTCTCGATACACCTCACTGCCTTGATGTCATGCATATTACAAAGAACGTGTGCGAGAGCTTGCTTGGCACTCTTCTCAACATGCCGGACCGGACCAAAGATGGGCCGAAAGCAAGACGGGACCTGAAAGTTTTGGGCATCGGGGAAGAGCTTCGGATCCCGCCGGCCCAAGAGGGACGATCGGAGGAGGAGGCGGACGGCGGTCGAAGCGCAAAAGGATTAAGCAGCCGGACTATTCTTGTCCCCCTCCTGCTTCACTTTTAGTCCGGCCGAGGTCGATCAATTTTTCAATTGCCTTGTAGGAGTCGAGTGCCCTTCGGTTACTCCGGGGTAATAAGCGGATACATGGACCCCAAGAAACGAAACTTCAGCGGCATGAAGTCTCATGACCGTCACGTGATGATGACGCAGATTCTTCCGGTTGCAATCCGAGGTATAATGGATGACCATGTCCGTGCAACGCTGGCTGGGCTCCGTAACTTCTTCGACGTCATAACTCGGAAGTCGATAAGCGTGAAGAAACTCGCAAGGCTCCAGGAAGAGATCGTGGTGATCCTATGTGAGATGGAGATGTACTTCCCGCTTGCATTCTTTGACGTGATGGTCCATCTGTTGGTCCATATAATGGATGATATCGTCAGTCTAGGGCCGGCATTCTTACACAACATGATGCCGTTTGAAAGAATGAATGGGGTCATTAAAGGATACGTTCGTAACAGGTCACATCCGGATGGAAGCATCGTACGGGGCTGGCTCACCGAAGAGTGCATCTCTTTACGCACGAATTATCTAGACATCGAGGACCACTGTTGGTTTGCCTCAAAACAAGTACCTCCGTAGGTTCGAGGGAGTAGGCCACAAAAATGGAAGGAAGGAACTGCACGTGCACATGTCCGGTCGGAGTTCCGACTTTGACGAGGGCCAACTTAGTAGCGCTACAACACATTGACTTGATCGATCCTTGGTTGAAAGAGCACAAAACCATGATAGAGAACGAGTGGCAAGCCGATGATGACGGAAGCGAAATATACGAGAGAGCACAACTCCTCTTTCGCGCGCTGGTTCAAAGACCACATTGTTGCTAATCCCCCACCAATGGATTCGACAAGGATAAACTAGTATTGGCCTTGTCACATGGCCCCGCGCCCAACATCATGACTTACCAAGCGTACGATATCAACGGGTACACATTCTACACGGAAGAAAAAGACAAGAACAGTGTTTACCGGAACTCGGGGGTAACGATGGATTCTGGACGGGTGACGTAAAGACTAGATACTACGGAAGAATCGAGGAAATCCGGGAGCTTAGCTACGGCTGGGGAGAAAGTGCCGATGTTCCGTATCGGATGGGCTAAGAGCGTCGGAAAAGAAGACCGGTATTTCACCACCATGTTTCTACCCGAAGCCAACAAATCAAAGTCCACGAACGCCACCGCGCGAGAATGAGCCATGGGTGCCGGCGGAACACGTGCACCAATGCTTCTTCATAACCGACCCATCCAGGCCTAGCCGTGTTATCGTGAGGAGAGGCAAGAGGACCATCGTCGGAATGGATGGAGTCGCCAACGAGGAAGACTTCGAAGGACAAGTCGGAGACCCAATGATGGAAGAATCCGAGGACGAAGACACAACATACACCACAAGAAGAAGCGAGGACCACGCTACCGAGGTCAGGTCGACCCTTCAAAAGAAGAAGTCACGACACGGGGCTAAATTATTCAACGACGAGCAAGAAAAGCAAGAAGAAAGCGAAACACTCTTCTCAATCGATGATGTAAAACTTTATTTGCAATGTATAACTCATATTTTGTGTAATTCATAACTACTCATATTGTCATGGCCAATATTTTATGTATGACTATAATTAATATTGTGTTGGTCAATATTTTATGCATGCATGTATATAACTCATATTTTGTGTAATTCATAACTACTCATATTGTCATGGCCAATATTTTATGTATGACTAATTAATATTGTGTTGGTCAATATTTTATGCATGCATGTATATAACTCATATTTTTTGTAATGCATAAACTCATATTGCTTGGTTATTATCTTGAAAAGAGAAGGAAATAAAATAGTATAGGATTTGTGGGAAAAGAAAAGAAACATAAAAGAAAGTGAAAAGAAATAAAGAAAAGAATAAAAAAAAAAGTGAAAAGAAATAAAGAAAAGAATAAAAAGAAATGGCCAGCCAGGCTGGGGGACAAGTCCCAGGTATAGCTGGGCTCACCTTATTGCCGGCGCACCACGTGTTTGGTTCGCCGGGGGTATAGTTGTCCCCGGCGAACCAAACACGTGGTGCGCCGGCAATAAGGTGAGCCCAGCTATACCTGGGACTTAACCGCTGCGCGTGCTATCTCTCTCTTCCTCTTCCTCACATCTTCCCCGTACCGACGACGACGACCACCCGCCAGCGCCGCCACCCGCCGTTCTGCACCACCAGCCCCCCACCACCTGCCTCCGCTGTCGAGGAGGAGCCGCCGCCGCTGTCGAGGAGGAGCCGCCGCCGCTGTCGAGGAGGAGCCGCCGCCGCTGTCGGATCCACCGCCGCCGTCGGATCCGCCGCTCGCCAGCCGCCACAGAGAGGAGGAGCGAGGAGCAGGAGACAGGAGACCCGTACCTGCCGCTAGCCGCCGCCGTCGACCCCTGCTGGTAGTCAGGTACGTCCACCCCCTCTGCCCCCAATCCCCCTCCGGCCCCAATCCCCCTCTGCCCCCATTGCTTTTTCAATGTTAGGGTTCATACTAAAATCATCAATTTGAAATTTTCTGGTTTGAAATTAAATGATGAAATGCAGTAGCAAATGATGAAATGCAGTAGCAAATGATGAAATGCACTCATATTCATTCTATGGTTTGAAATTTTGAGAGAGCACTACAATGAATTCATTCTCTGGTTTGAAATTAAATGATGAAATGCGGTAGCAAAAAATGGGGATTTTCGGTGCTACTTTTCATGTTTTTTAGGTATGTTCATAATAATATGATGGTTCTCTAGTTAAAATAATTTAGTAGGTTTAGTTAATAAAATTTGCTAGCACTAAAAATGCTGCCATAAATTGCTACTTGGTTAAAAATGCCCAATTGTTTAGTTCAAAATGCTCATGCATGCTCACTTGGTTGTAAATTAATTTGGTTCAAAATGAAAATGCATCATTACCTACTGCCAAAAAAGAAAATGAAATAGAGGTTTGGCTCAAAATTGATTTTACTTGCGGTAGCTAAAATGAAAATTGATTTTGTTTAGTTAATTGGCCGGTGCATGTACAAGGTGAAGGAATGCTAGCAGTAGCAAGTGTTAGGGTTAGGCATACATTTAAATGTTAGGGTTAGGGTTAGCCAAGAATGCTAGGGTTAGGGTTAGCCAAGTGTTAGGGTTAGCCAAGAATGCTAGCGAGTAGCAAGAAAATGGTCCATGCTATTGTAAAATACATGTTATTCTCAACATTTATATGTTCCCTTAACCGGAGAAAATGCTCTCTGCCATTTATGCTCTCATGCTCATGCTACTTGTCAAATTATGTTAGCAATAAAAATAAAATGCTTTAATAAAATGCTTTATATACTAAGTCTTGTTGAAAAAAGAAATTGAGTTGGGGTTTTTTATTATAGTGTAAATGAAATGGAAATGCTACTGGTTTATTTAAAATAGTTCTCTGGTTTAGTTCACTATTGCTAGTTCACTATTTAAAATGGAAATGAAATGGAGATGGCTGTATCAAGTATGGTGAAAATAAAAATGCTACTTGGTTTAAAATGACAAATGAAAATTTAAAATGCGGTAGGTTTGTTTGCTAGTTGCTATTTGCTTTAAATGATGAAATGCAGTAGCAAATTCTTGGTTCATTTAACTTGTTGGTAAATGCTTGCGGTAGGTTAGTGTTAGCAAATGAAATGAGTTAGTTCTCTGGTTATTACTAAAAAATGGTCATGCTACTGCTACTGGTTTAGATGAAAAGCAATTCTCTGGTTTAGAAAAGATCACAATCTCATGCCCATAAATATTTGGTGTGCTCTGGTTCATAAAATGCCAGCGGTAGGTTTAGTAGTCATTTTTGAAAGGAGGGCTAATGGAAAGTAAGCTCTGGTTCATAAAATGCTACCAGATATTCTAACAATTTTTGCTCTGTTATGTTAAATAAATATATGATGTGCTGTTGCAAATGGACAGTAGCTAGCTAGGTTCATTTAGTTGATTTATAATTGGAGCTTTCTGATAATCCAGGGCTAGCATGGTGTTGATGTAACATGGTTATGGTGTAAAATGCTAAAGATGGTTTGAATCCAGGGCTAGCATGATGAAATTCTGTTGTTGTCTGAGTGTGAGAATTTGATTTACATTCATCTACTGTAATGCTAAGTGCTACTGTAATGCTATTGTAGTGCTATTACTGATGGTTATTGTGAAATGAAAATGAAAATGAAGCTGCTCCCCTACTGTAATGGTCAAGTTATATTGTCTCTCGTTTATGGTGATGGTTATGGTGTTCATGGTGATGGTCAAGTTATATTGTCTCTCGTTTATGGTGATGGTTATATTGTCTCCCCTATATGTGAATTGCATTTACGTTACGGGGATTGAGTTGCTATTGAGTGCCGGAATGTCGATTCATTTCCGTTCAGGCAATTCTAGCACTCGGCATGACCAATTTTTAGCAAAGGTCATGCCGAATTTTTCCGTGAATTCTAACTCTTTTTCGTCTTCTATTAGTGCAAGCCACCATGTCGTCTCAAGAAGAGTTAGAGGAGCACTACAATAGGCACTTCTTTAGGACGGAGGAGGATGCCGAGGCCGCTGGTGTTGGCGGCGACGAGGACCATGAGATGGAGGATGCCGGCTGGGGGTAGTGCCGACGAGCCGAGCGGCAACGAGGCAAGCGCCGCCGCCGGGGGTAGTACCTACGAGCCTAGCGGCGATGAGGCAACCGGCGCCGCCGGGGGTGGCGGCGAGACAAGCGGCGACGATCCTAGCGCCGCCGCCGGGAGTAGTGGCACCGGGACAAGTGGAGCCAAGAGGCCGCGGAAGGCAAGGCGCCAAAACACGGTCGGCACCGGCGGAGACACGATCACGAGAGGTGGACCCCACCGGTGGTTTGCCGGTGTTGCCTAAGGATGTTGCCAAGGGGTACGGCAACCAAGCGGCATGTATCCTCCGAGAGGTCGTCAATCTCAACGAGACGGACCTCCGAGCTGAGAGCAAAGCGCCTTTGCGAGCCCAGCTCATTGCGAGGTTGCACGCACGATACAAGTTCCTAGGCGACTACGCCTCCGGTCATCAAACCAACAACATTGTGAACTCACAAGCCCTCACTGAAGTTCACCAAACACCTCGGCAGCTATAAGTACATGGTGCGGAGGCTGATTGCTCGAGGGCAAAGGTTTCGAAGAGGTCCACTCCGCCTTTCCGCATGTCACCCGGGCGGACTTTGATGCTTTTGTGGCCAATGAAGAGCTACAAGCAACCAAGAATCGCAAGTTGTGGGGGAAGGAAATGCGGGAGCTTAACATCGGCAACCACAACCTTGGGAGCCGTGGGTACGAGGGAAAGGAGCCCTATTGGGCGAAGGAGGACGAGGCGTATGTAAATGCCGGCATTGAGAACCCCTGGCTCAAGTACAAGGACCCGCTTGAAAGAAGATTCATCGGGTCCCGGTACCATAAGAAGAAACTAACCGGGGAACTTGTCACGGACCCGAAGGTCGTAACCGACATAATTTGGTTCACGAACGACCGAGAAGGTCTGGCGTTGGAGAAAAAACTGGTAAGCAATTTACCGGTTTTATTAGATCAAGTATCGTTCATATAATAGTAGCAACATTTCTAAATGGTTCGCGTTTCTTCCGCAGGAAGAAGAAAGACAAAGACTTTCTCAAGCCTCCCAAGGTGACGAAGGCTCCTCGTCCCGAGCGTCGACGGGCAGGGTAGCACTGGGACAAGCCTCTCGTACGGGCGCTAAACATCGTTAATGAGCATTCACCGACGAGAAGGCCGCATAGAGGCCGTGTGGCTGGCGCCGGTACGGGCTACAAGCATGGTCCCTATGGCTTGTCGTCTGCGGCCGATAAAAATGCGCGTAATGAGAGGAAGCGGCGGGAGGTGGAGGAAATGACGGAGTCAATCCTAGCCCAAGTCCAAGCTGGTTTGGTACCGCAAGCCGGTACCGCAACTCAAAGCTACACTCGTACCTGAAGTCAAAGCTGAAGTCGCCGCTGGAGTCCAAGCAGATTTCAACGCTCTACAAGCGTGGTATGAGGGTGGCAAACAAGGCCCCCCCGAAAATGCAAGTGGTTAGCTTCAACGGCAGCAACTCGATGGTGCCGCCGTCCGCCGGCAATGACAATGTTATAATGGAGACTCCTCCGGCCGCCGGCAATGTCGGCTGGTGCTAGGGATTCACCGTCCATGCCGGGTAGCAGCCCCTCCGTCACTTGCACGCCCGCCGCCGCATGTGCTGGCCCGTCGACATTAGCCGAGCTCAACGCCCTCACGGTAATTAACTAATGTGTACATCAAGTTAATATATTAGTTTCGTCATCCTTGCCCTCTCTCTAACGCCATACACATGTTCTCGCGGGCGCTCTCGACGCCATGCACCTTTTTGATGAGAGTAAACGACGAACTCAAAGACGTCGCGAGGGGTCCATCATTCGGCCCCTGGATAAGAAGTGGCACACACGAGATATGGCGGATGACGTTTACCGGGTTGAAGTGGATCGGGCGTTACCGGGCTATGAGGATTTGTTTCCTCCTAATCAACCGCATGGTGCCGATGACGATAGCCCGTTGAATCCGGCCTCACCGAAGGGTTGGGTACTGCTATGGCCGAAGACCCTAATTCGGATCAACACCTACTCGGGGTCGACGGCAAGCAAAGACAAGCACCTTGCGGCGCCACATGTCGGCGTCCCTCCACGACGGCCGGCGGCGCCGTGGTCATCGCCCCACCGGAACGGCCGAGCTGCGCCGGAGGTCGGCGCCCCACCACAACAGCCGAGCTGCGCCAGAGGCCGAGGAATATGAACGTGACAACTTCCAATGGGATATTCCTACGTCTTCACAAGTTGTCCATGAGGATGCGCCGGGCTTCAAATATGTGTGCTCCAAGAAGCTGTTCGATTCTCAAGAAACGGCTGATGAGGAGGAAAATCCTGAGGAGGTCGCCACCGCCGCCGTCAAAAATATGTTGAGCCCAAACACACTCCGTGCTACGGCCACTACGGCGATGGATGGTCCAGCACTACAACCCAAGAAGAGGAAGAGGGCAAATAAGAAGGACGCCCAAGACAAGGCGGCGGCGGCCAAATCCAAGGACAAGGTCCCACTCCTTGACAAGTTGCCAAACAATTGGCGACCTCTGCATCACTTGGGTCAACCGATGCTGCCGGAGCATGTCGTGAAGAAACTCACCCCGGATATGAGGAGCTTGCATGAGACTGTCTTGCATGTGGAGAACCTTCTTCTCAAATCAAAAGATCCTGGTTACCCTCTCTTCGTGGCGAAGGTGCCAAGCGGCATGAACTTCGTCGAGAAGTACCCCGCGGACTTGTGCTTCATCCGGTTCAACGACATCTTCGAGCATCTATCGCATGCAAGCGCTCCACTTTAGTGTGGTTCGCCTAGTTGCTCTTAGCATGTCTTCCCAGATTGTTAAGGAGGGGACGCCGACCATCGCGATCATGGACCCCTTCTATATGCGGGAGAGCATCATCCGCAACCACGGGGATCGCGCGATTGCCACCCGGCAGGTCGAGGATTTCATGCTGGCGAACATTAAGAAGGGCGCCATTCTCATCCCTTACTTCCCCGAGTAAGTAATCACTCGCTAGTCCCCCATCACCATTCTATCCTATATCTCCATTTGCATTTCCAAAGGTTAATCCGTGTGTTTTCCGCGAGAGACAAGTTCCGCACCCTCATCGTCGTGCACCCGCAACACTCGCATGCGGTCTATCTTGACTCGGGTAGGGACCGCAAGAAAGACTACTCCCACATCGGGGCCCTTCTCAATGATGCTCTCACCGGCTTCGCCAACAAGGCAGGCCCCCTCAAAGTAGAGAGGAAATCCCGAGGAGGCTTCGTCTTAACCCACACAACCAACTTCCCCTGCCTCGGGCGATCGACGCCCGACAATGGGATGGACGCGTGGTACGCCATCCTTCGGATGCAGGAGTACATAAAGTACGCAGATGACATGTTGCTGCCGGATAATCTCAGAAACAGGTTTGCAAACATGGCGGATGTCCACGATAGAGAGATTAGAAAGAGCTGGGGTCGCATCCGGCGGTTCATTTGCACGATAATCCTGCGGGATGTCAACAATAGGTCCGGCGAGTTCTTCTACGGCTATGGTCTACCACCTAATGACGAGATAGACCTCCGCTTGGAGATGTCGCGTGATGAGAGGCCGTTCAACTCGCTTGAGGGCTGCCGTCCATTCCCCCTAGGCGTACAACCTGATCCTACGACGGGAACACTTGCTAAAGCTTGAACGATATGTCCTTGAACTTCCATACTTGTAATAATTGTTATATATTCCCATAGAATCGACTAGTTGCTTTTATTTAGTTGTATGAATGTGCATGTGAACATGTGTACTGTAGTTTCATTTACTTTGCTATATATTTCAAGATTATGGCGTACATAGCTTAATAATTATTTGCATTTACTCGACCACTACTTGCCTCGTATTTGGAGTTCGCCGATGATTAGAATGTTCGGTCAATCGTACACTCGGGGGTGGAGCCGGTGAGCCTTGGTGCGACGGCCACAAGTATCAATCTATTGTGCATCCTACCTAGCCTCACCGACTCCATCCCTGGATGTTAATATTTGTTTCGACCGACAAAGTATGAGGCACGCTATTTAATTCGTACTACTTGTCTTCTATTTGAGTTCGCACTTCTTAATTGCATTGGCCGATGATTAAAATGTTCGGTCACTTGTACACTCCGGGGTGGGGCCGGTGAGGCTTGGTGTGATGGCCACAAATATCAATCTATTGTGCATCCTACCTAGCCTCACTGACCCCATCCCTGTATGTTATTATTTATTTCGACCAACAAAGTATGAGGCACATGCTATTTAGTTCATACTACTTGTCTCTTATTTGAGTTGGCACTTGTTCATTGCATTGGTACTAACGTTTTACTTGTCTTGTGAATGGAGATGCCGACGACATATGTCGTGTACAAGGGGAGGGTTCCTGGAGTCTACGACGGTCGGGAGGACTCGTCGGAGACAGGTGCACCGTTTCAGCGGCAACGGCTACAAGGGATACCCCACTAGGGTGGAGGCGGAAGGAAGATACGCCCGTTATCTAGCGGGAGAGATGAGGGACATGAGGAGGAACCGGATGAAGACCATGGCCTTCGTGATGATGGTCATGACCATGTTGGTCATGTTCTATGTGATTCTAGTTTAGGTTAGGACCTACATTGTGAGGTGTATGACGATACTTGTGACGACTATGTACCAAGACTTCTAACTTTGTGAAACTTCGCCGTTCGGTGTTGCATATGCACATGTGTTGTATGAATCAACACATTCCGAAACGAGACTTGCGTATTTGTGTACTGATACCGAAATGAAACTTGGCTCTCTATGTGCTTCTCATATTGCATGTAATACTGTATAAATATGAACTGCGTTGTAAATATATACTGCTTGTCAAATATGTATTGTAATATGCTGGAAAAAAGCTGGAAAAAAGAATTTTCGAATTAATTGCCGGCGCACCTAAATGACACATTGCCGGCGCACGTGGCATGCGCCAGTGCTGGATGCACTACTGCCGGCGCACCTTATTGTGCGCCGGTGGAATAAATCTTTGCCGGCGAAGCTCTGTGGTGCGCCGGCAGTAGCTGACATATCGCCGGCGCACAACCAGGTGCGCCGGCAGTGTCCGTTTATCACCGGCGCGTTCGCACCGGCGGGCTCGTGGTGCGCCGGCAATGGGCATTTTAGGTGCGCCGGCAATGGGCCTTTCCCTAGTAGTGAAGAGTATCAAGAACATACCTATTCCAGCTAGAGATACCAACATAAAAGTTCCTAAGTAGTATAATTGTGGAGTGTTTCTTAATGCACCTATGATGAGCATCACTAATTCTATACCAAGCATCTTTAAAACTTTCTCCCCCTTGATGCTTAAAGGAACGAACTTCAACTTCCGGATTACTCATTTTTAGCAGTAATAAATAAAGCAAACTAAATAAAGTAAATGCAAGTAACTAATTTTTTTGTGTTTTTAATATGGAGAGCAAGACAGTAAATAAAGTAAAACTAGCAACTAATTTTTTTGTGTTTTTGATATAAAGAGCAAACAAAGCAGTAAATAAAACAAAGCAAGACAAAAACAAAGTAAAGAGATTGGATGTGGAAGACTCCCCGTGCAGCGTGTCTTGATCTCCCCGGCAACGGCGCCAGAAAAAGAGCTTGATGCGTGCAGTTGACACACGTCCGTTGGGAACCCCAAGAGGAAGGTGTGATGCGTACAGTAGCAAGTTTTCCCTCAGAAAGAAACCAAGGTTTATCGAAACAGTAGGAGCCAAGAAGCACGTTGAAGGTTGATGGCGGCGGAGTGTAATGCGGCGCAACACCAGGGATTCCGGCGCCAACGTGGAACCTGCACAACACAATCAAAGTACTTTGCCCCAACGTAACAGTGAGGTTGTCAATCTCACCGGCTTGCTGTAAACAAAGGATTAAACGTATTGTGTGGAAGATGATGATTGTTTGCGAAGAACAGTAAAGAACAATTGCAGTAGATTGTATTTCAGATGTAAAGAATTGGACCGGGGTCCATAGTTCACTAGTGGTGTCTCTCCCATAAGATAAACAGATGTTGGGTGAACAAATTACAGTTGGGCAATTGACAAATAAAGAAGGCGTAACAATGCACATACATATATCATGATGAGTACTATGAGATTTAATCAGGGTATTACGACAAAGTACATAGACCGCTATCCAGCATGCATCTATGCCTAAAAAGTCCACTTTCAGGTTATCATCCGAACCCCCTCCAGTATTAAGTTGCAAACAACAAACAATTGCATTAAGTATGGTGCGTAATGTAATCAACACAAATATCCTTAGACAAAGAATCGATGTTTTATCCCTAGTGGCAACAGCACATCCACAACCTTAGAACTTTCTGTCACTGTCCCAGATTTAATGGAGGCATGAACCCACTATCGAGCATAAATACCCCTTCTTGGAGTCACAAGTATCAATTTGGCCAGAGCTTCTACTAGCAACAGAGAGCATGCACGAACATAAATAACATATATGATAGATTGATAATCAACTTGACATAGTATTCAATATTCATCGGATCCCAACAAACACAACATGTAGAATTACAAATAGATGATCTTGATCATGATAGGCAGCTCACAAGATCTAACATGATAGCACAATTAGGAGAAGACAACCATCTAGCTACTGCTATGGACCCATAGTCCAGGGGTGGACTACTCACACATCCATCCGGAGGTGATCATGGCGATGAAGAGACCTCCAGGAGATGATTCCCCTCTCCGGCAGGGTGCCGGAGGAGATCTCCTGAATCCCCCGAGATGGGATTGGCGGTGGCGGCGTCTCTGGAATGTTTTCCGTATCGTGGCTCTCGGTATCGGGGGTTTCGCGAGGAAGGCTTTAAGTAGGCGGAAGGGCAGGTCAGGAGGCGTCACGAGGGGCCCACACAACAGGCCGGCGCGACCAGGGCTTGGGCCGCGCCGCCCTAGTGTGGCGCCACCTCGTGGCCCCACTTCGTTTCCTCTTCGGACTTCTGGAAGCTTCGTGGAAAAATAGGCCCGTGGGCGTTGATTTCGTCCAATTCCGAGAATATTTCCTTACTAGGATTTCTGAAACCAAAAACAGCAGAAAACATGAACTGGCTCTTCGGCATCTCGTCAATAGGTTAGTGCCGGAAAATGCATAATAATGACATATAATGTGTATAAAACATGTGAGTATCATCATAAAAGTAGCATGAAACATAAGAAATTATAGATACGTTTGAGACGTATCAGTGGGTGGCGATGACATCCCTGGCTAGTAGCCCCACGATGAAACCATCTACTACCTTGGGTTCCTCACGTACGAGCGGGAGCAAGCGACAAACATCAAGCAGGAGGATGCGGTCTCCAATTAGCCGCTCGATTTGGACAACGATGAAGCCCTCAAGATGGTCAAGTGGGACGGCCTCACCATCGCACTACGGACTCCGCTAGCGTAGGTCTGGTCTGCCACGCGATGGTTACTCCACCACGCTAGATGTTTCCATGGGTGATGTAGCCTGCACCTACGAACCCTCATGCTAGCCAGCTCTTGCATGGCAGGCCTTGCCCTAGCGCCAACATCTCCTGCGCCGCAGCCGCAGTGGGCGACGTATTGGCTTTCGGGCCCTAGGCCACCAGTGGTCATTACCATCGACAATGATGAAGAGCAAGTGTAGGAGATGTCGGCGCTAACCCTAGTCTTAAGGTTTTAATTTATTTTCCAAGTCCTTTAAATTTTTTCCAATATGTAAAATTGTGTTTTAGATGAAATATTAATGGGAAAAATGGGTCATGCCCCGTTGGGTTCACGATTGATCGAAATGGACCAGGAAACACACTATCCCCTTTTCTATCTACGGGCTAGCCCAAATGAATCGAAGTGAATACATTTTGTGTCTAAAATGGGTTGGCGCGCGTGGATGCCTTTGGGCGCGTTTGGTAGCCTGCAGAGGCCTTTTTTGCATGGGCTGAGAAATGAAACAGGCTGTTTGGCTGCATGTAGTCCACCACGTTGTTGCAGGAACCGGGTTTTAAAGCACCCCCGGGACATACCCTGGAGGAACGCCCGGAATAGTAGTTTCTGTGGAGCCAGGCCCGTTGTCGCGAGAGGTTGCACGCATGGGGAAGGGAGATGGAAACGTCGCATCCCTTCGGGAACACGTGCCATAACAAGCCTCGCCGCCACTCTCCTTCGTCTCACTCGTGACCTCACTCAAACCCCCTCCCAAACTGTCACATCACCAGGAGGTTCCTCTCCCGCCGACCAATCTGCCGCACTGCCGCAAGGAGGAGCACCGGTACCAGAGGAGGAGACAACGGCGAGAAGCACCGTGACATTGGCCGCAACCTGCACTGTGGTCTTCAATGGCATCTCGAGTTTGGCCGCAAACTCGACCTCGTCCTCGACCGGAACAATGGCGGTAACGTCCCTTTTCTCTTACCTTCGTACTCGTTGTGTGATACGTCTCCGACGTATCGATAATTTCTTATGTTCCATGCCACATTATTGATGATATCTACATGTTTTATACACATTATATGTCGTATTTATGCATTTTCCGGCACTAACCTATTAACGAGATACCGAAGAGCCAGTTGCTGTTTTCTGCTGTTTTTGGTTTCAGAAATCCTAGTAAGGAAATATTCTCGGAATTGGACGAAATCAACGCCCAGGGTCCTATGTTTGCACGAAGCTTCCAGAAGACCGAGGGGGAAAGGAAGTGGGGCCACGAGGTGCCGCCACAACAGGGCGGCGCGGCCCAGGTCTTGGCCGCGCGGCCCTGGTGTGTGGGGCCCTCGTGTGGCCCCCCACGTTGCCCTTCCGCCTACTTAAAGCCTTCGTCGCGAAACCCCCAGTACCGAGAGCCACGATACAAAAAACCTTCCAGAGACGCCGCCGCCGCCAATCCCATCTCGGGGGATTCAGGAGATCGCCTCCGGCACCCTGCCGGAGAGGGGAATCATCTCCCGGAGGACTCTTCACCGCCATGGTCGCCTCCGGAGTGATGAATGAGTAGTTCACCCCTGGACTATGGGTCCATAGCAGTAGCTAGATGGTTGTCTTCTCCTCATGTGCTTCATTGTCGGATCTTGTGAGCTGCCTAACATGATCAAGATCATCTATCTGTAATTCTATATGTTGTGTTTGTCGAGATCCGATGGATAGAGAATACTATGTTATGTTGATTATCAATCTATTACCTATGTGTTGTTTATGATCTTGCATGCTCTCCGTTATTAGTAGAAGCTCTGGCCAAGTTTTTACTCTTAACTCCAAGAGGGAGTACTTATGCTCGATAGTGGGTTCATGCCTCCATTAAATGCTGGGACGGTGACGAGAAAGTTCTAAGGTTGTGGATGTGCTTGTTGCCACTAGGGATAAAACATTGATGCTATGTCCGAGGATGTAGTTATTTATTACATTACGCACCATACTTAATGCAATTGTCCGTTGTTTGCAACTTAATACTGGAAGGGGTTCGGATGATAACTCTGAAGGTGGACTTTTTAGGCATAGATGCATGCTTTGGATAGTGGTCTATGTACTTTGTCGTAATGCCCAATTAAATCTCACAATACTCATTATATCATGTATGTGCATTGTCATGCCCTCTCTATTTGTCAATTGCCCGATCGTAATTTGTTCACCCAACATGCTATTTATCTTATGGGAGAGACACCTCTAGTGAACTGTGGACCCCGGTCCATTCTTTTACATGGAATACAATCTCTCGCAATACTTGTTCTACTGTTTTACGCAAACAATCATCATCCACACTATACATCTAATCCTTTGTTACGGCAAGCCGGTGAGATTGACAACCTCGTCTGTTTCGTTGGGGCAAAGTACTTTGGTTGTGTTGTGCGGGTTCCACGTTGGCACCGGAATCCCCGGTGTTGCGCCGCACTACATCCCGCTGCCATCAACCTTCAACGTGCTTCTTGGCTCCTCCTGGTTCGATAAACCTTGGTTTCTTTACGAGGGAAAACTTGCTACTGTGCGCATCATACCTTCCTCTTGGGGTTCCCAACGGACGTGTGTTGTACACGCCATCAAGCATTTTTTACGGCGCCGTTGCCGGGGAGATCAAGACACGCTGCAAGGGAGTCTCCACAATCCAATCTCTTTACTTTGTTTTTGTCTTGCTTTACTTTATTTACTACTTTGTTTGCTGCACTTATATCAAAACACAAAAAAATTAGTTGCTAGCTTTACTTTATTTACTGTCTTGCACTCTATATCAAAACACAAAAAAATTAGTTACTTGCATTTTACTTTTGTTACCATGTCTAGTTCTGCACCTGTTACTTCTTCACCTGAGGAATTAGTCTTCACTTTTAAACAAGGGGATGAGGAGAGTTTTAAAGATGCTTAGTCCAGAATTTTTACTTCTTATCGTAAAGCTGAACCTCAAATGACTCTAAGTTTGCTCCTTAGTAATTTTTATTTTGGTCTTATGATTCGCTATAGATATGCCTTGGATGCTTGTAGTGGGAGGAGATTTCCTTCATTGCAATGGGGATCAAGCTTTTAATGCCATAAAGAAGTTGGTTGCATCACATGATTCAGCTAATAACTTTGATTCAGCCCTTATTAGCATTTATAATAGATTAAACACTCTTGAGACAAGTGCATCTCGCTTGAATGAAAATTATAGATATGTTCGTAACCGTCTTGATCAAGTTTTAGTGAACTCCGAACCTTCATTATGGGATCCTAATATTAAAATTGTTATCGGTGACCAAACTCTTCATGCCAATTGTGATATTATGTCTGAATTTTGCCTAATGCCTAAGAGTATTCATGAATCTTTGAAACTTTGGGGATTCGTTGAAGGGGGGAAGGAATAACTCTTATTGATAACTCTGTTATAATTCCTAAAGGAATAGCTGCGGGTGTGCATACAACCGTTCTTGGGAGAACAATATCCATTGATTATCTTGTTATTGAATGTGCAGGAACAGGACAAATCACACTCGGAAGATCCCTACTGAAACTATTGGGAGCAGTCATAGATATGGGAGAAGGCACCCTAAAATTCACCTCTACACCGGGGGGTAGAAATATATTCCCTAAATCAAAGAGTAAGAAAAAGAACAAGAAAGGTAAGGGTAAAGCCCAAGGTAATGTTGATACTGCATCTCTTGATAATACTTGATATACACTTTACGCGCCTAGGCTGAAAGGCGTTAAAGAAAAGGGCTTATGGGAGACAACCCATGTTTTTACTACAGTACTTTTATTTTATATTTGAGTCTTGGAAGTTGTTTACTACTGTAGCAACCTCTCCTTATCTTAGTTTTGTTCATTGTTGTGCCAAGTAAATTCGTTGATAGTAAGGTTCATACTAGATTTGGATTACTTGCGCGAAACAGATTTCTTTGCTTCGTCACGAATTTCGACCTGCCTCTCTGTAGGTAGCTCAGAAAAATATGCCAATTTACGTGCGTGATCCTCGGATATGTACGCAACTTTCATTCAATTTGGGCATTTTCATTTGATCAAGTCTGGTGCCTCAATAAAATCCATCTTTACGGACTGTTCGTTTTTGACAGATTCTGCCTTTTATTTCGCATTGCCTCTTTTGCTATGATGGATGAATTTCTTTGTTTCATTAATGTCCAGTAGCTTTGTGCAATGTCCAGAAGTGTTAAGAATGATTATGTCACCTCTGAACATGTGAATTTTTATTATGCACTAACCCTCTAATGAGTTGTTTCGCGTTTGGTGTGGAGGAAGTTTTCAAGGATCAAGAGAGGAGGATGATACAATATGATCAAGGAGAGTGAAAGCTCTAAGCTTGGGGATGCCCCGGTGGTTCACCCCTGCATATTTTAAGAAGACTCAAGCGTCTAAGCTTGGGGATGCCCAAGGCATCCCCTTCTTCATCGACAACATTATCGAGGTTCCTCCCCTGAAACTATATTTTTATTCCATCACATCTTATGTGCTTTGCTTGGAGCGTCGGTTTGTTTTTGTTTTTGTTTTTGTTTGAATAAAATGGATCCTAGCATTCATTGTGTGGGAGAGAGACACGCTCCGTTGTTGCATATGGACAAATATGTCCTTAGGCTTTACTCATAGTATTCATGGCGAAGGTTGAATCTTCTTCGTTAAATTGTTATATGGTTGGAATCGGGAAATGCTACATGTAGTAATTCTAAAATGTCTTGAATAATTTGATACTTGGCAATTGTTGTGCTCATGTTTAAGCTCTTGCATCATATACTTTGCACCCATTAATGAAGAAACACCTAGAGCTTGCTAAATTCGGTTTGCATATTTGGTCTCTCTAAAGTCTAGATAATTTCTAGTATTGAGTTTTGAACAACAAGGAAGACGGTGTAGAGTCTTATAATGTTTACAATATGTCTTTTATGTGAGTTTTGCTGCACCGGTTCATCCTTGTGTTTGTTTCAAATAACCTTGCTAGCCTAAACCTTGTATCGAGAGGGAATACTTCTCATGCATCCAAAATCCTTGAGCCAACCACTATGCCATTTGTGTCCACCATACCTACCTACTACATGGTATTTCTCCGCCATTCCAAAGTAAATTGCTTGAGTGCTACCTTTAAAATTTCCATTCTTTACCTTTGCAATATATAGCTCATGGTACAAATAGCCTAAAAACTATTGTGGTTTTGAATATGTACTTATGCACTTTATCTCTTATTAAGTTGCTTGTTGTGCGATAACCATGTTCCTGGGGACGCCATCAACTACTCTTTGTTGAATATCATGTGAGTTGCTATGCATGTCCGTCTTGTCCGAAGTAAGGGAGATTTACCACTCATTTAATGGTTAGAGCATGCATATTGTTAGAGAAGAACATTGGGCCGCTAACTAAAGCCATGAATCATGGTGGAAGTTTCGATTTTGGACATATATCCTCAATCTCATATGAGAACATTAATTATTGCTACATGCTTATGCATCAAAGAGGAGTCCATTATCCGTTGTCTATGTTGTCCCGGTATGGATGTCTAAGTTGAGAATAATCAAAAGCGAGAAATCCAAATGCGAGCTTTCTCCTTAGACCTTTGTACAGGCGGCATAGAGGTACCCCTTTGTGACACTTGGTTAAAACATGTGTATTGCGATAATCCCGGTAATCCGAGCTAATTAGGACAAGGTGCGGGCACTATTAGTATACTATGCATGAGGCTTGCAACTTGTAAGATATAATTTACATAACACATATGCTTTATTACTACCGTTGACAAAATTGTTTCTTGTTTTCAAAATAAAAGCTCTAGCACAAATATAGCAATCGATGCTTCCCTCTTTGAGGGACCTTTCTTTTACTTTTATGTTGAGTCAGTTCACCTATTTCTCTCCACCTCAAGAAGCAAACACTTGTGTGAACTGTGCATTGATTCCTACATACTTGCATATTGCACTTGTTATATTACTTTACATTGACAATATCCATGAGATATACATGTTACAAGTTGAAAGCAACCGCTGAAACTTAATCTTCCTTTGTGTTGCTTCAATACCTTTACTTTGATTTATTGCTTTATGAGTTAACTCTTATGCAAGACTTATTGATGCTTGTCTTGAAAGTACTATTCATGAAAAGTCTTTGCTTTATAATTCAGTTGTTTACTCATATCATTACCATTGTTTTGATCGCTGCATTCATTACATATGCTTACAATAGTATGATCAAGGTTATGATGGCATGTCACTCCAGAAATTATCTTTGTTATCGTTTACCTGCTCGGGACGAGCACGAACTAAGCTTGGGGATGCTGATACGTCTCCGACGTATCGATAATTTCTTATGTTCCATGCCACATTATTGATGATATCTACATGTTTTATACACATTATATGTCGTATTTATGCATTTTCCGGCACTAACCTATTAACGAGATGCCGAAGAGCCAGTTGTTGTTTTCTGCTGTTTTTGGTTCCAGAAATCCTAGTAAGGAAATATTGTCGGAATTGGACGAAATCAACGCCCAGGGTCCTATTTTTGCACGAAGCTTCCAGAAGACCGAGGGGGAAAGGAAGTGGGGCCACGAGGCGCCGCCACAACAGGGCGGCGCGGCCCAGGTCTTGGCCGCGCGGCCCTGGTGTGTGGGGCCCTCGTGTGGCCCCCGCGTTGCCCTTCCGCCTACTTAAAGCCTTCATCGCGAAACCCCCGCATCGAGAGCCACGATATGGAAAACCTTCCGGAGACGCCGCCGCCGCCAATCCCATCTCGGGGGATTCGGGAGATCGCCTCCGGCACACTTGCCGGAGAGGGGAATCATCTCCCGGAGGACTCTTCACCGCCATGGTCGCCTCCGGAGTGATGAGTGAGTAGTTCACCCCTGGACTATGGGTCCATAGCGGTAGCTAGATGGTTGTCTTCTCCTCATGTGCTTCATTGTCGGATCTTGTGAGCTGCCTAACATGATCAAGATCATCTATCTGTAATTCTATATGTTGTGTTTGTCGGGATCCGATGGATAGAGAATACTATGTTATGTTGATTATCAATCTATTACCTATGTGTTGTTTATGATCTTGCATGCTCTTCGTTATTAGTAGAAGCTCTGGCCAAGTTTTTACTCTTAATTCCAAGAGGGAGTACTTATGCTCGATAGTGGGTTCATGCCTCCATTAAATGCAGGACGATGATGGAAAGTTCTAAGGTTGTGGATGTGCTTGTTGCCACTAGGGATAAAACATTGATGCTATGTCCGAGGATGTAGTTATTGATTACATTACGCACCATACTTAATGCAATTGTCCGTTGTTTGCAACTTAATACTGGAAGGGGTTCGGATGATAACTCTGAAGGTGGACTTTTTAGGCATAGATGCATGCTTGGATAGCGGTCTATGTACTTTGTCGTAATGCCCAATTA
The DNA here is from genome assembly GCF_022539505.1 of Lolium rigidum. Taxonomy (NCBI): domain Eukaryota; kingdom Viridiplantae; phylum Streptophyta; class Magnoliopsida; order Poales; family Poaceae; genus Lolium; species Lolium rigidum. The sequence continues at coordinate 66,953,322 of NC_061514.1, forward strand.
AATCTCACAATACTCATTATATCATGTATGTGCATTGTCATGCCCTCTCTATTTGTCAATTGCCCGATCGTAATTTGTTCACCCAACATGCTATTTATCTTATGGGAGAGACACCTCTAGTGAACTGTGGACCCCGGTCCATTCTTTTACATGGAATACAATCTATCGCAATACTTGTTCTACTATTTTCTCGCAAACAATCATCATCCACACTATACATCTAATCCTTTGTTACAGCAAGCCGGTGAGATTGAAAACCTCGCTGTTTCGTTGGGGCAAAGTACTTTGGTTGTGTTGTGCAGGTTCCACGTTGGCGCCGGAATCCCTGGTGTTGCGCCGCACTATATCCCGCTGCCATCAACCTTCAACGTGCTTCTTGGCTCCTCCTGGTTCGATAAACCTTGGTTTCTTTCTGAGGGAAAACTTGCTACTGTGCGCATCATACCTTTCTCTTGGGGTTCCCAACGGACGTGTGTTGTACACGCCATCATTGTGCCAAAAAAAAGTCATGCTTGAGCATTTGCGACGACATGCAGGTTAGATCTGCTAGGGTTTCCATTAGTATAAGGTTCGGATAGACGTTTGCTAGGTGTTCGTCACGCTTGTTGTTCTTGTCGAGTTCTTGGTGTTCACGGTTGCGATTTGCTTAGATTTATTAGTGCAATCTCCAATCGCGGTAGATCCTTTGTAGATCGGACTGAGGATTGGTCAAATTGTCAGATTTTGCTGTGCATGCAAAGGAGGGAGGGTTTTTTGTGCTGGAGTTTAGCATGTTGTAATTGCTATGCGAAAGATTAAGGTGTGTCGCGCTAGTTTGTTCAGAAAGAGGAGATAGAGGACTTGAAGAACGAAGTTGCTCTGCTCAAGCATCTGCAGAGAACACAAGCACAAGTGATTAGGGCGAAGAAACAGGAATGGGAGGCAGAAAGAAAGGCCTTGGAGGCTGAAAAGAGAAAGTTAGAGTATGACATATACGATCTGCTCCAAGTGAACTTTGCAATCAAGGATAAGCTCAAGAGGATCAGGGCTATTTGTGATAAGTGATGAATGTGTTGTAGATGTACTGAGGAGATCCTGCGAAAGGTTGAGAAAGGGAGAATTTGTAATGTACCCTAAGAAGAATTTGTAATGTACCCTAAGTACTATTCGTAATGTACTCAATTTGAACTGCTACTTGTGTTGTTTCTGATTGAACTAGGCCGATGATTATAACCTGGGATCATAGTATGAGGAGACGATTGATCAGAACCTATGTCATGACTGAACAAGACCATGTCATTAGTTCTGATCAAACATCTCCTCCATATATCCTCATATTATGAGGCCTATGGTACCTTGCTTTCCATGTTTATGTTTCTTCAGTTCTATGACCAATGATTGAACAATGACACAACGGAAGCTAGGGTGCTACTCTCGAACTTAGTCATGTGTGCCATATTACTTGCAGACTAGACTTAGTTTGCGGACAATCCCTTTGCCTGCCATGTGATCCTATATATGAGGCCTCTTTTTGTTTGTCTAGTGCATTGTCTAATGATTGAACAATGACACATTGGAAGGCAAGGTATTGCCTTAAAACTTAGTCATGTATGCTAGTTTCCCTACACACTAGACTTAGTTTGGGGACAGTCCTTTCGCCTGCTGTGTGACCAAATGTATGAGGCATCTTTTCCGTTGGCCAATGATTCAAATATGGCACCATGGAAGGCTAGGTGGTGGCCTCAAACTTAGTCATGTGTGCCATAGTCGTTGCACACTATACTTAGTTTGTGGCCACTCCCTATGCCTGCCTTCTGACCCAATGTATGAGGCCTTGTGTGCTTCTTCACTTCTGCATTGGCATGTGATTCAACAAAGGCACAACGGAAGGCAAGGTGATGCCCTCAAACTTAGTCATATGTGTCACATTACTTGCACACTAGACTTAGTTTGAGGGGAGTCCCTTGAGCTGCCGTGTGAGCCAATGTATGAGACCTCACTAATGTTTTCAATGTCCGTTTTCATCTATAGTTGTGAGAAGGCACACCTCCAACGGCATGTGTTCTTGTGGCAGACTAAGAAGATCATGCTTGGGTCACCTGCTGACACCACTGACGACGGACCATCAAAGAAGTGAAGGGCGGCTAACGTCGGCCACTTCTAGGATGAGGTAGGGTCGGACTAGTTTCTGCGCATCGTCTTCAGACCCACCTTCTGTCGACTCCTGATCCCTCAAGATTTCGTCAAGTGGTTCGGAGAAATCCCTTCCAACATCATCATCCGCAGCAACACTGGCCGCAACTGGAGCATGAGTACGATGAGACAAGGCAGTGACGCATACGTCGACGAGGGGTGGGCGGGCTTTGCCATCGCCCATAAGCTCAAGGTAGACCAGTTCCTCACCTTTAAGAAGGTGTCCTCCTTCGAGTAACGTGTGGTCATCTTCAACCACACCTTCACTAAGGTGATGAGTGATGATCCACAAGTATAGGGGGTGTATCGTATTACTTTCGATAAATAAGAGTGTCGAACCCAACGAGGAGCAGAAGGTGTTGACGAGCAGGTTTGATCGAGAATTCACTGTAAACACTAGCAAACAGGTTTGCATGGGTATTTGGTATTGCAGATAAATAAAGTGCGAGTAAATAAAAGACAGTAATAATAATTGCAGCGAGTGGCCCAATCCTTTTTAGAGCAAAGGACAAGCCGGTTGTTTTACTTATGATTACCAAACGTTCCTGAGGACACAGATGAATTTCGTCAAGTGCTTTCGCTTCACATAGCTGAATAATCTTCATTGGTTTGGTAAGTGTTGTGTGGGTGAACCTATGCTAATGCACTACCCCGTACTTGAACTAATGCATACTTGTGAGTATGCCTCTTGCAAGCATCCGCAACTACAAGAAAGTAATTAAGATAAATTTAACCACAATGTTGAACTTTGAGATCCTACACTCCCTCGTGCACCGGTTTCCTAATGGGGGTTTGGGTTTCTGACACTCCCGCAACCCCGCAATTAGTAGACAAATACACAATGCATTCCCCTAGGCCCATAAAGGTGAAGTATCATGTAGTCGACGATCACATGACACGCATATTACTCAACATAGTTCCATTACTAACAACATGACTTCTCCCATGTCCTCAAGAACTAAACGAACTACTCACGAGACATCATATGGATCATAATCAGAGGTGATATAATGATGAATAACAATCTGGACATCAACCTTAATTCAATGGTTTCACTCAATAGCATCAACTACAAGGAGTAATCAACACCGGGAAAGTTTCCCCTATGAACTAGACAAGTATCAAACCCAAGATGTTACAGCGGGACGACGTGGAGACTGCGGTGATGATGGTACTGGTGGTGGAGATGATGGTGATGATGATCCCGATGAACTCCAGCTCGATGGCGGTGAAGATGACAACGATCTCCCCTCTTCGGGAAGGAATTTCCCCAACAGAATTCTGCCTGTCAGAGAGCTTTTCTTTCTCTCTGGTTCTCCGCCTGGTAGCAGCGGTGGAATATTTCTCGGGTCGCTCCCCCGATGTTAGGTTTCTCGGGGGGGTTGAAATACGCGAGGGGGCGATGTCAGAGGTGGGCCAGGACGCCCAGACCATGTCTAGGCGCGGCCAAGGCCTGGCCCGCGCCTAGGGGTGGTCTGGCCCCCTCCTAGCCCATCTCTGCCTCCCCTTCTGGCTTCCTCCTTCATCTGACAAAATAGGATTTTTTTGTATATTTTCTGGGAATTATTGTTCTTCAGAAATATGGTGTCTGGATGAGGTGGATAAGTCCGACGACTCAGTAGCAGTGCGGAATTGAGCTGTTAGAGCTCTCTTCAACCTGCTCATGGCTAGATCGATCGGTTTCGGGTCAAATAGGAAGAACGTAAATCTTCCACCTCTGGAAAGCGCCTACACCTAATGGCTTAAGCCGCTGAGGTTGAACTTGTCCAGACTAAACAAAGGTGTCGTTTCTCTACTGCAAAAGATTCTGGATGCTAATATAGTATCCTACAGTATAGAGGCGGGGACGAACTGGATTCGAACCAGATAAGAGCCGTGCGTTCCCTTCTTTCCAAAGCATAAACAGATAGAGAGTTATGCCTCTCACCCTCCTGCTACGGGTCGAATTGCACCCTTTCCGACTCTAAATCCGTTGCCCTTACTAAATAGTGAAGCCGTGCATACGTTTCCTCGGCAAAAGCGAAAGACCCCTAACGTCAGGGGCTGACCACTGAGCTTACGCGTATTAGAGTCTCATTGGCCCTCGTCGATGGAGTGGGGCACTGTTTACTTACAGCCTCTACGAGTTGCAAGTGAATGGGGTCATAAATCCATAATAGAGTCCGACCACAACGACCGAATTAATTATCCTCATCGAGAAACTTAGACTACTAAATAGAAAAGATTTTAAAATCATGGCATGGGTCTCCTTTTTTTCTTTCTTTAGAGTTTTCTATATGCACAATTTCTCGATGTTTCGATGAGAATTTCTTTATTTTCAAAAATGAAAGTGAATTACATCTCTTGTGATACAAAGATATATATCTAACAGGTTTCCTAGACTAAGAGTCTTCAGAGTTCATGCGCTGGAGCTGTTTGTTCTGTTTGTTATTGGTACTGTAGCTAACGTCTCCAGTTATGTATGTATTTGAGGTTGAGTTCTTAAAGCTTGGATCGACACTTCTTGTGTTGAAACAAACGCCTTTTTGGGGAGAATAAAAGGACACTCTTTTTTCCTTTTTCCAGCAGAATCCTGGCTCCGGCGATTAATTCTCCAATAATCATCAAACATGCAAAAATAGATGGAATGACATAGTATTACCTCTAAATATGAAATATATCAATGAAAATCAGTAAATTAAGATATAAAATAGTGATGAAAATTGAACGTATCAATGAGCAAGTGCCAGTATCATGGCGATGCCACCAGGTGTGTTATCTTCGAAAATCATGTATGAAGTTTACCTGGTACTGTGTCGCGGCTACCATGGCGTGTCTAGTGTGTTTGCTTGTTGTTCGTGTCGTGTCCTGAACTATGATCATGTCTGAACAATAGTGTGTCCTGAACTATGATTGTGTGTGAACAATGGTCTGTCGTGAACTAGTATCGTCTATGATCACTGCTAAATTTGCTTGTGCATGCATTATGCTCTTGCTTGTGCGGTTGATCAATGGTAACCTCACTAGTGAAGGGAAGAAATAACCAGAAACGGATTTTGGGTTGCAACCAAACAACTGGAGCGTCGTTCTGGGCTGCTACTAGGCCTGAAAATCGACCTACCAAACGGGCAGAGCCCAAATCTCCACAAAGCCGAAAAAACTATGCGCATGCCACCAAACAACGTTGCTTTTCTGGCCAATGGCTTGTCTCAAACACGTAGCGGGCTTCTTCTCACTGACGCAGTGGAGCAAGAAATCGACTCATTTAACCAAACGCGCCCTTTGTGAATCCACCAAAATACCAAATCAAAGCCGATCTCCATGGCTGTGGCAACAACAGCAATGAAAAATGGAAAACTTTCATCTCCCACTGGCTCTCACCGATCCCATCCATGCTCCACATCCTCAGCCCTCCTGGGTATCTTATTTGAGCTTCGGTTTAGCATAAAAGGCCATATCTTCCGTACGTGGATACTTGCATTAGTTTGTCCGGCATCTCCTATGTGTAGCATGGTATTCGATGGCTCTGGTCGAAGTGTTGCTGTCGTGGCCTCGTGGGCACACACGAGTGTTTTCGTGACGACTCCTGTACGTAACAGCACATATTGTACGATGTACCGTCCGTACGTGGAATGTGTCGACTCCTGATAGGCTCTGCCTGCTGCTACATTTTGGCTCGACCTGAGTTACGATCGCAGGTAGCAACGCCGCGGTTTGGGGGTTTTGGACAATATCGATCGCTGAGTGTGAAAGATCGATGCATTAGTTAATTAAACCAAAAGTCTGTACGGATAGAAAGGGAATAAACTATATTTATATATAACATTTTTTCTATGGCGATCGACACGAACTTGAGGATCTTGCCCCATCTACACTAGCTAATTGAACCAAAAATTCGAACTGATAGAAAAAGGTTAGATATACTATATTTATATTGAACAATTCTCTAAAATCTGTGGTATTCAAGTTCTTAGCGTCGGTGCAGATGTAGAAAAATATTTTCCCTTTTATTTTTAATATTGCGCGAGTAGGGTCTCAAACTTGAGACCAGTGGCGAGGAGTGTACATGGTCTCCAAGATATCACGTTTTACATGGTTTTTCAAATTTGTTTAATGTGTATTGCTCTAGCCATAACTACTCAAACTTTTTTTTGTCAAAATAATAGGTGTGCGTCTGTGCACCCATATCCTCAAGTATCACCGTTTATGTTTCAGATCTCTTGGCTCTGAAACCATGAAATTGATGCACTAGCCAATTGAATCAAAAGTTCGAACAAATAAAAATAGGCTAGGCACTATATTTATATTCAACAAAGTGTTTATTGCGTCCTAAAGGCTTTTTCCATTGGGAAACAGTTCGGTTTGGGACTTTGGGCGACCGATCACGTGAGAGCGACAGTCGCTCTTGCTCGCCTTGCTTCTCCGCCCGCGTGTTGCTGCCCCTTGCCTACTGCTCTGTTGCCCCTCTACTTTCTCCCCTCCTGCTCCATGGAAGTTCGCAAGTCAATCTTAACAAAGGCTAGGCTATGAAAGAATCAAATCGAAGCTCTATATCCCGTGTGCGGGAAAGCGTACACCGGGATCCTCACCCCCGTATTTATTAAGAAGTGGGCGCGAGATGTTGCTACCCGGGATCGAGCTGAACACAAAGACACGAAGGATTTTACCCAGGTTCAGGTCACACGAAGCGAATCCCTACTTCTTGCAAGTCTGATTATACTGGGGTTCTTCCTTACACAGGGAGCTAAAACCCCCTCTTCCTTCTCCTCATTTCCAAACCCAGGAGTTCAACACTCCAAACCTCTAACCCTCTGGTACGGTGCCATGGACCTCCTTTTATATCATAAGAGGTTACCACATGGGCTAGATACATGTCTGACACCTATAGTACCAAATGGTGACTAGTGGGAGAGGTGGCAAGTGGGCAGCGTAGCTGTCCATCATGCAAGCCTTAATGTTGGCGCCAACGTGACGACCTTGAGCCGTCTTGTCGCCATGCTACCGTGCGCAGGGTGGTAGTGTGCACTGTGCCTGACGATCATTGAATGCGCATGCGACCTTCCCAGTGAAATGATGCCAATTGTATGCCATGCCGTTCCCGGGGAGGACATGTCTTCAAACCCCGGGAACGCGTGGAGTGTGTTGAATGATTTGCAGCGTTCCTCACGTGGTTTCGTTGTTGACAGGGATGCATAGTGCAGACGTTCATATGCGTTCTACCAGCGGTTCCCAGGCCGCATGCCGGGAATGATTTGTAGATTTCATGGAGGTCTCCCTGAGGCGAGCTCCTCGAAGATGTCTTGAGGCTAGATCCTAAGACATCTTCGAGAAGCTCTACCGCACGAGCCGCCCCTACCCAACCTTGGCAGATCCCTCGTCGTGTACCCTCTTCTTGAAGATGTAGATCTTGTAGGTCTCAACAATCTGCTTGTGTGCTTGGTGATGAGGGAAAATGGGGTGCCTTCGGAGTATATATACCAGGCACACCGTTTCCGGCATCGTCGTCTTCTTTTGACAAGATGTTGTGTGCTCCATTCCTTAGCGTCTTGAATAGAAGCTCCACCCACGCGTCCACCGTCGTGGGGACCCCTGTTCCCATTACGTCGACAGTAGCCCCTCGGCGTGGCCCGAAAATCTCATTCTTCTTCGTCTTCTAATAGATCACGTTCACGGGCCTGCACCGAGTCCATGCGAGTGAGTTGCCGGGCTACGCCCTTAAACATAAGTGTGGGCCCAGGGAATCTTTCACGGCATGTGTCACATATGGTCCAACGTGAACGCAGAAGCGCAGTCGCCATGCACTTGAGTTTGCGGGGGAACCGAGGAGGCCGGCGCAGTCCCCATCGACCCGAGCCTACAAACATATCTCCCATAAATCCATCCGGAGCAAAAAAAAAAGACCAAAACGATATCTCCACTCCTGCGACCGTGCTCCACCCTATCGATCCCGGAGCTCCTCCACTCCCGATCTCCTCCCTGCTGCCGGAGCTCCTCCACGTCCGAGATCCTCCCTACCGACGGAGCTTTTCCACGCCCGACCTCCTCCCCACCGCCGGAGCTCCTCCACACCCGACCTCCTCCTCCCCGCCACCGGAGCTTCTCCCCAACTCCTCCCACCACCGAGCTCCTCCTGCCTAACACCCGTCGTTCCAGATCGAAGTGACAACCCAAAAGAGTTGTTGTACTACCTGACCCGCCCCATCGGCTCACATCCTCCTTGGCCTTCCTCATCCTCGACAGGCCCCTGTGTCGATGTTCTTTGGTGATTTGTCGGCGCCGCGTGCCAGGACTAACCGACATTTCTTTTGAGAAAGATCGTGTTTGCAGTGCATGTGTAGCCTGGAAAGCAACTCAAGAAGAAACATCCTATCAAGAGTATTGTTACCACATCTAGGCCTTTGGAGCTCCTTCATTTGGATCTCTTTGGGCCATCACATTATGATACTCTTGGTGGGAGCAAGTATGGACTTGTCATTGTTGATAATTACTCAAGATACTCTTGGGTCTTTCTCCTTAAGTCTAAGGACGAGACCCATAGAGAGTTCATCACCTTCGCCAAGAAAGCTCAACGTATGTACGAATCCGAGATCAAGGCAATTAGGACCGACAATGGCATCGAATTCAAGAACTACACTATGCAAGAGTTTGTTGATGATGAGGGCATCAAGCATGAGTTTTCTGCACCATACACCCCTCAACAAAATGGTGTTGTTGAAAGGAAGAACCGGACTATCATTGAGATGGCAAGAACCATGTTGAGTGAATTCAACTCACCCCACAACTTTTGGGGAGAAGCCATCTCTACGGCCGTCCACTACTCCAACCGGCTCTTCCTCCGTCCCCTCCACAACAAAACTCCATACGAGCTTCTTACCGGTAACAAGCCTAATGTCATGTACATTCGTGTCTTTGGATGCAAATGTCTTGTTAAGAACAACAAAGGAAAGCTCGGTAAATTTGAAACTAGAACCATAGAGGGTATATTTGTTGGATATGCGGAGAACTCTCACGCCTATAGATACTACAACCGGTCCACTGGGACTATTTAAGTATCTTGTGACGTGGTGTTCTTGGAGGATAATAGCTCCCAAGTGGAGCAAGTTGTTCCATGTGTTGCAGGTAATAATGATGATCCATCTAGTGCCATCAAGCATATGGGCATTGGACACATCCGGCCCATGGAAGTTCATAATGATGATCAAGATGATGGAGTAGATGTATCAAGCACGGCTCAAGTGGAGCCTAGCTCAACTCAAGCCGAACCATCAAGTGCAACTCAAGAACCATCCTCTACTCAAGATGACTCACGTTCCGAAGAACAAGAAGAAAACCCTCATTCCACGGAGCAAGACCATGATGATGATCAAGAAACATCCTCAACTCATGATCAAGATCAAGTGATCCCTCATGATCAAGCACTAGCAAGAGATGAATTCATTGATCATGAAGGAACCATTCGGAAGATCAAGGCCGCTACAAGGGCAAGTGACATGAAAGTGGATCAAGTCCTTGGTAGCATCTCAAGAGGAGTGGTAACTCGTAGACACCATGCATTACTTATCACTTATTGTCGACATCATGCTTTTGTGTCTAGTTTTGAACCACTCAAGGTAAATGAAGCCTTGGTTGATCCGGATTGGGTAATTGCCATGCAAGAAGAATTGGAGTGTTTCACTCGTAATGAAGTATGGTCTCTAGTTGAGAGACCCAAGGATCATCGCATCAATGTTATTGGGACCAAATGGGTATTCAAGAACAAGCAAGATGAGAATGGCATTGTCATACGAAACAAAGCAAGGTTAGTGGCGCAAGGGTTTGCCCAAATAGAAGGTATGGATTTTGAGGATACCTTTGCGCCGGTAGCCCGTCTTGAAGCTATTCGTCTTTTGCTTGCATTTGCATCTTTCCACAATTTCAAAGTATATCAAATGGATGTGAAAAGTGCATTTTTGAATGGTCCCCTAAAAGAAACCGCATATGTGGCTCAACCCCCGGTTTCGAAGACCCATGTCGACCCAACCACGTGTATTTACTCCATAAGGCACTCTACGGTCTCATGCAAGCTCCACGTGCTTGGTATGAGTTCCTTAGGGATTTCTTACTACATGATGGGTTTTGCATGGGTACGGTCGATTCCACTCTTTTCACCAAGCGGGTTAAAGGGGGTGGCTTATTTATATGTCAAATATATGTTGATGATATTATCTTTGGTGGAACTAACCCCAATCATAACAAAGCTTTTGAGCTATTGATGACTAGGAAATTTGAGATGTCCATGATGGGAGAGTTGAAGTTCTTCCTAGGCTTCCAAGTGAGGCAACTTGCAGAAGGCACCTTCATATCTCAAGAAAAGTATGTGAAGGACATGCTCAAGAAATTCAACATGACCAATGCAAGCCCAATGAAGACACCCATGCGCGTAAAGGGACACCTTGGCTCATGTGACGGTGAGAAGGATGTGGACATAAATGTATACCGCTCCATGATAGGATCCTTGCTCTACCTTTGTGCCTCTAGGCCGGATATCATGCTAAGTGTAGGGATGTGTGCTCGTTTTCAATCCGCTCCTAAGGAGAGCCATTTAATGGCGGTCAAACGGATTCTAAGATACCTTGTTCTCACTCCTACTCTCGGGCTATGGTATCCAAAGGGGTCAACCTTTGAACTCATTGGCTATTCGGATTCCGATTGGGCCGGTGATAAGGTTGATCGGAAGTCTACCTCCGGGGCTTTCCAATTTATTGGCCGGTCATTGGTGAGTTGGTCATCCAAGAAACAAAACTCCACCGCTCTATCCACCGCTGAAGCCGAATAAATATCCGCGGCATCTTGTTGCACTCAATTGTTATGGATGAAGCAAACCTTGAAAGACTATGGTGTGTCTCTTGGTACGGTGCCTCTTCTTTGTGACAATGAAAGTGCAATAAAGATCGCCAACAACCCGGTTCAACATTGTCGCACCAAACATATTGACATTCGCCATCACTTCCTACGTGATCATGTTGCCAATAAGGATATTGATCTCACTCATGTGGGAACAACCTACCAATTGGCGGATATTTTCACTAAGCCTTTGGATGAAGCCCGTTTTGTTAACTTGAGAGGAGAACTTGGTATTCTTGATCCTAAAAACTTGGATTGATTAACTTCTTGCACTATATTCTTGTATTTATCTTGCTATCTAGTTTAGAGGCATAGCACATATGGGGATAGTCATCCTACCATGTGTTGGTATGATGCATACCTATGTGTGCAACATAAATAGACCCAATGTCATTATATGGACCCAAGCATGTCTCTTCGAGGTCTCATGACATTTGCGCTTTCACATAGGGGAGTAATCCCCGCCCCTCATTGAGCCTCAATTACAACTTGATTTGATTATATAAGGCTAAATGATCTTATTGCAAAAACTATTCCAAAAAAATTTATGGTTCTTGATATACTTCGAATCATGCCCATTGTTGCTATTTATTTCTTGTTTAGATTTCACTCCAATGGGTATGCCTAGAGAACTTTGTGTTTCCAACCCCATGTCTATGCTGATCTCATCATCATCTATCTATCTATATGTACATGTCATCATCTGAGCATTCATACACATTTACACAAAGAATAGGGGCAAAACGAGGCAAAATGAGACAAAACTGGGCAAACAAACTTTGGTCGGTCACTGGCCCGGTCGGACCGGCCTTTGCGCCGGGCCATCCGGCGCCTGGTCCGGTCAATCGGGTGGCCGACCGGCCGTGCGGCTGCTTATGTGTTGGAGGAGGATACCCCTTGGGGGTCTTCTTCCTCATTATCCTCCACCTCCAAAACCTCCATGGCCGCCGCCTCCACCATCTCCACCACGTCCTAGGCCCTTCCCACCACTAGTTTCTCCCCAAACTTCACCCAACCATAGATCGGGATCTCTCAAGCCTCTTCACCAAAGGATTTGGTCCCTCTCAAGATATTTTGGGAGATCTTGGGGATTTGGTCCTCAAGCCCTCTTCACGTGTTCTTCCTGCTCACTTGGGCAAAGAGGACGATGTCTTGGGGAGATTGGAGCGGTGAGAATCGTTCCACTACTTGCCAAGCTTTTCCGTGAGACACTCATCAGCAAGTCTGGCGATACAAGTGAATGTCGTGGCTATCATCTGAACTTGATGTACTACTGCCACCCCGAGTATCGGAAACTCATTGATGGCTGTGATTTCCTCTACTATGAGCTGCGGCGATGTGTTCGCGAACGGATGACTCCTAACTATGCTCAGTATGTTCAGCTGCTCATCAACAGGGTTGTGCCAGCACCTCTCAACACGCAAGGTGAACGGGTCAGGATGGAAGCCTTTAGGGTACATGTCCAAGGTGACAGACCGGACGTCCCTGAAATGATGCCTTCTGAGCGCCAGTGCAAGGAACGCCATGACCATGCTAGCTCCAGCTACTCTAAGCGCCCACAGCATGGTGCCGCACGGTTCTTCTCTAGCTTATGGCAGATGTGCAAAAATACCAATGATGTTGCACATCAAAGTCTTGCTTTGAACCAGGAGACAAGGAACCGCCAAAATGAGTTCATGGCTGCTAGGAATGCCCCTGTTCCTCCTCCTGGCCCTGAGTTGGAGCCTCTACATGCACCTAACTGGGAGATGCCTCCCATTTCTGATCAGATGTTCCAGAACTTTGATCCCTCCTTGTACACCTTTGGTGGTCCTCCTCCTAGGCCTGCTCGTGTCCCTACTGATGATGATGATGACGAGGATGAAGGTGATACAGATGCACGTGATGATGGCGGGAGCTCCTATAACACTGGGCATGAGTTCTACTGATGGGCGCGCTAGCATCTCTCCTTTTTTCTTCGCCTTTTTGGTGTTCCGATGCCAAAGGGGGAGAAGAGAGTAGAGTCTAGGATTCACGGGTGTTGCTTTGGATTTGGATGTCACAAGCCATGGGTGTTGCTTTATTTGATTCTTATATGGCTTGTGCTTATTTGCTTTTATCGTTCCAAGAACCATTTGCTATTTCAAGTAATGCGTGTATGGACATGTACCTATATGCTTACACTCTATTATGTGTGCTACTCTATGTTAGGATCATTATGTGTGCTATGCTTATATATCTTGATATGCACATCTCCATACCATGCTTGTTTCCTAAAGATATTGGGGGAGCTTCTCATGTTCCACAAAAGTTGCACTTTGCATTCAAACGCAAATTCTCCAAGTGCACACTTTATGGGGGAGCCGTCTCAATATCTTATATGGAATCAAGGTTTAAAGCTTATCATAATATCTATATATGACTCTAGCTCGGTTTGTCATCATCTACCAAAAAGGGGGAGATTGTAAGGGTATTTTACCCTTATCCATTATTTTGGTAACTATGACACCGTGCAAGTGTATTTGGACTAATACATGTCTAAAAGATGATTCCCAGATATTAGCCAAAGAGGTATAATGGTGTATCAATGGAACGAGAAGGCAACGGGAGATCCCCCCACTTCGATGAAAAATCAACAAGGTTTTCCTGTGCCTGGCCGGTCCCAGACCCGGTCAGACCGGCCCTGGCACCGGACCACCCGGTCGCCAACCGGGCCCAGCACCTGTGCCATCCAGGCAGAGTCCAGTAAAGGAGGGCGAGCACTCCGGTCAGTGTCCGGTCGCCAGCCCGGTTTGGACCGGCTGCACCGGTCTATGGCCCGGTCGGACCGCGCTCCAGACCGAGCGACCCGGTCGCCAACCGGGTCCAGCACCTGTGCCATCCGGGCGTCTTCTAGTAATGTCAGAAGCATGTCCGGTCAAGACCCGGTCCCAGCTCCGGTTGAAACCGGCCGGTCCGGCCTCAGGCCCGGTCTGACCGGCCTGTGCGCCGACCGGTCCGGTGCCAAATACGGTCGACCGGGTTCCTCGAGGAAACTGATGATGTGGCAAGTGTGCAACGGCCAGATTTCGAAGAACACTATATATACCCCTTCTCCTACCTTGGAAGGGGTAGGCATTACACTACAAGCTGTTCTTGAGCTCTCTCTCTCATACTCCATTGCTAGAAACACCAAAAGCCTCAGATCTCCCTCCTCCTCCACCCAAACTCAAATCCCTCCGGGAATCGTTAGAGGAGGACCCGATCTACTGTTCTACCAAGCCAAATCTCATTCCCCCTTGTATTCATCGAGAAGCTTGCTTCCTAGGGTTCCTTGGAAACCCTAGGTGGGCAAGAGGAGTCCGGAAGCATCCGGTCTGTGGATTTGCTCCGGGCAAGATTGTGAAGGTTTGGAGGCTACCTCAAAGTCTACCACAAGTGAGTGAGCTATTACTTCGTGGGATAGGCTCCGGAGAATAGGGTGAGCCTTCGTGGCGTGGGGAATCCTTCGTGGGATCTCCACCCCTCCAAATGTGACGTACCTTCTTGCAAAGGAAGGGAACACGGGAATACATCCTCGTCTCCGCGTGCTATCGGTTATCTCTAACCGAACTCCTTACTTGTGATTTAAGCGCACTGTGAGAGCCTTCGTGCTCGAGTTAGTTGTATCCTCATATAGGTTGCTTCACCTAGTTTGCATTAGGCTCACCTTTATATTCCGCAAAGCCTAATATTGCAAAGAAAGAATTAAAATCCGTAGAAAGCTATTCACCCCCCCTCTAGGTTTACCATCTCTATACTTTCACAAGACTAGTAAAATCTTTTCAAACAAGATTTAAAATAGTGAAATCATGAAATGCCAAATTCAAAACATTTCAAAACCTTTTGCAGGAATTAAGAAATGCCCTAAAATAGAATTAATATATATAATGACGGTAAAACAGACAAAGAAGAGGGAAATAACAATTTAAACTCTAAAGCGTATCATAATTATGTTTAGTAGCATAATTTTCTTCTTTAAAAATCGTGTTATTAGATAGTTCTATTGCTTTTTCGAACACGAGATCCAAGGTCAAGCCATAAATACTACACATCTTAAATCCTTGCTAGATTTGGATAACACTGAAGAGGGGGCTACTGGAGAACCATCTAGAAAAGGGAAGGTATACTATGAATAACGAGATCTTTTTGGAGGCATCGAAGGGGTAGACTCGTGGAAGGAGAAGATGAGTAGTGAAGACCTAAATAGGAATAATTAGCCGAGCGGCACCAAACACTATATGATCGACTGCTAAGCTATCATGCTACTTAGTTTAGTCACACTATTAGTTCTAATGTTACTTAAATTAGAGTTCGAGTCAGATGAAAATCCTCATTGAACCAAGGAGGATCATGAAATTTTTGTACACTTTTGGCTTGTAATATTAAGTGTGTAATATTGAACCCGTAATGTTTTGCGGTGACCCTGCATACCACTGCATGTTGTAGTATGCCAGTCGTTGATATAACATTCACGAAGTACCATTCCGCAAATATTACACCCTCAGAGTAGTACAACAGAACATAGCAGGGTCCATAACTCATTCACTTATTATTACAAGCATCAAACATATATTGTCTTGGAGCTCCTCTTGGGTCCTAAGAGGGATACTCCTGGGTTCGAGGTGAACCCAACTTAGCTTACAATATAAGAGTCTCATTAAACTATACATTTATTGCCTCGAGCAGCTAAATACTAAGAGTTCGGGCTGCTCGGTTACTACTACTACTGGATGTCTCTAGGCTTGATCTCCTCCGGAAGCCTCTCCGGATCCGTAGACGATGAGGTAGTCTACGCCTTCTATACCTCCAGAGAGGTCTGGTTCTTCATAGCCGATGATCTCGGCTCCTTCATTGTTGTCGTAGTCCTCCTCCGGACGATTCGGGCAATCTAAGCATGGGATTTAAGAGTGGTATGAGTACGAGCGTACTCAACAAGTTCATTATAGATAAGAGGTGTTTAATGCACTAGCTACGATATTAGACCAGAAAGTCTAATACCAATGCAAGTTTTGGTAAACATTTCTTCAAGAGATTGCTTTTATTCCAAAGAGCTATGTCCGTCAGCCTTCACCGGTTTACTAGAACTTCATGGAGCTCCTTTCCGGCCGCGTTCGCAGTTCCTTATCCCGAACAGGGAGTGACGAGTCACAGTTCTTTACACTCTGCAGAGGTGTGTTGCTTTACCCATAAGAGATCTTAACCTTGGTGCCAACCGGGCAGCTTTCCGTCCACACTTCCTTTGGTGTGAGGCCCGGTATAAGGTCTAGCCAATCATGTTCCTCCGCTACCTCGAACACCCACCCGTTGTTGCATGCCCCGACCCTGGGTCCACGCCGGTCCCATTATTCCCGTAATTTCAGGGTGGACCCCGACCACGACAACAGTGCTGGGCTCTACCATACACTCCTACGCCGCTAGCTGCAACCCATCATAGACCGCATTACCGTGGGGAATTAGAATGGGATCCCCACCCTCCGGTTGTTCCGCAAGACACAAGCGCTACGGCAAGCAATGCTTTACCGTGGGGAATTAGAATGGGATCCCCACTCCTCCGGTTGTTCCACCGGACACAACCGCTACGGTAAGCGCATCCGTTGATGAACGAGAGGTGGAAACACTTTTGACTACTCCGTCCCACTCCGGATCTTATGGTTAACACGGGTATTACGGCACAAGAATCATCGGCGACATTTGTTGTTTAATCCTAGATGGATATAAACCCGTGCAATGGAACCTCCACCATATCAACTCAATCCATGGTTCCATTGCCCACCACATAGTCATATTCATATTTATGAAATTAGTGGTTTTGCTTTTTATGCAATAGTGATAACCATAATACTTTGCAAGTAATTTGATAGAAATACTCAAATGACATCAGCAAGTGATGAACTTGCCTGAACACTGCAAAGTTTTGCAGTTGGATGGTGTGGACTGACCCTTGTCCCCTGTCTCTGAAAAATAACATCATTGTCCGATAAGGGCAATGGTTAAAGAAGCAATTATGCATGATTCCAGTTTTAGGTTTTATTTCCCCCCTTCCGATGTCGTTGTTTATTTATGAGAGGTTAATACTAAGATAGATTTGGAGATACTCTGTTTAGGATAAATACAACCTTGAAATATTGTCAAGGTGTTTTTAAAGTCCAATGACATTAATGGACTTATTTTCATTTTAGAAAACAATATATGTGGTTTAAATTCTTATTTAAGTCATCACAATAAGACTTCTTCTTAAATGTCTTCAAAAATTTTGTTTGATATTTTATTTAAATAGAGAATTTTATGCTGATCCTTTTTCATATTTTAATTTATTTTTAGGAGCTTTTATCAATTTTCTATTGAATTTCAAAATTTCATGTTTTTATTGAATTGTGAAAAGTCATTTTTGCCCCTGGGCCCACCTGTCAGGGTGGCCCAGTGGATTGGGCTAAACCAGCTCGGGTCCAACCGACCCGAGCGGTCGCTTGCTCACTCCCTCACCCCGCGCCACTCGACCTAACCCTAATCCCCTCCGCTCTCACTGGCGACCTGCGTCGCCCGCACCGCCGTCGGCCGATTCCGGCGGTCTCCGGCCGCCATGGCCTACGCCATGGGGCGCAATCGAACCGCCAGACGACGGCGATTCGTTCCCTCCGCGTCGATTTGGAGCTGCCGCCGTCCCTCGCTCGTCATCGACCCTCACCGCCATGCCTAGGGTTCGGGATCCGCTTGATCCCGTGACTCCCCAAGCTCCGGGCGTGATTGTGCTGTGGCCGCCACGATGGGGTGGTGCTGTGGCGCCGCCATGGCCTGGCTTGGCCTGGCACCGCCGCGCCCTGGCGTGTGCCGCTGTGGCCGCCATGGTTGTCTGCCTGCTCGACCCCGAGTAAGTTCGCCATCTCTCCCTCTCTCTCTCGTGTGCTTGTTCTTCTTCCTCCTCCCTTAGTGTTGGTCACAGCTCCTCCTCCTCGTGGAGAGGATAGCCGTGCCCATGCTGCTCTGTGGTCGTGCTTACTGCTGCTGCGCTGCTGCTGTGTTACGTGTACTACTATGCTGCTCATGCTGATGTGTTGCTTGTGCTGCTGTGCAAGATTGCTAAGCTATGTGTCTGTGAAAGCTTGCTTTACTTGCTAGATTTCTTCCCTGTGCCTCTGTTCTTATTTCTATGCTTGCCTGACATCAAATGTGTTTGCTCTGGCTTGATTGCAGTGTGCAATTCTTGCTAATTTGCAAGAACCAGTGCACCTGGTTGCTCTTCAGTGTGCTATAATTCATGGACCTGCTCCCTTGAGCATGCCTGTGGTCTAGACCACACCCTCTCTTGATGATGTGTTACTGCATACAATTATATGTCATATATTTGATTGTCTGCTATGCCATTGTTCCTGTTCTGTGGCCATTTAATTTATATGGTTAAGGTGTTGATGCTAGGCTTGGTTCTAGCATGCTTTGTCAAGCCCTGATGATCTTATGATCATCAGTTTCTTGGTGAATGGCTGCTGTTTCATTCTTGTGTCTAGCTGAGGCTCTCCTGATGTCAGTGTAACACACTGGCTTGTGTTTGGATTCCTTGGTATTTGCTCAAGCCCCTGCTACTGTCTGCAATGATCCATTGGATCCTCTGCATGGCCTGGTGCATAGCTCACTTCTCTGTTTCATTTATCTGTGTAGCTTTGATTCATTAAGTAGATAAATGATGTGAACTGCTCTGCAGTGATGATCAAATGAGTGGATTTGGTAAGGCTAGAGGGATGCCAATTATTTATTGGGAACCCTAGCTTCATTTGAACCCCTCTGGGTAATGATATAAGTGCTGGAAATGTTGGCTGTGGTTTGAGGTAGCCTTGACAGCCACTTGGTGCTGTCATGGTAGCTCCCCCCTCTCAGGAATTGGCTGTGGTGGATTGTTGCTTACTGGCCTTACTATTTTTAGTTGCCAGATGCTTTTGATGTTGATAACCTAGATAGACACATGATAGTCTATCATGTCTGATGGCTTAGCTAGCTCTGGTTGTCAAGTGAGCCTGGTAACTGGCCAGGGTTTTGAATCCATGTTGGATTTCTCTGGTTGTGTCCATGTGTGGACACAACCAATGTTCCCTGGATGATCTCTACTGGCTGTTCTCTATGTTTGCTTGAACCAAATGACTAGTTAGCCATAGGATGACACAATCATAGGGTATCTACCCTTTTGCTTATGGGTGAATGGTGCATATGCTTATTTATGAACAAAACCATCTGGTTTGTTCATGATGATTTGTATACCTCACTCCAGCTCCTAGAATTGGATGTTCGTGTAGAGGTTTTGCTTCTGGTGGTTAGTTTGGCTTGCCCTGCTCCTCCCTGTGGCTTGATGCTTCCTGGTTATTTGCTGTGGTGGTGAAGATCTGTTGAACAGCAGTAGCTGTTCAAGCTGTTCTTGTGTTCTTGACTGTTCTTGGTGGCTTACTAGTGCAATTCCGTCGATGTCAATGGTTAGGGTTTACTGTGGAGACTTTATATGATCTCCACCTCCATCTCTGGTCGACAACAAGGCCTGACAGCCTGTTGTGACTCACCAGCTGTGTGTGTGTGTGGTGTGCTGCATGCACACTGCTGTGTGAGCAGCCTGGCTGTGTGTGTGTGCTAGTGTTGTGCACTTGGACTTGTTTCTGTCTGTGGCATGGATCTGCTCGGCAGAGACTTGATCATATCCTCTTCATTTCCATTAATTGCTAACCTGCCAAGTGGCAATGCCACTTGGCATAATGTGCTCTTTATTGTTTTATGTGCAGGGATCAAGAATTGATCAAGATGACTATGGAGGTCATCAAGTACAAGATCAAATGAAGATGATCTTGTAGTATTTAGGATAGATCATTGAATTGTAATTTCCTTTTCTTTTATTTTTCTAAATATTCAATTCTTGTAATTGGTTGTAATTCCATAATTCAAATCTGAATATTGTAAAGACAATGTATTATGTGTGTGATGATCAATAAAGCCCAAGTTTTCCTTATTGAGCTTAGTGTAATAGTTGTATTACTTATATTATTGCTTAATGGTAATTGGTTTGTGAAATTATCTCAAATTTGAATTATGTGATGATTATTTGATGTTTGAATTTGAAATTCAAATTCAAATTTGGTTTGAATTCATTCAAACACTTAACTTGTAATTCAATCATGCAACTTAAGATTTCAATGCAATTATCACTTCTCTCTTCTCAAAACCCTAATTTAGACAAGTAGGAACAAGTTCATCGCACTCTCGAAACCCTAACCCTGTAAGGTGTCGAGAGAGAAACCTGTCCCCCTTCGATGCAGTTTTGTTTTAAAACCGCGAAATTTCCCCGTAAATTACAATGCAATGCACATCCCTTTCTAAAATCTATCCCTCGATCGTCTCTAAACCTGGGACATTGCAGCCTTTCCCCCTTAAAGAAAACTTCGTCCCGAAGTTGTGGTTGTAATACCTGAACAGTTCGGGGTATGTTTTCCTCGAGTCTTCCTCCTTTTCCCGGGTGGCTTCCCTCTCGGGATGATGCTTCCATTGTATCTTGCAGTACTTGATAGCTTTATTTCTAAGTTGTTTCCAGACTTTCCTCGAGAATCTTGGTCGGCTTCTCGATGTAAGTCAAATCTGGTTGTAACTCGAGCTCAGCATGTGATATTGGCTCATCTCGGGGTCTTTAAGCATTTTCCGAGTTGCGACACATGGAATACATTGTGAACTTGTGCTAGCCTTCCCGGTAGATCCAATTCAAAGGCTAAACCTCTGGTTCGACTCAGTATCTTGAAAGGTCCGATGTATCTAGGGTTGAGTTTTCCTTTTACTCCAAACCTCTGGAGTCCTTTCATCGGGCTCACCTTAAGATATACCATGTCTCCAACTCTTGGCTCCCATGTTCTTCTCTTTTGGTCTGCATAGCTCTTTTGTCGACTTTGGGCTATCTTCAGTCTATCTCTTATAATGTCAATGATGTGCTGCTTTTCCTTGACATAATCAGGATTGAACTCTTTGCTTGCTCCGGCTTCATACCAACATATCGGTGATCTACACTTTCTTCCATACAGAGCTTCGAACGGTGCCATCTTGATACTACTTTCATAGCTGTTGTTGTATGAAAACTCTGCTAATGGTAAATGTTCTTCCCATGATCCTCCGAAGTCTAGGGCACAAGCCCTAAGCATATCTTCTAAGATCTGGTTGGTTCTCTCGGTTTGTCCACCTGCCTGGGGATGGTAAGCGGTACTATATTCCAACTTGGATCCTAAAGCTTCGTGTAGTTGTTTCCAGAATGCTGATGTGAACACGGATCCTCGATCCGACACGATCTTCTTGGGCACTCCATGCTTACTCACGATCTCTTTGATGTAAAGATCAATGAGTTTCTCTCCTTTATCTTGTCGGTTTACTGCTAAAAAATGTGCACTTTTCGTCAACCGGTCCACGATTACCCATATCATGTACTTCTTTTTATTTGTCATGGGTAGTCCGGTAATGAAATCCATTCCTATCTCTTCCCATTTCCATTCTGGAATAGGTAAAGGTTGTAAATTCCCTGCCGGACTCTGATGCTCAGCCTTCACCCTTTGGCAGGTATGACATTCCGCCAGAAATTGTGCTATCTCTCTCTTCATATTATTCCACCAGAATAACTCCTTTAGATCCATGTACATCTTTGTACTCCCCGGATGAATGGAGTATGGTGTTTGATGGGCTTCCCGGAGTATTACTTCCTTGATTTCAACAATATCCGGAACACAAATTCTCTTCTGGAACCATAATGATCCAGATTCTCCACGGTGAAATTCTGATGGTCTTCCTTCATCTATTCTTCTCATCTCCTCCACAATGAATGGATCATCCAGCTGACCCATCATTATCTCATTCTTCAGGTTAACATTCAACTCATCGGCTATTTGCAAAGCCGATAGTCCCTCATGAGCTTCCTTCTCCCAAAGTTGTATTTGGGCTTGACTTATTTCCTTCCTCAACTCCGGTGATATTTCTTGTTCCACTCCGCCGGTGCTCTTCCTACTCAAGGCATCTGCTACAACATTGGCCTTTCCGGGAGTGTAATTGATGGTCAATTCATAATCCTTGATTAATTCGAGCCATCTTTTCTGCCTCATGTTGAGTTCTTTCTGAGTGAATAAATATTTGAGACTCTTATGATCTGTATAGAGCTCACACTTTGCTCCATAGAGAAAATGTCTCCATGTTTTGAGTGCAAATACAACTGCTGCTAACTCTAAGTCATGTGTTGGATAGTTCACTTCATGAGGTCTGAGTTGCCTCGATCCATAAGATATCACTTTCCGATCTTGCATGAGTACGCAACCCAATCCATGCTTGGATGCGTCACAATACACGGTGTAATCCTTGCCAACTTCGAGAACCGCTAACACCGGTGCTCGTGGTGAGTTTCTCTTTTAGAGTTTGAAAACTCTTCTCACACTCTTCTGACCACACGAATGGTGTATTCTTCCTTAACAGACTTCGTCATTGGTCCTGCTATTTTGGAGAATCCTTCAATGAACCTCCGATAGTATCCTCGCCATTCCTAGGAATCCTCGGATTTCCTTGACAGCTTTGGGTGCTTCCCATTCTAAAACTCGCTCGCTACCTTACTCAGGTTAACAGACTATTCCATCTTTAATAATAACATGACCAAGAAATTCCACTTGATCTAGCCAAAATTCACACTTGCTAAACTTGGCATAGAGTTGATGTTCTCTTAGTGTTTGCAACACTATCTTCAGATGTTCAGCATGTTCCGCTTTATCCTTGGAATAAATCAAGATATCATCGATAAATAAGATGACGAACTTGTCTAGACATGGCATGAAAATCTTATTCATGAGATTCATGAAAATTGCTGGGGCATTGGTTAATCCAAAAGGCACTACAAGATATTCATGATGTCCATATCTTGAAACAAAGGCAGTTTTCGGAACGTCTTCCTTCTTGATTTTTATCTGGTGATAACCAGATCTTAGATCAATCTTCAAAAAGACTCCCGCGCCTCTAACTTGATCAAATAGATCTTGTATTCTTGGAAGTGGATACTTATTCTTGATTGTGACGTTGTTCAGATTCTTGTAGTCTCCGCACATCCTTCTTCCTCCATCTCTTTTATCCACGAAGATCACGAGTGATCCCCATGGTGAAACACTTTCTTGTATGAATCCTTTCTGTTCCAAATCATCCAGCTTGCTCCTTAAGTTCTTTCAACTCCTTGGGCCCCATCTTATATGGTGCCTTAGCAATCGGAGTCTGTTCCGGAATTAGGTCGATAGTGAATTCTATCTCCCTATCTGGTGGCATACCAGGTAATTCCGCAGGAAACACATCCTGGAATTCATTTACTACAGGTATATCTTCCAATTTCACTTCTTTCATGCTATTCAGCTGTAGCTCCACTTCAATCTGTGTATGTTTGTCGCCTTGGTAGATCATTCTACTTCCATCGGGGCTTTTCAAAGACACCGTCTTGCTCACACAGTCGATCAATGCTCTATTAGCTTCCAACCAGTTCATACCAAGAATGACATCAATGTCCTTCATCGGTAAAATGAACAGGTCCGCGTCAAACGCGCACTTATTGATCATGATGACTTGTTTTTGTTTGGTATGGGTTACTACTATCGTCCCCCCCCGCGGAAAGTATGGTTATAGGTGTGTCTAACTTAGTGCAACTAATCCCATGTTTGATGATGAATTGTTGAGAAATGAATGATGTAGTTGCACCAGTATCAAAAAGTACTTTGCCAGGATAAGTGAGTATCTGGAGCGTACCTATCACCGCCCTGATCGGAGTTGACCACCTCCTCCGGACCGGTGCGGTTCAGCCTTGCCGAAGGGCTTCTTATTCTTCCAGTTTCCTCCGGTGTTTCCTCCTCGACTTCCTCCTCCTCCAGATTGACCTCCTCCAGTGTTTCTCTTGGGGCAGTCCTTCAGCATGTGACCCTCCTGGCGACAACCAAAGCATATAATCTTTGGCTTCTTACAATCCTTGGCAACATACCCTGTGAATCCACAGCTTCTGCAAACTATTTGATTTGCAGACTGGAATGCTTGGTTCTTTCTACTACCGTAGTTGTTGTTGTTGTTGTTGTTGTTGTTGAATCTGGGCTTGAAACTCAAGCTGGTATTAGGCTTGTTACTAACAAACCTCTTAGGCTCGATCTTGGACTTTTTCCTTTTCTCCTCCTGTAGTTGTTTGAAATCATCCTCCAGAGTGATGGCAGCATCCACCAACTCTTGAAATTCCGTCGCTCTCATCATACGGAGCTGTACCTTGAACTGGGGACTTAACCCCCTTAAAAACCTCTTCTTCTTGTCCTCGGTATTGACTTCTTCAACTACATATCGAGATAGCTTGGAGAATTCCCTGACATAGGTCAGGATGGCCTTGTCCTTCTGCTCGAGACTTTCAAATTCTTGACGTTTCAGTTCCACAATACTTTTAGGGACATTGGATTCCCTGAACTTCCTTGTAAATTCCTCCCAGGTAAATACCTTTCCAGCCGGATATACGGCTACGATGTTATCCCACCATGATGCGGCGGGTCCACACAACAGATGTGTAGCATAACGAACCTTCTATTGGTCGTTACATCCAACGGTATTGAGCTTTCGCTCAGTATCCATAAGCCAATCTTCCGCGTCCATTGGCTCCGGCGCGTATGCAAAAGATATAGGCTTGGTATTCTGGAAGTCTGCTAAGGTGACTCCCCGATTCTCGTGTCTCTCAACTCCGTTCCGCTGCAGTAATTCCCGAAAGAATTTATTCTCGTTGCTCCAACGTAATACGTTGTCTTTCTTCCACCATCCGCATGTACCGGACGAAATTCCGTTGCGTCATGGGTGGTGGTGGTGGTGGTAACTCGATCTCTCGGCTGCCCCCTCAGCCTCTTCCTTTGTTTGGCTTCGCGCTCCATGCGCCGCGCTTCGGTCTCCTCTCCTAACGCTCCCAACATAACCCCTAGTTCCGCAACACAAGATGATACTCATAATTACTCCATGCGCAAGTTTTCCGAGCTCAACATTGTGCACAGTAACTAGTCACGCAATGGAAATCAAGAAGCAAATCCAAATCATTCAAAACATATACCCTGTATATACATACATAAGTGGTCTTATTACAATACTCAAGTCGATGTGAGTATGCAAACTCACTTATTAAAGTATATGTACAAATTTCTACAAAATATTACACTCTACAATACACGTGGTACTTGTGTATTGTAGCTTTGCTTCCCTTGGTAGTCTCTAGTCGATCTTCACTCCCGATACATTCCAGTGCTTCCATCCGGTCGAACGTGTCGTTCTCCCGACAAAACCCGGAACATAAGGTCTCCCCGTTGGTCGATAGTCGGAATCCGATGATGATCCTAGGGAGAAATCGTTGTTCATGAACCGATCATTCAAGTGCATCATAATCCACCCATCAGGTGTACTCCCCGGTGCCTACACCATAGGTATTTCCTACATTCGTATCCGACTCAACCTCGTGCTCGGATACCCTCCAACTTCCTCCTCATTCCATGGATAACTCTGGTGCTGGGTCGTGGCATCTTCATTCATCTCCCCATCATAATACGCTGTGGTACTATGAGTTCCAGTATCAGACCCCCAACGCCAACCCGTGGAATTTTCTATAGGAGTCACGGAACGCTGATTGTTTCCGGATTCCTCTCCACCCTCATATCCCCCATAGGAACTTCCCAGATAGTTCCCAGGTGTAACAGGTGTAGTTTCACGCTCAAGAGGATCAATACTAATGTAATCACCAGCTGAGTAGACTGGTGTGTGCACCTCATTCTCCATAGGTTCTTTCCCATTTGTCTCCTCCTTGGGTTCAGTAAACTCTTCTAGCATTGTATCAATTGCTCCCGTCAAATGACTGGTTCAGTCGATACAACAATGACAGTAAGTTGCGGTCATTGTGCATATATTTTGTCGCTTCTGCTGGTTTGCTTTTGGCATATTTGAAATGGTTGAGCATGGGATCATCGTCCTCCTCCATATGAGGAATGTGGGTGAATTCGGAACCCATAAGCTCTTTTGTCTTATGCTCCCGAATATCGGTTATGGCTCTCATAACGGCTATATGGTAGGCTGTGTTCATAGTTCTGGCTTCCCCTGCTGGCATTACTACGCTCATTCCCAAAGATTCGGGAAGTCGTAGCCCTACCCTACACTTGGCCAATACAGTACCATCATAGTACATGTATTTCTTTACTTGAATCTGGGGATCACACCCAAACTCAAGTAACATGGCTCGTAGAATATCTGCAAGTCCTCCTTCGTATTCACTCAGTATGGAATCCATCACCTTCACGTTTCGTCCGGGACGTGAACTTTCCATGTTGGCTGTAGAAATAGAAAGATTATGAGATTAGTAATAATGCATCATAATAGAGATTATAAAGAATTATCGCACTAAAAGATATGATTGTTGTATTCTCAAGTGAATATACACCATATTTTTTAGAGAATTCTTTACTAATCCTATTTGACTCCTCACGTTCGGTCCCATTTACTAGGTTCCAACATAAGGTCAAAGCTTTTGCTCTGATACCAACTGCGGTGACCCTGCATACCACTGCATGTTGTAGTATGCCAGTCGTTGATATAACATTCACGAAGTACCATTCGCAAATATTACATCCCTCAGAGTAGTACAACAGAACATAGCAGGGTCCATAACTCATTCACTTACTATTACAAGCATCAAACATATATTGTCTTGGAGCTCCTCTTGGGTCCTAAGAGGGATACTCCTGGGTTCGAGGTGAACCCAACTTAGCTTACAATATAAGAGTCTCATTAAACTATACATTTATTGCCTCGAGCAGCTAAATACTAAGAGTTCGGGCTGCTCGGTTACTACTACTACTGGATGTCTCTAGGCTTGATCTCCTCCGGAAGCCTCTCCGGATCCGTAGACGATGAGGTAGTCTACGCCTTCTATACCTCCAGAGAGGTCTGGTTCTTCATAGCCGATGATCTCGGCTCCTTCATTGTTGTCGTAGTCCTCCTCCAGACGATTCGGTGCAATCTAAGCATGGGATTTAAGAGTGGTATGAGTACAAGCGTACTCAACAAGTTCATTATAGATAAGAGGTGTTTAATGCACTAGCTACGATATTAGACCGGAAAGTCTAATACCAATGCAAGTTTTGGTAAACATTTCTTCAAGAGATTGCTTTTATTCCAAAGAGCTATGTCCGTCGACCTTCACCGGTTTACTAGAACTTCATGGAGCTCCTTTCCGGCCGCGTTCGCAGCTTCCTTATCCCGAACAGGGAGTGACAGTCACAGCTTCTTACACTCGCAGAGGTGTGTTGCTTTACCCATAAGAGATCTTAACCTTGGTGCCAACCGGGCAGCTTTCCCGTCCACACTTCCTTTGGTGTGAGGCCCGGTATAAGGTCTAGCCAATCATGTTCCTCCGCTACCTCGAACACCCACCCGTTGTTGCATGCCCCGACCCTGGGTCCACGCCGGTCCCATTATTACCGTAATTTCAGGGTGGACCCCGACCACGACAACAATGCTGGGCTCTACCATACACTCCTACGCCGGTAGCTGCAACCCATCATAGACCGCATTACCGTGGGGAATTAGAATGGGATCCCCACCCTCCGGTTGTTCCGCAAGACACAACCGCTACGGCAAGCAATGCTTTACCGTGGGGAATTAGAATGGGATCCCCACCCTCCGGTTGTTCCGCCGTACACAACTGCTACGGTAAGCGCATCCGTTGATGAACGAGAGGTGGAAACACTTTTGACTACTCCGTCCCACTCCGGATCTTATGGTTAACACGGGTATTACGGCACAAGAATCACTGGCGACATTTGTTGTTTAATCCTAGATGGATATAAACCCGTGCAATGGAACCTCCACCATATCAACTCAATCCATGGTTCCATTGCCCACCACACAGTCATATTCATATTTATGAAAGTAGTGGTTTTGCTTTTTATGCAATAGTGATAACCATAATACTTTGCAAGTAATTTGATAGAAATACTCAAATGACATGAGCAAGTGATGAACTTGCCTGAACACTGCAAAGTTTTAAAGTTGGATGGTGTGGACTGACCCTTGTCCCCTGTCTCTGAAAAATAGCATCATTGTCCGATAAGGGCAATGGTTAAAGAAGCAATTATGCATGATTCCAGTTTTAGGTTTTATTTCCCCCCTTCTGATGTCGTTGTTTATTTATGAGAGGTTAATACTAAGATAGATTTGGAGATACTCTGTTTAGGATAAATACAACCTTGAAATAATTTCAAGGTGATTTTAAAGTCCAATGACATTAATGGACTTATTTTCATTTTAGAAAATAATATATGTGGTTTAAATTCTTATTTAAGTCATCACAATAAGACTTCTTCTTAAATGTCTTCAAAAATTCTGTTTGATATTTTATTTAAATAGAGAATTTTATAGTGATCCTTTTTCATATTTTTAATTTATTTTTAGGAGCTTTTATCAATTTTCTATTGAATTTCAAAATTTCATGTTTTTATTGAATTGTGAAAAGTCATTTTTGCCCCTGGGCCCACCTGTCAGGGTGGCCCAGTGGATTGGGCTAAACCAGCTCGGGTCCAACCGACCCGAGCGGTCGCTTGCTCACTCCCTCACCCCCCGCCGCCGGCCGATTCCGGCGGTCTCCGGCCGCCATGGCCTACGCCATGGGGCGCAATCGAACCGCCAGACGACGGCGATTCGTTCCCTCCGTGTCGATTTGGAGCTGCCGCCGTCCCTCGGTCGTCATCGACCCTCACCGCCATGCCTAGGGTTCGGGATCCGCTTGATCCCGTGACTCCCCAAGCTCCGGGTGTGATTGTGTTGTGGCCGCCACGATGGGGTGGTGCTGTGGCGCCGCCATGGCCTGGATTGGCCTGGCGCCGCCGCGCCCTGGCGTGTGCCGCCGTGGCCGCCATGGTAATCTGCCTGCTCGACCCCGAGTAAGTTCGCCATCTCTCCCTCTCTCTCTCTCTCTCTCGTGTGCTTGTTCTTCTTCCTCCTCCCTTAGTGCTGGTCACAGCTCCTCCTCCTCGTGGAGAGGATAGCCGTGCCCATGCTGCTCTGTGGCCGTGCTTACCGCTCGCCGCGCTCGCCGCTCGTGTTACGTGTACTGCTGTGCTGCTCATGCTGATGTGCTGCTTGTGCTGCTGTGCAAGATTGCTAAGCTATGTGTCTGTGAAAGCTTGCTTTACTTGCTAGATTTCTTCCCTGTGCCTCCGTTCTTATTTCTATGCTTGCCTGACATCAAATGTGTTCATATATACTGCTCTGGCTTGATTGCAGTGTGCAATTCTTGCTAATTTGCAAGAACCAGTGCACCTGGTTGCTCTTCAGTGTGCTATAATTCATGGACCTGCTCCCTTGAGCATGCCTGTGGTCTAGACGACACCCTCTCTTGATGATGTGTTACTGCATACAATTATATGTCATATATTTGATTGTCTGCTATGCCATTGTTCCTGCTTCGTGGCCATTTAATTTATATGGTTAAGGTGTTGATGCTAGGCTTGGTTCTAGCATGCTTTGTCAAGCCCCGATGATCTTATGATCATCGCTTGCTTGGTGAATGGTCGTCGTTTCATTCTTGTGTCTAGCCGAGGCTCTCCCGATGTCGGTGTAACACACCGGCTTGTGTTTGGATTCCTTGGTATTTGCTTAAGCCCTCGCTATCGTCTGCAATGATCCATTGGATCCTCTACATGGCCTGGTGCATAGCTCACTTCTCTGTTTCATTTATCTGTGTAGCTTTGATTCATTAAGTAGATAAATGATGTGAACTGCTCTGCAGTGATGATCAAATGAGTGGATTTGGTAAGGCTAGAGGGATGCCAATTATTTATTGGGAACCCTAGCTTCATTTGAACCCCTCTGGGTAATGATATAAGTGCTGGAAATGTTGGCTGTGGTTTGAGGTAGCCTTGATGCCCACTTGGTGCTCGTCATGGTAGCTCCCCTCTCGGAATTGGTCGTGGTGGATTGTTGCTTACTCGGCCTTACTATTTTTAGTTGCCAGATGCTTTTGATGTTGATAACCTAGATAGACACATGATAGTCTAACATGTCCGATGGCTTAGCTAGCTCGGTTGTCAAGTGAGCTCGGTAATCGGCCGTGGTTTTGAATCCATGTTGGATTTCTCTGGTTGTGTCCATGTGTGGACACAACCAATGTTCCCTGGATGATCTCTACTGGTTGTTCTCTATGTTTGCTTGAACCAAATGACTAGTTAGCTATAGGATGACACAATCATAGGGTATCTACCCTTTTGCTTATGGGTGAATGGTGCATATGCTTATTTATGAACAAAACCATCTGGTTTGTTCATGATGATTTGTATACCTCACTCCAGCTCCTAGAATTGGATGTTGGTGTAGAGGTTTTGCTTCTGGTGGTTAGTTTGGCTTGCCCTGCTCCTCCCTGTGGCTTGATGCTTCCTGGTTATTTGTTGTGGTGGTGAAGATCTGTTGTTCAAGCTGTTCTTGTGTTCTTGACTGTTCTTGGTGGCTTACCAGTGCAATTCTGTCGATGTCAATGGTTAGGGTTTACTGTGGAGACTTTATATGATCTCCACCTCCATCTCTGGTCGACAACAAGGCCCGGCACTCGTTGTGACTCACCACCGTGTGTGTGTGGTGTGCTGCATGCACACTGCCGTGTGAGCAGCTCGGCTGTGTGTGTGTGCTAGTGCCGTGCACTTGGACTTGTTTCGTCTCGTGGCATGGATCCGCTCTGCAGAGACTTGATCATATCCTCTTCATTTCCATTAATTGCTAACCTGCCAAGTGGCAATGCCACTTGGCATAATGTGCTCTTTGTTGTTTTATGTGCAGGGATCAAGAATTGATCAAGATGACTATGGAGGTCATCAAGTCCAAGATCAAATGAAGATGATCTTGTAGTATTTAGGATAGATCATTGAATTGTAATTTCCTTTTCTTTTATTTTTCTAAATATTCAATTCTTGTAATTTGTTGTAATTCCATAATTCAAATCTGAATATTGTAAAGACAATGTATTATGTGTGTGATGATCAATAAAGCCCAAGTTTTCCTTATTGAGCTTAGTGTAATAGTTGTATTACTTATATTATTGCTTAATGGTAATTGTTTGTGAAATTATCTCAAATTTGAATTATGTGATGATTATTTGATGTTTGAATTTGAAATTCAAATTCAAATTTGGTTTGAATTCATTCAAACACTTAACTTGTAATTCAATCATGCAACTTAAGATTTCAATGCAATTATCACTTCTCTCTTCTCAAAACCCTAATTTAGACAAGTACGAAACCCTAACCCTGTAAGGTGTCGAGAGAGAAACCTGTCCCCCTTCGATGCAGTTTTGTTTTAAAACCGCGAAATTTCCCCGTAAATTACAATGCAATGCACATCCCTTTCTAAAATCTATCCCTCGATCGTCTCTAAACCTGGGACATTACATGTTTCTATTGTACTATTCTGAGATATGTAGTATTTATGGAATGATACTTTTATAAGTGTTACATCAACGATTTGTGCACTTCAAAATACAGTGTTATATCAAAGTTTCTGGAATTGTATCACCCATCCAATCCACTGTCATAGACGGTCCTCCCCTTGCACGAAAATTCTTAAGCGACGCCAAACATCACCGGAAACAAAGGGATCCTTAGCTTGAACCGTGATAAACGAGAAGATCAAGAGAAGCACTTTGTTTACCAGGTGCCACATATATGTTCTCAGACAGTTCATAAATGCATACTAATTGCAACTTGTTGATTGATCATGCTAATGCAGCGGTTACGCTAATAAATTTCCTCAACGTAAGTGTAGTGTTACTGCTTGGTCCAAACGTTAAACACAAGCGGATAAACACCAGCGCTGCCGCGCGCGGCAGGACAAATCAGCAGCAAACCAACCCGCTCCTCCTCGCTGTCGTCCGTCGTCGTCACCTCGCCTCACCCGTCGTCCTCCACCCCTTCCAGAACCGCCTGCGCCCCTCCAATCCTCACGCCACCGCTTGCCCCTATAAGACTCTTCACTCCCACCACGAGCTCCACACAAGCACACAAAAGCCATCTGTTTCAGCTCAGGCGCGCGAGGAGCTAGCCAGTAGCCACACACCTGCAGCTCGTGTAGCAATGGAGGGCAAGGAGGAGGATGTCCGCCTGGGGGCGAACAAGTTCTCCGAGAGGCAGCCCATCGGCACGGCGGCGCAGGGCTCCGAGGACAAGGATTACAAGGAGCCCCCGCCGGCGCCGCTGTTCGAGCCCGGCGAGCTCAAGTCGTGGTCCTTTTACCGCGCCGGCATCGCCGAGTTCATGGCCACCTTCCTCTTCCTCTACGTGACCATCCTCACCGTCATGGGCGTCAACAACTCCCCGTCCAAGTGCGCCTCCGTCGGCATCCAGGGCATCGCCTGGTCTTTCGGCGGCATGATCTTCGCGCTTGTCTACTGCACCGCCGGCATCTCCGGTACAGTTCTTGCCTTCCTCCTCCTCTGTTCGTTTTTTTTTTCTTCTTGGTTGGATTTTGTGTGCTAAGCTAACGGATGGATGCTTTGTTTCCTGTTGGCAGGCGGGCACATCAACCCGGCGGTGACCTTCGGGCTGTTCCTGGCCAGGAAGCTGTCGCTGACCAGGGCGGTGTTCTACATCGTGATGCAGTGCCTCGGCGCCATCTGCGGCGCCGGCGTGGTCAAGGGGTTCCAGCAGGGGCTGTACATGAGCACCGGCGGAGGCGCCAACGCCGTGAACGCCGGCTACACCAAGGGCGACGGCCTCGGCGCTGAGATCGTCGGCACCTTCGTCCTCGTCTACACCGTCTTCTCCGCCACCGACGCCAAGAGGAACGCCAGAGACTCCCACGTTCCGGTGAGTACCCCTCCTTGTTCACAGCAGTTAAAAGATTCAACATGTTTTATGCTTTTTTTTACCGTCCTTATTTATGGTTAATACTGATAATCTTTGGAACAACAGATCCTTGCCCCGCTGCCAATCGGGTTCGCAGTGTTCCTGGTCCACCTCGCCACTATCCCCATCACCGGCACCGGCATCAACCCGGCCAGGAGCCTCGGCGCTGCCATCATCTACAACAGGGAGCACACCTGGTCAGACCACGTGAGTGAGCTGAAACTGAAACCTACCCCCATGTTCCTCTGAACTTGCAAAATTTAACTGTCTTTAGTACTGGTACTAGTTGCAGCCATGTAGTAGTACATACTGGAGTATTCAGCAACTCATCTAATCAACACGTACATGTGAAATTGTTAGTGAGGTTTAATCTGATGAACTGACGTAAAATTGTGAAGTCTGGTCCATGTAATAACAGTAGCCAGGCGACAACAATAATTGAGCAGCTGAAGCTGTAGGTGATGCTTATCATTTGTTAGTTATTTATAAGATAGAAAGTCTACCCTCGCCCGAAGGGAAATGGCGAAAGACTTGCCTGCCTCAGTGTTGCACGCAACTACTGACCTTCAGAAAATATAAATGTAGGATAGTGACAGCAGTGTACACCATTGATTAGGCTGCATGCTAAACCTTCTCATCATAGAGCAAATAATTTCGCATCGCGCTGCTAGCAAGTGCTAACCAAATCCTTCCAAATTTCTCCTTTGCAGTGGATCTTCTGGGTAGGCCCCTTCATCGGCGCCGCCCTGGCCGCCGTCTACCACCAGGTGGTCATCAGGGCCATCCCATTCAAGAGCAAGTCCTAAGCTGCGACGAAAGAGCAAGCTGCTCTCCGATGCGGCGGCTGTTTCCATGAATGCTATTGTTTATCCTGTGGAATTCCCGTTTCTCTTCCAAGTTTGATGTACTGCTGCTCCATTTTCACCTGAACTCCCAGACTTGTAATATCTCAGTACTCAGTTGTGTATGCTGCTGCAAGTGTTATTGTGCAAATCGACTTAAGTTGTTTATCCATGTGCCTCCTGGCCTTATCAGAGCTCAGCTCTAAGCTGCTGTCTCTCTGCAATCCGCGTAAGATAACGAGATGTCTACGTTCGAACACGTACCGGCGGTAGAAACTTGGCGCTCTTGTTTTAATCTGAAAGTAGCCGTTGTTCAGACTGTGTGTGCTAGGCATGCATACAGCCTAGACCTGTCAGGGACTCAGGGGTGTGGTCGAAGCTATAGCCATTCCTTCGTCACAGGCTAGGAGAAGATGGTGCCGAGAGGACAATGATGAGCGGAACGGACTGGAGCCACCCCCGGTTGGCAACTAGCGGCGTGGGCGTGGTCCGTCCGACGGCGCCCACTCTGGTCCTTGATACTGCTGGCTCTACACCGTGGCACGCCCCGTGCTGGCTTGTTTGTTTGCTGTGTAGTACTAGGCTGGCTAGCTGGAAGCTCCGTGTAGCCGCAAAGGGTTGATGGGTTGATGCAAGATGGAAGTGGCAACCGGTGAATGCTGGGAAATGACCAGATAGGTGAAAACAGCAGGTGGCCACCGCGCCAGCTCGAAAGGGGCTCACGCTGTCGGGGCGATCTGGGATCTCTAACAACCGTAGATCCCCACAACTTGTTTGTTACTGTACCTTGGAAAGCAGGGCGTCGGCAACTGAATGGATGGAAGACGCATGCATGCCGCCAAATTGAGCTGACTAGGCATTCACCAAATCCTGGCTATAGCGAGCACACACGACACTGCAAACAGCTAACCATTACACCGAGGCCGCCATCTTTTGCCACTCGCCAGACTTTACTTGGCTTCATACCAGGGGCGCTTCTGCACCGCCATCTTGCCCCAAAACATGCGCATAATGCATGGACGTAGCAATTTGCAGGAACACAATTGCCCGTAGCAGCGCGGATAAGCATATAGGGATTCAATATGAGCAGCACTCACAACCTCATCCCAGAAGTTTCACAATACGGACCGAGCTAGTTTAACCAGGCGCCATATTCATTTTACGAGTCTCTGGTACAGTAAATGGGTTGGCACATCGGCCCGAGCTGCTGCTGCAGAGCACTTTGGTAGCTTCAACCCTGGGATGAGATGTGTACTGTTAGGAGATGGGCTGCCGAATGGCTCGGATGTTTCTTCTGTGCAAAAGATTGGTTTTCACTTGAGATTACTTCTGTACAATGGCATCAGTACACCAGGAAAGAATAGATTACATGTAACAGCAAGTGGAGCATGCATGCGTCGAACTACTACTCTTGGTCCATCAGTCTGTACAGGAACTTGGTATACAGTTCTATCATTTTGAGACATGTTAGCACGCCAGTTGTAATATGCAACGCCAAATTTGTTCTGCCCGACAGAGATGGACGGTCTGCAATGTATAGAGAAAAAATAGCAAGTGCCATGTTGGGAAAGCAATGGTTTAAATGTGGATTTCAAGCTCACAAAGTGACGGCTGCACCATATATAGATTCTATTGTATGCACTACTAACAGGTGGAAAGTTCTGAATTTCAATTCTTACTATGTAATCCTCTCCGTTACATAATTCTTGTTTTCAACTAAAACCACGACAAGAATTATGCAACAGAGGGAGTAGCAATTTAGAACAAGCCCCATAATAGTAGCAATGAGGGGTCGTAAAAATGCCACTATAAGTAAAACTGCCACCTCAGAAAAAAGTTAAATAGTATGAAATTGGGGTTTTATGCCTTCACACAATAATAATATAATCTAATTCTATATTTGTGCAAGTCCACCACCAAGCTCAGAAGATCATTCTGAGCCATGCCCACTTGGCAGCTAGCGTGATATAAAAACAGTTGTGAATTTAGCAGGATTGTGTAAAAAACATTGAAGCTGCAAATGATCCTGACTTCATGTAATTGAACGCAGATAATCAACTAAAACTGTGAGTTTATCACAAGGTACACATACCTTTGTCTATTTCTGATGACAGCAAAGATTCCATCCTTGTGACAGCTGTTAGCTTCAAAATGAATCAATGATATTTCCCATACGGTCATGCTATGATACAGTTCCAACTACTGAATGGCCAAAGCCTCCCAGATCTTTTGCCAGTATGGTGATCTTCAATCCACATTTAGCGTAAGCAGACAGAAACTTGACGACCGAAGAACGGGCTCTTAGGATGTCCCTGAAATCAAAACTGATGGGCCTCAATGCAGTGGACAGGAGCAAGTGGAGACAGCGCTCTTGCCTGTCTTGGATTAAAGAAGGCAGCGCAGACACCAAGCTTTTTCACCTTAGAGCCAACAGTCGAAGACAGAAGAACCACAATTCAGAGCTTTGGGGTCCTGATGGTTCAGTGCGGGTTCACCAGGCCAAAGAGAAAATTCTGCTGGATCACTTTGTGTCAGGTCTGGGCAGCAACACTGGCAGAACGGCAGCCTTGAATTGGGACTTCATTAATTTGCCTAGGGTAGACCTTGGACACCTCGATGAACCCTTCTCAGAGGCAAAACTGAAAGACGCTGTTATGGACATGCCGGTGAGAAATCTCCAGGTCCGGATGGTTACATGATGTGCTTCTTCAAGGCCTGCTGGGAGACGGTGAATGGTGATCTACTGGCTGCTCTCAACAAGGCCCATAGTCTGAATGCTAACCTCTGGGGGCTACTGAATTCTGCTCATATAGTCCTGCTGCCTAAGAAGTCTGGTGCCAGAAGGGCCAATGAGTTTCGTCCGATTAGTTTGATGCACAGTATTTCAAAAATACTTTGCAAGCTCCTTGGCTCCTTGCCAACAGATATAGTTCCCATAACAGTTTCAGCTACTGAATGGCCAAAGCAGCGGCAAACCTCCCAGTTACCTGCCAGGCACCCGTTTAGCCTGAATAGTTCACAACTAGGTGTTAGCCGCCACCTAGCCATTTGAAGACAATGGCAGTAGAAAACAGTAGGGGGTCTGGTGGACCGTGTGATCAGTGGTGCAAAACGTTCTAACCAAGATACCTTTAGTTTGCATAGCTAATGCTCTACTTCTCGGTTACTAACTTGCTCCAATATGTTGAGACACATTGACGGTGTGTGTTTCTAAAGTAAATAAGCAGGGAAATGCTGTACCTATGTTTCGAAGAAAATTTTGCGCCCCTTCTCTGTTAAATCGTCTGACCCTCCAATCCCAATGACGAGATATTTCTTGTATGCCCAACCACCTAAAACATCAGTGGAAGCTTAGTAGAGTGAGCACACCACGAGAATGACAAAAAAGGCACTCGATCATCCATGGAATGAAGTTACAACAGAAGTATTCAGGCAGTACCTTGGAATTCGGTCTACAAGATATAACAGCTAGATTTCCAAGGAATCAGAAATAATAGATTTCTCAAGTGGGACTCTAATTTGTATGAACGGGTGTTGCAAACGCTCAATTACCGAGGGGCATTGACACGGATCACGTTGCAGACACTTTCTGATGAAGTCCTCGCTCTGCTCTGAGAGGTGATCTGGTATTGGTGCAAGCTCCTTGCTATTTCCAATCTTGAACATTGCAGCAATCTGTAGGAGAGAAAAGTGGGTAAGTATTTGATGATTACTTCACTTCTGATTACCAGCCCAAAGAGCAAGACTTGTCTCAATACATCATAAAATTACATGCAAGTAAATAAGTTTGAGTTTCCATGCTGAGACAGTAAAGTTATAAAACGGCTCAAGAACATAAAGGTGTTGTATCCATTCATCTGGCATGGAAAAAGTGTAATAGCCTAGTTTTTTAAAGCATAATTTGTCAAATTCTCACAGGTCACAGGAATAGTTATGTTGCATAGAAGTCTTGGTCTATCTCCCAGTATCAGTGTTTACAAGTGGGTAGCTGGTCCATTTCTGTTGATAACCGGTAATATTCCGTAAGGAGGCAGTCTGCAACCTGCAGCCATCAAATTTCCCTTTTAAATATATGATTTCACAAAAAAAAAAAATCTGCAGAAGGTGGGCAAGAACCAGACAGTAAATATGTGCAGGAGAATGTCTTAGCATACTACACCTATTCACAGTACAAGTAATTCATAGTTTATATGCGACAGGTTAGTTTGGTAAATAATGTGCATGTCCCTGATCACTCCAAGCAGCATGCTCACTCTATCAAGGTAAACTGATTTTTTTCTTTTTTGCCTCCAGGACATTGTCAAATTCAAGAAACCCAAGATAGTCAACATCCAAAATAAAAACAGCAAATCAATCTCAAGCCAGATAGCACTATTGGTCTTAATCGACTTGAATAGTATTCTTGAAGTTTTAAAGCATGTCACATGGGCCATCTGGTGTTGCAAAACAAATATAAAGTGCATCTTTGTGGTAAGAATACTGACCCCTTCATATTTGTTCCATGGGGATTTTGAGGTAGCCATCCCCAGGACAGTGCATCCTAAACTTCAAATGTCAACCGCAAGATTGCATCCACCATTTGAACTTTTTATAACCTGCACGTATGTTATGTGTAAATTCATGATTAAAGGAAAACAACAAGATACACATGAAACTCAAATGAAAAATATATAAAGTAAAGTAGGAGCATAAGATTTCAACATTACCTCTGGAGCCATCCAATATGGACTGCCCTTAAATGAGAAAGGGCATTGATGCCCATTGATCTGCGAAAAGGAACCGAAAAATTGAATAAAAGATGCAATTAATACAGCACGGTAATGAGTAAAATACATTTATCGTCTTCTAAGAGAAGGTCATGCGTGACCTATCAGTTCCGGGATATCCAAAAGACTAAGGGCCTTTTTGTTTGGGCTGCCTGTGGCTGGCTGTGCTGCTGTGCACGGAAAGCTGCTGTTCTGAGTTTAACTCTTTGGAAGGCTGTATGGGTGTGAATGTCTGAAAAACCCTCAAAGTTATGAGAACATGTGTTTTTGCTGATTTATGTGTAATAAATAACATATTGATCACTATAATTCAAATTGGCATATGTGTGGCTGTAAGCCTGCAACTACCACAATTTATTAACCTCTTGTAACTAGCACAATTTCCAAACAACTACTAGTATTTTCTTAACTTTTATAAGCATGATTGACTTAAAAATTCACGCGCACAAACATATCCATGTAGACACTCTTTTTAGAAATATCTACACACTCCACATACACTCCCACCACCCAGAAAGTATTGCTGGTTCACCAAGCTGTCCCCAGATACATACTGCAAATATATATATTGTTTGTCATCAACCTGCTTTGTGGTCGGTAATGGCATGGTTACACGGTTTTGGAGGACACATGGTTAGGTGATAAGCAGCTAGCTGAGGAATATCCATCGTTGTACAGCATAGTTTATCACAAAAATGTTATGGTGGACAATGTAATAAATCATACTTTTCTGAACATAGGTTTTAGAAGGACTTTGAGTACAAATACATGTATCATATGGGTGCACCTTATATCTCGCCTAATCTCGGTTCAGATAACCGAGGAAGATGGTGTTTTCAAATGGGGTTTAAAAGAGTCTGGTAGTTTTTCGGTAAAGTCAATGTACCTTGATCTGCGTAATGGACATATGGTATATGTACCGAACCGACTATGTACTCACCACAATGTTATCAAGCTGATTAATTACCATATTCTGCCAATAAGATGAGGGCATAAGAGCATCTCCACCAGTGTCCCCCAAATATGCGCCGGCAGGGGCACCGGCACTACCGTATGGGGGGCGCCGGCACAACATCCTCTATTTGGGGATG
The DNA here is from genome assembly GCF_022539505.1 of Lolium rigidum. Classification (NCBI taxonomy): domain Eukaryota; kingdom Viridiplantae; phylum Streptophyta; class Magnoliopsida; order Poales; family Poaceae; genus Lolium; species Lolium rigidum. Next base: position 66,992,957 of record NC_061514.1, read on the forward strand.
CTGTTCCCACACTGGCGCCCCCCATACGGCGGCCAGCTAGCATCTTTTGTGAAGAAATTTGGTGCCGACGCTCCCAATCGAAGCCCTTAACATAGGGATCCTTTCGGGAGTGCCGGCTGTTTTATGGGGCTCCAAAACATGCCGGCGCTCTTTGGGGAGCGCCGGTGCGGGCGCTTTCTCTCACTAGAATCCCAATAGAGCTATTGGGAGCTCTATTGGGAGCGCCGGTGGAGATGCTCTAAGCATGGCTTTTCTTGTGATGACATACAACACCCTTGACTCCCACGATGGACTGACAAGAATACAACAACAGTCCAGTCACTGCAAAACCAAAGAGTCCAAGATGAATTAATATTCCAGCTAGCACTTTGATCGCCTCAAAGTCTGCAAAACTTTTAGCGGTACTATAAAAAGCACTACTCGAATTCAGTTGAAATCAGTGTAAACCATGACCCGATACTCCGATAGCAGTTCTTAGGAAAGGTACATGATGGAAAAAAGTGTCAAGATAAAATATGCTTTATTGCATTCGGGTATTCCCGTGTAGCTTTTGTGTGATTATTAAACCAGCAGCACAACTAGAAAATGTTAAGCGGGGAGAGGGCGTGGGGCAGGATTGAGGAGTCGGCGGTAGCTGGCAGTAACACACGCCACGTTAGCAGCTGTAGGGCAGGCTAGACAATATCAGTGAAGCGAAACTGGTGTGCTTTAATTGAATGACAGGAAGAGGAACACATCATGTTTTCAAACTTCATTCAGATAAGAGGTTGCCAAGGTCACATTTCACAGTGTAATAAAAAATATCACCGATTAGTAACAATCTAGCAACCTGTAACGGGTGATTTGTTTGGGAGAAAATCACATGTAAACTGTACCACAATAAATCACCAAGTCAGGTTCTGTCTAGCATTTTGTTTTTTACAGGGGGTGGAACTGAACAAGGAGGACGGGGCTTGGTTGAGCCCGGCAAACGACTCGGAAAATAAACTGCTCCTAGCAGTATTGATTCGGGATCTCAGAAGTAGCATATTCATTTCCCGGAAAATCGGCACCGAAACACATGGTCGGATGCACCCGCGCCTTGATAGTCCGTCCTATCTACGGGATGGGGGCAGCTAAGAGCAGTTCTAGATTTTTCACGGAAAGGGCAGAGACAGGAGAAATACGAGCAAAGCTAGGGCTTCCCTTACCAGCAAAAGGAATCGCGTCCGGTCCGAGCCACTCCAGTAGCGGTAGGGGGAACCGGAGGGGGAGAACCGAGGCCAGCTGCTCCGAAATGGCCGGCGAGCTTCGGTGGTGGGGGGGTGGGGGAGGGGAGGAATTTTCCGGCTGCGAGGGACTTCGGGACTGTCTCTCTGTCGGCAATCCCTATTTCCCGCTCATAGCGGGAGCGATTCGCTCCCGCCTGAAGCGACGGACAGGGTGGGCCAGCCCATTAGCGCGTAGCCTGTACGAGTTTTCCCTTTGGTTTTCTTTTGTTTTGGGTTTTCTCAGGTTTTTCTGTTTTCTTGTTTGTTTTTTTTTTCGGTTTTTGCTGGTTTTGCTGATTTCCAAATTTGTTCAGATTTTTTTTTGTTCTGATTTAAAAAATGTTTAAATTCGAAATTTGTTCAAATTTGAAATTTGTTCAAATCTGCTGTTTCTTGTTTGTTTTTTCCGGTTTTTGCTGGTTTTGCTGATTTCGAAATTTTTTCAGATTTTTTTGTTCTGATTTAAAAAAAATTCATATTCGAAATTTGTTCAAATCCGAAATTTGTTCAAATCTGAAATTTGTTAAAATTCGAAATTTGTTCAAATTCGAAATTTGTTCAAATTCAAAATTTGTTCAAATCTGAAATTTGTTTAAATCTGGAATTTGTTTGATTTTAAAATTCTTTGTTCACAGATTGTTCAGTTTTGAATTTGTTCCATTTTGAATTTTGTTCCATTAAGAATTTTGTTCGGATTTGAAATCTAAACTGAATGGACGAAAAGAAAGAAAAAAGCAGTACGTTTATTGGGCCACGCTTGGAACGGCCCAAGAGAAAGAACCTTAAGCGAAGCAAACCTTCGCTCCCGCTAAATGCGGTGGATAGGCGCTCCCCCTCTCTGTCGGCAAAACCTATACATCGACCAGGTCGGTGGCTACCGGCCACCGCACACCCCCTGGTCGGGTATGGGCCAGGCCCATTTACGTCTGTTTAGTCTGTAGCAGTTTGTTTTTCCTTTTTTTTCTGGTTTCTTATTCTGTTTTCTTTTCTTTTTTCTGTTTTTGGTTTTGTTTATATTTTTTCAGATTAAAAAATTTAATTTTTAAAAACTGTTCAAATTGAGAAAATGTCAAATCTGAAAACTATTTAAATTTTAAAACCGTTCAAATCTGAAAAATATTCAAATTTGAAAACCGTTCAAATCTGAAAACCGTTCAAATCTAAAAACCGTTCAAATCTGAAATTGTTCAATTTGAAAACCGTTCAAACGTGAAAAATGTTCAAATTTTTAAAAAATGTTCATATTCGAAAATTTCGAATTTTGAACAAAAAATAAAAAATGTTAAAATTCAAAAATTGTTCAAATTTCGAAAAAAAATATTAAAAAATATTTCAAATTCGAAAAATGTTCAAATTTTGAAAATATTTAAATTTCAGAAAAAACTAAATTTAAAAATTCCAGATTTTAAAAATTGGTTTTATAAAGAATCAGATTTTAAAAACGTAAAAAGATAAATCAAACAGAAAAAATGAAATAGCAAAAAAATAACTGGAAATGTTGGGCCGGCCCAACAACCCGCCTAGGGGGTGTGCGGCACCTGATCCGCGCCGACCAGGTCGGCATACAGCACCCCTCTCTGTCTGTGCACCGGATTTGAGAAACTTTTGGTTGGAGTGAAAGAAGGTACCGCAGATTTACACTATGGGCGCGCTTGACGCCGTGGGCCGATTTTGGTCTCCCTGAGCCCAGGCCCCAGGCTCCGTGGGCGTTAGCTTTTCTTGAACGAGTTTTGGGCCACTTTCAGCGATTTATTTGGTAGGTTGGATTACATCACCAAGACAAAAAAAAACTCCCAGTGATTGGTTATGTGTAGCCAAGCCCAAATAGTCTTGATGGTGCAGCATTTAATGTTTGGTAGCATTCAGATAACCGCTGTGGTCACCTCTTTTCTCTACTGGTGCTCTTAGGCTATCTTCAACGGTCAATCGCATCTGGGAGATAGCTATTTGCCGCGGTCCGTCGTGGCTCAAAACGAGGCGCAACGACCAACCACATACGGACTGTATCCTGCGGGCGCGTCCATTCTGGAGCAAACCTGGCCAAATTTGGACCGTGTTTGCGGCAGCGTGGACAGGACATGAGTCCGTGGCGCGCGGCTACTTATTCGCCCTGGGACCTCTAGCTAGCCAAACATTCACCACGCTCTCTTCCCAAGCTCCCACCCCCCTGACATGACCCTCCACCTCGCCACCTCTGCCTTTACTGGCCGATTCGGCCACTAGTTTCGGTCGCATGGAGGGTGGCCCTCGTCAGTCACCCTCACTGGACTTGGCGGGTGACCTAGCCGGCGCCATAGAGCACTACGCCTAGCTCCCATGTGGTCCCCGCTGCCCGCAACCTATTCGACCGAACCCATTGTCGGTCGTCAGGGTAACATGTAGGCCTCGTCGTCCACTTTTTCAGTAACTATGGATCATCGCTTGTCCTCATAGTTTGGCGTACCATTTTTAGATCATGGCCGGCAGCTTAGGACGAGTATTTCTACAACAATATCATCGACACGTCCTCCGATGAGTCTGACGATGACTCCGAGATCCTCATGTCCATAGCCCTTCTCATCCATGATCAGGAGCAACTCTTGCCGAAGTACATGGACTCGGTTAAGGGTTGGCTCCCGGTAGCTGAGCGCGGCCGAGAGGAGGGACATGCGCAACTATGGAGGGACTACTTTCATCCGACCAACCCCATTTACAACGCGCAGTGATTTTGTTGATATTTTCGGATGTCAAGGGACCTGTTTTTGAAGATCATGCACGGCGTGAGGTGCTACGATGACTACTTCAATTTGAAGGCGGATACCACATGTAAACTTAGCTTCACTTCTTACCAGAATGGGCTGCATCCGTTAGGATGTTAGCGTATGGAGTATCCGGTGACCTAATGGACGAGTACATCCGCATAAGCAAGTCAGGTTGCCTTGAGGCAATGTATAGGTTCTGCAGGGTTGCGATTTTTGCAGAAGTGTACTTGAGACAACCAAATGTTGTTGACACTACGAGACTATTGCCAATCAATGCAGCAAGAGGTTTCCTGGTATGCTTGAAAGTATAGATTGCATTCACCGGGTATGGAAAAAAACTATCCATTTGGGGGCAAGGTTAGTACCATGCAGTGGCGGAGCTAAGATTTGAATTGAGCCGGGTCGAACAAATAAGCTCTAAATTTTTTTGGGGCAAAAAATCACATGTAATCAACAAAAAATGGTCCAAACAGATGCATTTGTCACATTTCACCGAGTAGAAGTACAAACTGACTAAAAAACAAGTACTACATACAAAAGTGCTACATTTTGAGGAGATATTATCATACCATTAAGTTGATTCCATGCTGAGAAGTCGAAATCCACGAGGAAGATGACCTCTACAGTTAGGCATGTAGGCATGAAAATGAAGCATAATCTTCTTGTCATCAATTTGTGCAAATATCTCTTTCTCAACATAGAAAATCATCAAATCGCAGCCATTTGCTCTTTAACTGATACATCACGAGACTCGTCAACAAGTAGAGAGAAACAAGTATTTCCGAGCTCACTCATAATGACATGTGTAATCTCTTCTGCACATGATTGCACTATATCTTTTTGGATATTAGGAGATGTTAATTGACAATTGCCAGGAACATTCTCATTGATCACATCAGCTACATCCTTGCATCTTGCACCATACCAATCCAACATCTCACGGAATTTGCCCTTGTTCAAGAAGTGCTAGACTCATCATGCCCATAAAAAGCTAGACCTTGGTCAAGTAGAAATCTGACAACACCCACAACAGCCCTCAAAGGAATCTCATATTCAATATGAGATTTTTTTTCATGACAAACAAGAGCATATGCAACACTTTGCTTTTTATTTCTGAAATCTTCACAACTATTTATTGCATTTTTGTGAAAGCTCATTGGTCCACCTACATGGCCCCTGAAATTTTCTGATGCTTTCTTCCAATTTTTAAACCCCGACTTTGTGAAAACATCCGATCCAAAGTGGTTACCATTGTTTGAAGATTTGAAAAGAAAACAATGGAAACAAAATGCATCATCCTTCTCCACACTATACTCTAACCAATCGTACTTGCTATACCATGCATCTAGAAATGATCGCCTATCCGGATCTTTGGGAAAACTATGACTAACTAAACGATTACGACCTCTCGATAAATATGCCCATCGTATTTTATCTCTAATTTTAGGGGTACCATATGAATCAATTGGTCTCCGAATTCTGGGATCAGGAACCACATTTGCTAGATCAAAGATTTCCGGAACATTTGCCTACAACAATGAAAATAAAACAAACTATGAGAAACAAACTAGACATATGCGTATCAAAACTCAAGAAAAATGGGGGAAATTCAACCTCTATGCGTGCCCTCTTGCGTGCTTCTTCTTCTGCTGCCTCAGCGGCCTCCTCTTCTTCAATCCAGGCAGACAGGTCAGCCTCGTCGCTGGAGTCCATCGAAGGCGGCGGCCAGGTCAAGCAGAGATGAGGGAGAGCGCAGTGCCCAGTGCTGCAACACCGTGGAGAGGGGCGGGGGGGGGGGGCGAGCAGAGGATGGGCGGCCGTGCGTGGCGGCGGTCAGGGACGGGCGGCCGTGGGCGGCGGTCGGGAACGGGCGCACTGGCCGACGGGCTGAGGGCGGCGGCCGGGATCGAGGCGTGGTGGCGCGTGCGGGAGCGAGCGAGGGCGATGGAGTTGGGGATTTAGGTCGGGGCGTTGGGCTTCCGTTTGTGCGGGGCAGGGAAAAACGATCGTGATTATTTTCCGCAAAAAACGAGCCAGGTCGGTTGCCCAGGCTCGATCCGGTGTTGGCTGCGCCAATGGTACCATGGCCATACAGAAGGGTGCACAGGCTTACTTGAGGTGGTTGCGTCTCAAGATCTTAGGATTTGGCACTAATTCTTTGGCATGATAGGGCTCTAACAATGACATTGGTGTACTTCAGCGATCGCTGGTATTTAACTCATTTTGGTGAAGGTCATGCTCCATCGGTCCAGTTTCAGGTCAATTGCCACCTCTATGTCAATGGATATTATCTAGCTGATGGTATATATCCTGCATGGTTCACACTTGTGAAGACAATCCGTCTGCATGCAAACGAGGCCGAGACAAGTTTGCTAATAAAGAGCAAGAGGCATGCCGGAAGGATGTGAAGCAGGCATTTGGCATGCTACGGTCACATTGGGTTATAGTTCGGCACCCTGCTAGGACTTGGAGCCATGAGACCATGTGAAAAGTTATGACTGCTTGTGTGTTCATGCATAACATGATCATTGAAGATGAGCATGATGGAAGCTTGTTTGACCAAGGCCGGGAATCCCAAGGTGAAAATGTTGCGCCCTAGCCTGGACCACTAGCTGGCTTGGTAGATTTCCAAGCCATGCAACATGAGATGCGTGACAAGGCAACTCGAATCCACCTACAGAAAGATTTGGTCCAACGAGATATGTGGAATCATCTTGGAAACAACTAGTTCTATATAGTGTTTTTTTTAATTTTCATTACAATTATTGTCATTTGTGTAAAAATGATACTTTGTATTTATTTTATAAATTTGGATGCTATGATTGTGTAATAAACTGTATATGTAATTTTAGCTTTCCGTGTTTCACTTTTTTTACATTCTAAATGTGTAAAATGAGATAACAATAACACTAAAATGTGTGATGACACAGACATTTAGGGGCGCCTGATACGTCCAATTTGCATCACTATTTTATATCATAATTTGCTGTTATTCATTGATATATTTCATATTGGGGCACAATACTTATGTTATTTCATCTATTTTGCATGTTTCATCATTATTGGAGGATTGAACACCGGAGCCGGGATTCTGCTTGGAAAAAGCACCGTCGAACGCAATATTTCGGAAGATCAACTGTGGAAGGAAATTATACTAAAAATCCTATTTTTCAAGATGACGAAGGAAGCCAGAAGGAGGGGCCAGGAGGAGCCAGGGTGGGCCCACACCCTAGGGCGGCGCGGCCCATGCCCTGGCCGCGCCGGCCTATGGTCTGGGGGGCCCACGACCCCTTTCGCCTCCTTTTCTTCGCGAAAACCTTCGTCCCGAAAACCTAAGCCGGAAGGGGTACCTCGCGAAGAGTCACGGCCGCCTCGCGGGGCGGAGAACACCGAGAGAGAAAGAGCTCTCCGGCGGGCGGGAATCCGCCGGGGAAATTCCCTCCGGGAGGGGAAATCGACGCCATCGTCACCGTCATCGAGCTGGACATCATCACCATCACCGTCATCATCATCTCCACCATCATCATCGCCATCTCCTCCGCAGCACCTCGTCACCGCCGTAGCAATTTGGGTTTGATCTTGATTGTTTGATAGGGAAACTCTCCCGGTATCTATTCATACTTGTTGTTGATGCTATTGAGTGAAACCATTGAACCAAGTTCATGTTCAGATTGTTATTCATCATCATATCACCTCTGATCATGTTCCATATGATGTCTCGTGAGTAGTTCGTTTAGTTCTTGAGGACATGGGTGAAGTCTAAATGTTAGTAGTGAACTATGGTTGAGTAATATTCAATGGTGTGATATTTAAGTTGTGGTGTTATTCTTCTAGTGGTGTCATGTGAACGTCGACTACATGACACTTCACCATTTATGGGCCTAGGGGAATGCATCTTGTATTCGTTTGCTAATTGCGGGGTTGCCGGAGTGACAGAAACCTAAACCCCGTTGGTATATCGATGCGAGGAGGGATTGCGGGATCTCGAGTTTAAGGCTGTGGTTAGATTTATTCTTAATTACTTTCTTGTAGTTGCGGATGCTTGCAAGGGGTATAATCACAAGTATGTATTTAGTCCTAGGAAGGGCGGTACATTAGCATAGGTTCACCCACACAACACTTATCATAACAATGAAGATTATTTAGCCGTATGTAGCAAAAGCACTAGACTAAAATCCCGTGTGTCCTCGAGAACGTTTGGGCATTATAAGTAAACAAACCGGCTTGTCCTTTGTGCTAAAAAGGATTGGGCCACTCGCTGCAATTATTTCTCTCGCATTTTACTTACTCGTATTTATTTCATCCGTTACATCAAAACCTCCCGAATACTTGTCCGTGAGCATTTACGAGTGAAACCTTCATCGAAACTGCTTGTCAACACCTTCTGCTCCTCGTTGGGATCGACATTCTTACTTATCGAAGATACTACGATACACCCCCTATACTTGTGGGTCATCAAGACTATTTTTACGGCGCCGTTGCCGGGGAGTGAAGCGCTATTGGTAAGTGGAATTGGTAAGGAAAACCTTTACTGTTGTGCTGATTTTATTTCTGCCTGCTACTATAAGTCATTATGGAGAGATCTTCTCTTCATTTTCTATTTGGGAAATCTACTACTACTGCAACGGTAGTGGATGAGGCGCCAGGTGAGGAAGTAATACCATATAAAATACCTACGAAAATTATTGAACATGTTATGGATAACCGCTATGAAGGGGATGGAACTGTCCATCCCGGTGATCATTTACTTGTTTTTGCATGAATTATGCGGGTTATTCAAATGTGCGGGTATTGCTTGTGGATGAAGTGAGGAAGAAATTATTCTCCTTATCGCTGTCCGGTAGGCGGCGCATTGGTATAAATTACTTGGATAATGGGGATTCTCTTGAATGGAATGATATTGTGCCCGGTTTTATTCTAAGTTCTATCCTCCAAGTGAAATTCACAAAGATCGGAATCGCATATATAATTTTTGGCCTCATGATGGAGAGAGTATTGCCCAAGCGTGGGGGAGATTGAAGTCTTTGATGCTCAAATGCCCCATTCATGAGCTTCCTGGTAATATTATTATTGATAATTTCTATGCAAGACTTTCTTTTCAAGACAAGACCTTGCTGGATACTTCTTGTTCTGGATCATTTACACGCAACAAAGAAGAGTTTAAAAGGGACCTTCTTGATCGGATCCAAGAAAATACCGAAGGTTGGGAGAACGACAAAGGTAGAGAATCGGGTATAATTTATGATTATAAATGCATTGAAGCTTTTATGGATACTTGATAAATTTCGTAATATGAGTGCTACATATGGTCTTGATTCTCAAGTCGCTGTAAATCTTTATAAAGCTTTTGCCTCTCATTATGAATTGCCAAAGAAGAATTTTGATAAGTATCATGAACCGTATAAAGATAAAATTGATTCATCTATTAATAAGTGTGTTGTAATTGAAACTCGCTGATCGCGTTATTCCTGAAGCTTATATTGAAAAAACTCCTTTTCCTGCTAAAATGAAAGAGTACTCTGTTATAAATAGTGCAGTTCATAAAAGTGAAAAGAAACTCGTAGAACTCGAAGAACAAATAAAAGTTGAACCTGCTTGTTGCAATAGTTAAAGATCTTGTGACTGAAAATGTAGAGGATGGTCATATTATTTTCACGTGAAGATGCTTCTAATATTGTTTCACATCCTAATAAACCCAAACAAGCTAGTGTTCCTATGATGTCACGTTAAAATTGGTGATCATTGCTATTATGGATTATGTGATATTGGTGCAAGTGTTAGTGCTATTCCGTATGAGCTTTACACGGAGATTATGCACGAAATTGATTCTTGTGAACTTGAAGATATTGATGTGGTTATTCAGCTGGCTAATAGAGAAACTATTTCACCAATTGGTATTGTTCGAGATGTGGAAGTCTTATGCGGTAAGATTAAATATCCTGCTGACTTTTTGGTACTAGGGTCCGATGCTAGTGATTATTGTCCTATTATTTTTGGTAGACCTTTTCTAAATACTTGTGGAGCTATTATAGATTGCAAGAAAGAGAAAATTTTGACTAAATTTGCTGGTGAATCTTATGAGTTTAACTTCTCTAAATTTACTAAAACTCCTTATAAAGCTGATTTGCCTAGTAATGATTTTAAAATGGAGCAAGTGTGCATCTATTGTTCTTGTTCCTAATAATCCTTTGCGAGCAACATGCTGGAGGATAGCGAGAGTGAAATTTTTAGGAAAGAAAGAGAGGAGCTTGAGGAGATTTTTCTTCGCCAACCTATTCTCAAGCATGATTTACCGGTGGAAGATTTGGGTACAACACCGCCGCCAAAGGAAGATCCTGTTTTTGATTTAAAGCCTTTACCTGATAATCTTAAATATGCTCATATTGATGATAAGAAAATATATCCTGTTATCATTAGTTCTAAGCTTTCAGAGTTTGAAGAAGAAAGGTTATTGGGAATATTGAAGAAACACCGAGGAGCTATTGGCTACACTCTTGATGATTTAAAGGGGATTTCTCCATCTATTTGCCAACATGCTATTAATATGGAAGATGATGCAAAGCCTGTTGTTGAACCTCAACGTCGTCTAATTCCGAAGATGAAGGAAGTGGTAAGGAATGAGGTATTACGACTTCTTGAAGCTCGGTATTATATATCCTATTGCTGATAGTAGATGGGTTAGTCCTGTGCATTGCGTTCCCAAGAAAGGAGGTATGACTGTTGTGCCTAATGATAATGATGAGCTCATTCCTCAAAGAGTAGTTGTAGGGTATAGAATGTGCATTGATTTTCGAAAAGTTAATAAAGTTACTAAGAAAGATCATTACCCTTTACCATTTATTGATCAAATGCTAGAAAGGTTATCTAAAAATACTCATTTTTGTTTTCTTGATGGTTATTCAGGTTTTCACAAATTGTCGTTAAAGCTAAAGATCAAGAGAAAACCACTTTTACTTGTCCCTATGGAACTTATGCTTATAGGCGTATGCCTTTTGGTTTATGTAATGCTCCTGCTACTTTTCAAAGATGCATGTCTGCTATTTTTCATGGTTTTTGTGAGAGTATTGTAGAGGTATTCATGGATGATTTTTCTGTCTATGGGAATTCATTTGATAGTTGTTTGCGAAATCTTGATAAAGTTTTGCGGAGATGTGAAGAAACTAATCTTGTTCTTAATTGGGAGAAATGCCATTTTATGGTTAATGAAGGAATTGTATTGGGACATAAAATTTCTGAAAGAGGTATTGAAGTTGATAGAGCTAAAGTTGAAGCAATTGAGAAGATGCCCTATCCGAGGGATGTTAAAGGTATTCGTAGTGTTCTTGGTCATGCTTGGGTTTTATAGGAGATTTATTAAAGATTTCTCCAAGATTTCAAAGCCTCTTACTAATCTCCTTCAAAAAGATGTACCATTTGTTTTTGATGATGATTGTAAGGAAGCTTTTGAAACTCTTAAGAAAGCCTTAACAAGCTGCTCCTATAGTTGAACCCCTGACTCGGAATTTACCATTTGAAATTATGTGTGATGCTAGTGATTTTGTCTGTAGGTGCTTGTTCTTGGACAGCGAGTAGATAAAAAGCTGAATGTTATTCATTATGCTAGTAAAACCCTTGATGCTTGCTCAAAGAAATTATGCTACAACTGAAAAGGAATTGTTGGCATGTAGTCTTTGCTTGTGATAAATTCAGATCTTATATTGTTGATTCAAAAGTTACTATTCATACTGATCATGTTGCAATTAGATACCTTATGACAAAGAAAGATGCTAAGCCGAGGCTTATTAGATGGGTACTTCTGTTGCAAGAATTTGATTTACATATTGTAGATAGGAAAGGTGCTGATAATCCTGTTGCTGATAATTTGTCTAGATTGGAAAATATTGCTTATGATCCTGTCCCTGTTAATGATAGTTTTCCAAATGAACAATTGGCTGTAATAAAGGTGAGCTCGCGAGACAGTCCATGGTATGCTGATTATGCTAACTTTATTGTTTCCAAGTACTTGCCTCCAACCTTTTCAGCTCAGCAAAGGAGGAAATTCTTTTATGATTTGAGGCATTATTTCGGGATGACCCACACTTATATAAAGAAGGAGTGGATGGTATTATGCGAAGATGTGTCCCCGAATATGAACAACAAGAGATATTGAGTAAATGTCATGGTAGTGCTTATGGAGGACATCACGCCGGAGAAAGAACCGCGCAAAAGGTTTTGCAATCAGGTTTTTATTGGCCAACTCTCTTCAAGGATGCGAGAAAGTTTATTTTATCTTGCGATGAATGCCAAAGGGTTGGTAATATCTCCAGACGTAATGAAATGCCAATGAATTATACTCTTGTTATTGAACCATTTGATTGTTGGGGATTTGACTTCATGGGACCTTTTCCCTCTTCAAAAGGTAACACTCATATACTTGTTGCTTGTTGATTATGTTACTAAATGGGTGGAAGCCATACCTACAAAAAGTGCTTGATGGTGAGACCTCTTTAAAGATGCTTTTAGATATTATTTTTCCTAGATTTGGAGTACCTAGATATATTATGACTGATGGAGGTTCTCATTTTATTCATGGAGGTTTTAGAAAAACTCTTGCTAAGTATGGTATTAATCATAGAATTGCTTCCGCTTATCATCCTCAAACTAGTGGTCAAGTAGAGTTATCAAATAGAGAGATTAAATCTATCTTGCAAAAAACCGTTAATAAATCTAGAAAGAATTGGGCTAGTAAATTGAAGGATGCACTATGGGCTTATAGAACTGCTTATAAAAACCCCATGGGAATGTCACCTTATAAAATGGTTTACGGAAAAGCTTGTCATTTACCTTTAGAGTTAGAACACAAAGCTTATAGGGTCTGTTAGAGAATTAAATAAAGATCCTAAACTTGCCTGGTGATAAGAGGTTGTTACAATTAAGTTCTCTAGATGAATGGAGAAGCGAAGCTTATGAAAATGCTAAACTCTTTAAAGAAAAAGTTAAAAAATGGCATGATAGGAGGATCATCAAAAGAGAGTTTAATATTGGGGATAAAGTCCTATTGTATCGGTCTCGTCTCGGATTCTTTGCAGGGAAATTACTTTCGAAATGGGAAGGACCATATGTTGTCGAGGAGGTGTATCGCTCAGGAGCAATCAAGATTAGCTCTCTCCAAGGCAATGCTACGCAAGTGGTGAATGGACAAAGACTCAAGCATTATATCTCGGGTGATTCTTATAATGTTGATGTTGATATTATTCGAGTGGAAACACCGGAAGCTTTCATCAAAGGGCAAATTGACGGTCCGCCAGAACTCGACTTTGAATAGGTAACAGTACTGGTAATGAAAAGTACGCAATTTACTTTCCGAACTATATTTTTGCTGTTTCTGGAAAATATGAGAAATTACGAGTTCGAAACGGAGTGGAAAGGACGCACGAGGGCGTGGAACCATAGGCCGGCGCGGCCTGACCTGGGCCCGCGCCGCCCTATGGTTTGGCCGCCCCGTCGCCCCTTTCCGACTCTGGTTCGATCTGGTACTTTCCTTTTGCCGAGAAAATTTTTGCTATATAATCCCCCGGACCCCTGGAGGTCCGTATATCGTGTTTTCGACGTGTTTTGCTTCGAGCTGTTTCTGCCAGGATCTGTTTTTAGTCTAGAAGCACCATGGCCCCCAACAACAAGGGCAAGAGGCTTTCGGAGGAAGAAGTGAAGGAGGTGCCATCAAGACAAGAGCAGCAAGAAGGAGGGAGCAAGCAAATCTTGGTGGGATCTAGTGATACCCGACGTTCTTTCTCTCATAACCTGCAGGGACCTTTACCACCAGCTCTTAGCCTCGACTCCTTCCCCAAGATGGAAGAAGTTCTACGGACTACCGATGAGTTTTGTGGTCAATACCGGACTCTAAGAAGAGAAGTGGAGATACTCAAGGAGGAGAATCACCGACTCCGTAGAATGTTGGGATACTACTTGATGCCCGTCACAGGTTCGCCATCGCCGACTTCGGATAACAATGAATCTCTTCGAGACTTAGTGCAGATTTGCCAAGCTGAGAAGTCTGAAGCTGAAGGAGATCCGTAAGAAGCGCATGAGGGATTCATCACCACCATCACCAAAGGAGTAATCCATCATCGGTATTGGCATCCCCTTGGTTTGTTCCAAGCTTGGGGAGTGCCGCGGTATCACATTATCACTATCTTTTACTTTTAATGTCAAGTAGTGTCATATCATGAGTAGGGAAGTTATCATATGAGATGGGTTGCGTTTGGAAGTATCTCTCCTTTAGTTGTCTATGTATCCCTTGGTGCGAGTTATCGATATGGAATATCAATGAGAAGTCTTATCATTTACATATTGCACATCTTATTTTAGTTTGCACTTTCTGCCATATGATTCGTCTTGTTGTTAGTATAGGTATCACTTTGGGAGCATTGAATAAATCTATTTGGTTTTGGCAAACTTAGCATTGGTCAATAGCAACAACGCTTTGAGGTTTAAATAGAAAAGAGAAATACATGTAGATGTTTCATTGTCTTTCTTGTTAGCTCATAGCTCATTATTCTGAAGTTAAAATTGTTTGTGCTTACAAGGAAGATGCATGATTGTTTCTATCATATGTATATTTGTTTGTTTCCCTCGACTCTTATGCTTGCTAATTAACCTTGCTAGCCAAAGACCTGCACTGAGAGGGAATACTTCTCGTGCATCCAAACCTTAACCCAAACCTATGTCATTTGTGTCCACCATACCTACCTATTACATGGTATTTTCTCGCCATTCCAAGTAAATACTTCATGTGCTACCTTTAAACAATTCAAAACTTATTACTTCTTATTTGTGTCAATGTTTTATAGCTCATGAGGAAGTATGTGGTGTTTTATCTTTCGAGTCTTGTTAGGCAGCCTCCACTAATGGACTGGTGGCTTCATCCACTTATCCTATAATTTTGCAATAAGAGCCGGCAACGGGGTTCCCAGCCCCAATTAATTAACTTTCATTAATAATTCTCTTCACATATTTTGCCCCGATTCATCGGTAAGCAACTTAATTTTGCAATAGACACTCCTCCATGGTATGAGATTGTTGGAAGGCACCCGAGGATTCGGTTAGCCATGGCTTGTGTAAGCAAAGGTTGGGAGGAGTGTCAACCCTTAAATAAACTAAAATACATGTGTAAACAAAAGAGAAGAGGGATGATCTACCTTGCTTGGTAGAGATAACGTCCTTCATGGGAGCCGCTCTTTGGAGGTTTGTTTGGCAAGGGGGTTAGAGTACCCGCTACCGGTCGTTGACAACAACAAACACCTCTCAAAATGTTACTTTTATTATCTTTATATGATTTCAAAACTGAAAAAGCTCTAGCACATGATTTAATCCTCGCTTCCCTCTCGCGAAGGGCCTGTCTTTTACTTTATGTTGAGTCAGTAAACCTATTTCTCTCCATCTCAAGCAAGCATTTGAGTAGTTGTGATCAAACCATTATATTGTGATTTGCTACATCATGCCTTTTATTCTTCCTTGTTTAGTACAAGTTTTATCTGAATGAATATAGCTTTGCAAGTTATCAATGATTATGAAGAGACCATTATGATTGAGTATGCAAGATTACCATCATTTGTTAATATGAGAGCACCTGCTCAATAGATGGATATAAGTTGTTAAATGTTCTCTGACCAAGAACAAAGTTTGCCATCACCAATTATGATTCCTTATGCACCTTTACTTGTGATTACCTTATACTTGTTTCAAGATTGAGTTATATGAAGAAGTTGTTTACTATAATGTCTTGTGAGAATGAATATGATGCTTCTTGTCCGTATTTTGTTTATCGACTCTTCACTCCATAAACATGTGGTCATGTCTATCGAGTTCGGTTTCGCTTGGGGACAAGCGAAGTCTAAGCTTGGGGGAGGTGATACGTCCAATTTGCATCACTATTTTATATCATAATTTGTTGTTATTCATTGATATATTTCATATTGGGGCACAATACTTATGTTATTTCATCTATTTTGCATGATTCATCATTATTGGAGGATTGAACACCGGAGCCAGGATTCTGCTGGAAAAAGCACCGTCAGAACGCAATATTTCGGAAGATCAACTCTGGAAGGAAATTATACTAAAAATCCTATTTTTCAAGATGACGAAGGAAGCCAGAAGGAGGGGCCAGGAGGAGCCTGGGTGGGCCCACACCCTAGGGCGGCGCGGCCCATGCCCTGGCCGCGCCGGCCTATGGTGCAGGGGGCCCACGACCCCTTTCGCCTCCTTTTCTTCGCGAAAACCTTCGTCCCGAAAACCTAAGCCGGAAGGGGTACCTCGCGAAGAGTCACAGCCGCCTCGCGGGGCGGAGAACACCGAGAGAAAAGAGCTCTCCGGCGGGCGGGAATCCGCCGGGGAAATTCCCTCCGGGAGGGGGAAATCGACGCCATCGTCACCGTCATCGAGCTGGACATCATCACCATCACCGTCATCATCATCTCCACCATCATCATCGCCATCTCCTCCGCAGCACCTCGTCACCGCCGTAGCAATTTGGGTTTGATCTTGATTGTTTGATAGGGGAAACTCTCCCGGTATCTATTCATACTTGTTGTTGATGCTATTGAGTGAAACCATTGAACCAAGTTCATGTTCAGATTGTTATTCATCATCATATCACCTCTGATCATGTTCCATATGATGTCTCGTGAGTAGTTCGTTTAGTTCTTGAGGACATGGGTGAAGTCTAAATGTTAGTAGTGAACTATGGTTGAGTAATATTCAATGGTGTGATATTTAAGTTGTGGTGTTATTCTTCTAGTGGTGTCATGTGAACGTCGACTACATGACACTTCACCATTTATGGGCCTAGGGGAATGCATCTTGTATTCGTTTGCTAATTGCGGGGTTGCCGGAGTGACGAAACCTAAACCCCCGTTGGTATATCGATGCGGGAGGGATTGCGGGATCTCGGAGTTTAAGGCTGTGGTTAGATTTATTCTTAATTACTTTCTTGTAGTTGCGGATGCTTGCAAGGGGTATAATCACAAGTATGTATTTAGTCCTAGGAAGGGCGGTACATTAGCATAGGTTCACCCACACAACACTTATCATAACAATGAAGATTATTTAGCCGTATGTAGCAAAAGCACTAGACTAAAATCCCGTGTGTCCTCGAGAACGTTTGGGCATTATAAGTAAACAAACCGGCTTGTCCTTTGTGCTAAAAAGGATTGGGCCACTCGCTGCAATTATTTCTCTCGCATTTTACTTACTCGTATTTATTTCATCTGTTACATCAAAACCTCCTGAATACTTGTCCGTGAGCATTTACAGTGAAACCTTCATCGAAACTGCTTGTCAACACCTTCTGCTCCTCGTTGGGATCGACATTCTTACTTATCGAAGATACTACGATACACCCCCTATACTTGTGGGTCATCAGCGCCGTTGGGGCCGCTGCCACCCGCAAACGGACCACGGCCTATTTCATGTCTGCAAAATTTTCCTTTCTTTGTTTAATGTGGATGCTATTTTTTTTTTGCAAAAAATGATCCAAATTACACATCACAATGGCTTATTCGATTGTTGGGTGATCATATGGTAGATATGGGTATTGGTGTGTTACACTAGGCTGATGACACTACTTTGTTTATCAAAGATGACATGGAGAGTGCCAGAAACCTATAACAATTGTTATATATATTTTTAGTCTATATGTTTTAAAGGTAAATTTTGAGAAGGGTTATGGAATATGATGAGAAATAACATGAGTATACTGCTTTGTTCAACTGTCAAAAGGGGAAAGGCAATAAAGTATATAGAGACCCTAGTTAATTCTAGAAGTACTACAATTGGAGAGATGGGTCTATTGGAGGAAAAAGTGAAAAGACAAATGGGGGATGGATTCAAAGTGTTATGTCAATTTGTAGGAAGAGTTGCAAAAATAGATACATGTCTATCAAATGTGATTGTCTATCAGAAGATCAATGGGCATTTTACATCAGACCAATATTCAAAAAACGGAGAACCCATAAATATTTCTTGTGGGTTTTGGTAAGAGAAGATATCAATTGATGAAATGGAAGTTCATATGGAAATGAAGAAGTAAGGTGGACTAGGGATTAAAAACCTAACTAAATTTAATCTAAATCTGATGTGTGAATTTTGATGGAAATTAGAACGTGAAGAAGGTCGATTTTGTGACAAGAAAATATTTGTGAGATGCAGGATTTATAATGTTAAACAAGAAAATAATTATGCATTTTGTTTTGATCGTCTGCATATCAAGGAAATTTATCTTTGTGGGAGGAAGATGAAAGAAGGTAATTAACTTTTGCGGGGGTGATTCTTGGTGTGGAATTAACATATAAAATAGAAATCCCCATAACTTTTTGAGATATGCAATGAACATAATATGACGGTGGCCACATCAACGAATCTAAGATGGCTTCTGAAGTTTAGGATATGTTATCACTAGGGGCTAAAATAATGTATGAGAGAATTGCAAAATTTGTTGTTTCTCGTGGCCCTGAACAGAGAATGACAAACCAGTGTGAAAATAGACCAAAACATGTGCAATTTTTGTTCAGTCATTGTACGATAATATTTTTAGTGAAGACATCGATAGATCTTCTCTTCACATGTGGAAGGAAAACATTATGTTGAAAATTAAGGTGTGGCTCTAGCTTATTTAGCATGATGCTATTGCTTGCCACGAAAGTTAATATGACCAGAAGAAACTGGTTACGGAAAATAATGTGTTAGTTTTGTGACAAAGAGGAGACTATCATGCATCCTTTCTTAAAATGTTCAACAACAAAATATGTGTGGAGTGTGGTGGCCAAAGCTATTGAGGATCCTAACGGTCTTGGGAACTTTTCATGTTTTGTCTGGTGGATTCCTTAATTTGTGCATGTCATCCCTCATCAATAACATTTAAATTACTAGCATTGAATCCATATGTTGGGTGATTTGGAAATTGATAAACAAAGCATGTTTATAGGGAAAACAAAAGAGATGTTTCGGCATGGTGATGACCTCTTGAAACATGGGGGCATTTTCTTGGTGTGCTAACATCTTTTGGGAGTCCTTTGAACGTCACGTTCAACATTGATGTTGGTAGGTGTATTTTCAGGTTTGTTGGGTCTACGAGTCTAATTCGTGAAACATAAAGAATCTAGAGGTCTTAAAAATTGTCCAAGCTATTAAAAGGGATGTATAGGTTAGGATTTGTCTATAGAGTTTCATGAGAAAAAACAATGTGCCTTTTTTGCAATCTAATAGTTTTGTGATGAAATCTTGTAGGCCGATACGAAAGTACATGATGTATTTAAAATAATATATTGAATACTAATGGCCTCTTGGGACCACCAAATTGAAAAACATTTGAATAGTCATAGCATGTGAATTGGGTATCATGATATGCTAGTCATGTCCTACCTAGGTTATAAAGAAGTCAACGAGTTTAAGTACTTGAATGTTCTTTTTCTTTACTTCAATTCTGTATTCTCCGATCATTCTCAAATCATGCTCTTCTTACCAACACCGTGTGGAGTATTCATGGATGTAAGTTTGATCATGTAAAGCTAAGTGCAGCAACTCAGCAAAAAAACACAAGGTTGGAGGTTTGGAGCATAGGACCGACGAAAAATCAGCAACATCTTTGTGCATCACCTTTTCATACCGGAGAGATGATTTTCCGAACAGACACTCAGCTGCACACCCCTATGTAGTCAGTTCATAGGTGCACCAAGATCCATGTTAACATTTTTTTCTTAAGCAACTACTCCCTCTGCCCAAAAATGTAAGGCGTGTAAGATTAGTTACAAGTCAATATTTTTAAAGTTTGACTAAGTTTATAAAAAATGAACATCTAGAATTCTAAATCAATATCAATGGACTCACGGTAAAGTATATTCTATTATTATGTATGTTCAGTATTGTTGATATTTATACTTTTCTAGTCAAACTTAGTAGGGTTTGACTTTTGACTAATCATATACGCCTTACATTTTAAGATCGAGGGAGTACTTCTTGTTTTATGTCTCACATATACAAAGTTTGAATCTCAAACTTTGCTGTTCATTGAAACATTTGATATAAAATGTGGAAAAAGTAGTCCAGGATTTTATGACACTAAACATATATATTTCGACAATTTATTTTGGATTTTAAATATTTGAAAAAAAATTATATACCACAAAAAATATGAATTATTGTTCCCATATTATGTTACTACCGCTGTCCATAAAATTATATCTTAGATTTGTTTAAATTGTAGACACTAATTAGTATATGAATACATCTAAATTTAAATAAATCTAATACATTTTTTATGGACGGAGGGAGTGCAATGTTTCGGTGACCTGCAAACTTTCAAATCCTTATATGTTATATATTTTGAGAGGTACCAAAAAGAAAAACTCAAAAAAATGTGGGTGTACCTGTGTTCACTTACAGCTTTTCCCAAGCACTACTTGCAGCCGCGGGCAACTCCCTAACAAATAAAACGGTGCAACCACCATAACATTAACATCAGGTTGCTCTCCATGGTCTCGCAGGAGCCTTAAACGATCTCAAGATGGAAAACAACGATGTGCATTAAATCACAGATCGATATCGAGACTCAAGTAGCTATATATATCACCGATCAAGACATAACACATGTTGGACTGTTCATCCAGAAAACAAGCAATCAATCCGTTGACGCGTACATGTGTTTCAGCTTTGCACACACAAGCTCTATAACAAACAATCGGCGGCGCATTAACACAAACCGCCCAGAAGAATTTGGAGCATACAGTTTCAACTATAGTACCGGAGAGGAGCACCACTGTTGCACCTATTCGGAATGAACACCTGATTTGGATATTTCTAGACGGATCCTTTTATCCCTCCCGATCGAGCTATTATTAGATGATTTAAATGAACTCAGCGGCCAGTCCCTCGACTAATTACTTGCTGTGTTGGGCTCATCTATCTACACATCTTTCTTGCCATTTCGAGCTTGTCCCCTTCCCCATATAGCACGAAGCGTACGCGCAGCATGCACGGCATGTCGCCCCAGGTATAGTACAGTAGTATAGTATGATCTTCTACGCGCAGGCCGCGATGGCCGGCGTCGACGCGGCAACGGCGGCGGCGGCGACAACGTGGAGGTCGTCGAGGATCGGGGCGAGGTCGCGCGGGCGCACCTCCATCCGGAGCCCGTGCTTCATGAAGAGCGTGAGCGACATCTTCTGCTCGACGCGGTGGCCCGGCGCGACGGCGAGGCGGTGGCGGAGGAGCACGCTCCCGGCGATGTTCCTCATCTGCAGGTAGGCGAGGTCCTTGCCGAGGCATATGCGCGGCCCGGCGTTGAAGGCCACGAACCTGTAGGAGTCGTGCGGCTCGAACCTGGCGCCGTCGGCCGACAGCCAGCGCTCCGGGCGGAACTCGAGGCAGTCCTCGCCCCACACGGACTTCATGCGCCCCGCCGAGTAGATGGAGTAGGTGATGGAGGAGCCCGCCGGCACGAAGGTGCCATCGGGGAGGACGTCGTCGGCGACGACGTGCTTGGAGTCCTCCGGCACGGACGGGTATAGGCGGAGGGTCTCTGAGAGAGCGGCTTTGAGGTACACGAGGCGGTCGAGCTCCTCGAAGGCGAGCGGGGACGCGAGCCACGATGCCGGGTCGTCGGCGCCGCGGGACGCCGCCAGGACGGCGCAGAGCTCGCGCACGATGCTGCGTTCCGCGGCGGGGTGGGTGGAGACGAGCCAGAAGAACCAGGAGAGGGCGACGGAGGAGGTGTCGCGGCCGGCGAGGATGAAGTTGAGCGCGACGTGCTGCAGGGAGTCGTCGGAGTATGTGCCCTTGCGCATGAAGCGCGAGAGGAGGTCGTCGTGCGGCGTGGCGGACGTCGTGTCGTTGTGGTTGTCAGCGAGCTCGAGCTTGCGGGCCTTGATGACGGCGGCGAGGTAGCGGTCGACGTGCGCCATGCTGCTGGCGAGCGTGGTCTCCATGCCGAGGCCGAGCCAGCGCTTGCAGCGCCAGACGCACTCGGGGAGGATGAAGCGGTTGAGCGTGGCCTCGGTGGCGCGGTCGAAGGAGGAGGCGAAGGCGTTGTCGGGGAGGCCGCGGGCGAGCGTCTCGGGGTCGTTGCCGAATGCGAGGCCGCAGATGTTGTCGAAGGTGAGGCGGAGGAGGAGGTCCTGCAGGTCGACGTGCACGTTGGCGGCGGCCGCGTCGGCGAGGATGGGCAGGAGCCTGTGGTGGATGGAGCGGGAGACCCATCGGGACATGGCCGTCCGGAGCGTGCGCGTGGTGAACTCGAGCGCGGCCGTCTTGCGCTGGGCGACCCAGGTGTCGCCGTCGGAGTTGAAGATGCCGTCGCCGAGGAGGTCGCGGAAGACGCCGTGCCAGAAGGGGCCCTTGGGGTAGTTGTCGAAGCGGGACTTGAGGACGTGCTCCAGGTTCTTGGGGTCGCACGTGACGGTGACCAGCCCGCCGCGGCGCGCCAGGCCGGGCACGGCGAAAATGCAGGTCTGGTAGGTGCCCCCCGTGCGGCGCAGGTTGGCGACGATCCACTCGTGCATGTCCTCGGCGTGCCGCAGGAGCCCCGGCAGGCTGCCCACCACCGGCCACACCCGCGGGCCGCTCAGCCCGCGCGACATCCGCCAGAACCAGGCTAGGTACGCGGCCACGGCCGCCACCACCACCGCCCACGTCCCTGACTCCATCGATCCCCACAGCAAACTGGAACGAAGCGGCGGCAGCTGCAGCAGGCGATCGATCTGGAGTGCGACAAGTGAGTGAGCTCACATGCAGTGAGGAACTGAGGATGCGACACTATGAGAGAGTGCTGCTGCAAAAATGCAGTGCGATCTCGGCTATATAGGAGGAAGGAAGGTGGCGGGGCGAGCAAACAAGACGATGGATGGCAATCAAATGAATGAATTGATTTGCCACCGTCGCTCGCGACGACTTGGGATGCCACCAGCGGTAAGTGGTATGCTGCCAATATTGGTAGGAAGGAGGATGCAGAAGTAGCCATGGCCGCTGCTACGGTACGGTTGGTTGTCGACCCCATTCTACCTGCGTGTGCGCGGGATAGCCGGCGGGCCGGATGAAGGTCTGGCGTGCAGGTTGGTGCTTCTCCAGCGCAGGCGCAGGGCCCGGGGGAACGTCCGGGTCAGACCATTAATCGCCGTCAGTTGCCGTTGGGCCACCGCGAACCGAACCAGCGGCGCGGTGGTGATCGATGGAAGCAGCGCTAGGCGGTGAGAGCGCGCCGCGTGCCGCCCTCCGCTCAGCTAACCGTGGGGAGGAGCTATTCAATGCGTGCCCGGGAGGCGCACATTCAATACCCGCGCGCGAGCAGGCACACCGACGGCCCCAGATTTGAGTTGTTGCTGAGAGCGTGTACAAGTAGAGTCTGCTCACATATGGCTTAGTAAACCTTGCCTGATTAGTTTTACACGAGTTAGCTGAAACATGAGTGCGTGCATGCAAAGGACGCAGCTCTTGATTCGGCGTGCACGTACATCCGTACGTACGTGCAGTGTGCACATGCCAAAAACGAAAGTACGTCATGCTCACGCGGTGCAGGTTATATTTTTTCCTTATTTTTTTTACAAATTTGACCCTCTGCAAATTCCCCTCATAAAAAATGACCATTTCTAAAATCTTGTCAAAAATAGCCCGGCGAGAGATGCAAAAAGCGACATGTGTCTTTCCGATAGCTTTCCTCCAATCTAGTTGGCGGAAAGTACGTGACATTCAACCGAACCGTAGAAGGTGACTTTGTGCCTATTTAGCATACTAACGTAGGACTGACACCTGTGACTTTTCGCTAGTTGATTCGGTAGAAAGTCATGTGCAACAGTCTAGGTTAGCGGGAAGAACACTTCGCCAACCCAATTGGCAGGAGGTGCCTTTCGTCAGGCTGTTTTTGGCTATAGATATCGGAAGAGGCTATTTTTGAGGATGTGAATTTGAAGAGGGTATTTGTAAATAAAATCCAAGTTAGATGGCCGAGGCATGCGTTCTGGATCGCACGCTGATTAAAGCACTTTGGGCAAGGCCCACTGGAAACTGCCGAATGAGCAATTTTTTTTCATGGCCATGCCCCAACGATGCGAAAAGCGGAGACCTCATGCGCATTTGAGCTAGGCACGAGATGGCGTGGGACTGCAAAATCCTGGATGGTTTTTGCAACAAAGCTCAGTGCCACCTCCTACATTTACGCGAACCAAAAATCCCCATTTCCTCTTTCAACACCGGCGGTGATGGGGACACAAATCTGATCCACCAGCCAATTCCTTGTACTCCAGCATCGAAGGTCGGGAGAGGATTACAAATCTGAACTACACTTACAACTCTAACGATGTAGATGCTTTTTCAAATGTTTCGGATGAGAAGAACCCCTTTATTTGAACTTGTCAAAAGGTTAAGGAATAAAAGATTGCTGGAAGATAGCATCAAGTGTCAGAGTCTTAATTCAAATTTGTACTCTTCCCTTAATAAAATTCTGACACTTTTTATGGATCGGAGGGAGTTCATTGTATGTGAAACAATGTGAAAAACCCACCATTTTCGATCTTATTTTTTGACACGTGCTTCATCATACATCCATACAATTTAATCATCCCTCCGAAAATATAAGGCCCATTTGACTTTTCACAATCTTTCGCCCAAGTTTAACCACTATATATACCAAAGTAATGGATTGGACGTTATAGAAGTATATAATGGTGTAATATATAAGTTTTGTGATATATTTATACTAATTTTATAGATATTATAAGTTAAAATTATATTCAAAATAAGTTTCCCATTGAACCGTGGAAAAAAGTTAACCATGTCATCTACTTTGGGATGGAGGGAGTAGCAATAGAAAGTCTGGCAGCAGTACAGGTGAAGAAAACAACTTCACATACTTGGTTTTGATGTACAATAAGTGTGAAACACAGTCAAATGTAATGAACTCCTGTCTTGCATTTTTAGTTTCTTTCAGTTATATAGGGACCCGAAGCATATATTTTCGTCTATCAGCAAACTTGAGTTTGCCTCCAAGAAATAAAATGATCCTCTTTGGAGCTAGCTTTAGCACAAATCAACTACCTGTTAGAGTGTTATGCTATACATATATTAAAACGTTACTGCCTAGCTTTTTTTTTCTTCGAAATGGAGCATAGCCCCGCCACTGCATTGATTGATGCACACAACTGTTTAATTTATTGTAAAGTTTAAAGTATCCAACGTT
The DNA here is from genome assembly GCF_022539505.1 of Lolium rigidum. Classification (NCBI taxonomy): domain Eukaryota; kingdom Viridiplantae; phylum Streptophyta; class Magnoliopsida; order Poales; family Poaceae; genus Lolium; species Lolium rigidum. The sequence continues at coordinate 67,018,150 of NC_061514.1, forward strand.
TTACATTCAAGGATCAACTAAAATTGGAACATAAATCGATCAGATCCATTTTGAATTACACTAATATGCTGCCATCCGGTAGCTTGAAAACAAAAACTTCTCCTAGACTGTCAGCAGCCGGTTGCAACCAGTAACCATAGGTTTCCACGGATTATCCGGAAGTAGGCGGACCCATGGTTGTATCCAATGGCTCAACAACTGTGAAAAAATAGTACCCTTTTGTTTGTCAAAAATAATATTATTTCTACACGTTCAAATGGACCAACAAAAAGATGAAACACCAATACGAGCTATCCTAGCTTTGTCTTTCTTATTCACCCTATTTAACCATTTACCAAACATATAATTAGTAATATTAGTTGGAGGTAGAATACTATATGTGAAGTAAACCATGCACCAAATGATATGAGCAAAATGACACGAGAGAAAACAAATGTTGCACCGTCTCATGTGAGTCAGAGAAACAACACTTCGTTATTTATGAACCAGATCAAAAATATTATCTTTAGGGGGATTTTTATTTTCCAAAGATACTTAAGTAAAAAATCTAGTATGATGGGATTGTGGCTGTCAAGCGTATAAGAAAAGGCAAAGGGCTGGAAAGGAGGACAAAGTCAATGGGTAACAAGGTGACCATTGAAATTGCTGAAGGGATGAACGGGCTTGAGAAGCTTTTGCAGGCGGCAATGTTTGCTTCGAAGTGTGGGTACAATGCAAGAACCCACACACCAGTTCTTTCCCACTTCAAGGACTACAAAAAGGAACCCAACCTAACTAAGGACTACATTGGCAAAGTTGCAGTAAGTTAATTTCTTATTTTCTGAATTGTTTTTGTTTCTTCATGTTACAACTTTCATATGACTTCTAATCATGCTATTTCATTGTTTACTTTCTTTGTAGGGAAATTTTGATATTGACACCAATTCACGGGCCATAAAAAAGCATGCACTGAGAAGCTGCAGAAAATATCAAAGAATAGGTGGCACCAGATCAAAAAGGACTTCTTCGACAACGCAGCACCTGGTGAACTCAGCATCAAATCTCCCGTGGAAGGCTTGCTGGATGCTCAATGGCAGGAGCTGCTGAAGTTGTGGTCCACAGAGCGACACAAGGTATGTCGCCCTTGGTCTCATTGCATGCAGTCTTTGATGCATCTGATGTTGTTTGCATGTATATGCTCTCAGCTTTTGTTCACATCTAAATGATCATCTAGTCTTCCTTGATGTATATATGTGCCATGTGTTTTTTAGTGCTATCCCATGGTAACAGTCTTTTTTTTTGTAGAAAACCTGTGAATCGAACAAGGCGAATAGATTGAAGGTGAAATTTTAGCAAAAACTGGTTCTAGGTCCTATGCAGCATATATCTATGCCACTGTAAGAACAATGCATGTTTTCTCTTTATTAGGCCCAAGTATCTTTTCTCTCAAAATCTTGCCGTTTGACTCTCGTTCAATAACATTTCAGAAGGAGGAGCGCAATGGTGAGGAGCTGACCGCGCTTGACTTGTTCAAGGCCACACAAAACAACACAAAGAATGGGTTTTCAGAAACATCCAAGATTGTTATTGTAAGTCATTTCAACTGCTGGTCATGTACTTGTGCCTTTAAGATTGTTGGCAATGCTCAGGGATACTTCATGTTTGTGTCAGCTTCTTGAATGAATTGGTCGAGTCAAAGTCGATTATGCTATGGCAAAAATGTTGAGCATTATCATTTTCATGCCTTATATACTGTTTTTGTAAACACTAGTTCACATTGCTAAATGTTTTAGATGGAAACATGTGTCTTTCTAGTTTAACTTGTGCGCTTGGTTTGGTTTAGTTAATAACTGCTGGTCATGTAATTGTTGCTTGTTTGATTCATACTATTGCATCTAATATCTGTTCATGCAGGCTGAGATGGAGAGGAGGATGAATCATCCGGTACCTGAAGGTCAACATCCCATGTCGGATGTCCAAGTTGTTGGCCAAGTGCTGAAGCAGAAATGCCCTGCAAGCACATTCTTGGTGAATGTCGGGCTGGAGTCAAGGTCATCTGCCACCAAGTCTACTACCATGTCTGCCCATGTTTGTGACCTCAAGGACAAGCTGGCAAGGTCTGAAATGCAAGGTGAAGCTATGCGAGAAGAGGTTGCTGCTTTGAAGAAGAAGTCGGAAGAATCTGAAGCCGCACAAGCTGCCCGCGGTGCGGAGTATGAGCTGTTGCTGAAGAAGACACAAGAGCAAGAGGAGAAATTTAATCACTTCATAGCTCTTTTTGGAGCTAGGGCTATTGGTAACTAGGCTTGAGCTGCTATATGTGATGAGTAGTTCTCTGAACAAGTTTGCCATGTGTTGGACTAGTTCACAGAACTATTTCTTAAACTTCTGTGTTGGCTCTCTTTTTTGGCTAGAGACTTCTGTGTTAGTTCTTGGTGAATGTGTTGGCTCTCTTCTGTGAATTTTGAACCTGTGAGAATTTTGAACCTGTGAGAGATTAAGTGATAATGTGATATTTATTATGTGATGAAAGGATATGTTCTGTGTTGAGAAGCTGAAGTAATATCTTCTGTTATTGTTGAGATTATTGTGGTATTCGATAAAATTGTAAATTCTGAGTTGAAATATTTATTTGAATCTTGGCCATGGCCCAAATGCTGGAAGTGGTTAAATAGGCCTCGGCCCAAATACTGGTCAAGTAAATGGGCTGTGAAAGGGCCATTCCTAATGGATAAATTCCTAAAAACAATTTATATAAATCTAGAAAACAGAACTGGTTGTAAAAAAGGCCAAGGTCTAAAAAAGCAGTTGGGCTGTAAAAAGGCCAAGACCCAAATGGAAATAGGCTGCGGCCCAGGAAAAATTGAAAAAACAGGCTCGTATGGACCTGGAAAGCACAACTCACTAGGCTGAGTAATTGGGCTTGGCCCATTTAGAAGGCCAAATTGGACCAGGCTGAATCTGCTGCCACGTAGGATTGGCTGACGTGTACAGGATAGATAGACTTTGACCAAAATAATTGGTCATAGGCCCATGACCTTCTGTTTTGGTCGTAGAAGTCCATGACCAATTAGAAAAAAAGGTTGTGACTTGCAATTACTGACTCTCGATATGAGACCTACTGTTTTTGGTCAAAAAAAGGTCATGAAAGGACTACTAAGACCTTTTCTACGACCAATAGGGTGGGTCACCAGTCAACATATTTCTTGTAGTGTCGGTTTACCGTATTGAGAGGTTGCACCTCCAAATTTATATAAAATCATTCTCCACTTGTTTCCATGTTTTCACCTTTTGTGGAGGTAGCTCTTATCGTTCTCTTTCCATAAAAATTGGTTCCACCCCATTCCGAGTTTCCTATCTCAAGTTATGCATTTTACGGTTACCTCATATTTGATTTAAAAAGAAAAAAAGAAAAGAGGGCCGGTACCACCGATTGAGCTTTCGGCTCAGGTACCGTATCGGAAGTACCGGCCGGGCCGTTTGCTGTCTTCTTCCCCGCAGCCCATCTCCGCTTTCCCCTCACACCAGGCCGCCTCCTGCCCACCGGCTGCCGGCCCAGTCTAGCCCACCTCCAATCGCCAGTCAGGCCGCCGCACAGCGCAGCCCAGTAGCGCCCACTTGCTGCGTGCGCTGCCCTCGCTCGCCCGGATCGAGCGTCAACTTGCTCATGCGCCGCCGTTGCTCCCGCATGCGCCTGCCACTGGCCCCACTCGCTGCGCGCACTGAATCGGCTGTCGCGCGCTGCACCCGCTTCTCTCTCCTCTTTCTCTACTTAAGATTCAGATTTGCACTGGTTTTAATCGAACGGTAGTACCGTCTTAAAAGGAGGTAGTACCGGTTCGGGTTCTTTTCTCTGTTGTTTATTCCCGAGAGGTAGTACCCCTCCCACAAGGTAGTTTTAGGTAATTAACTCCTCCGATCTGAGGGAGTACGCAGAATTAGGTTTAAGCGAAAGCAAAAATAGACAGTCGCCGCCTCCACTTTAGCCTCCTCTATAGATCGGATCCCCCTCCTTCGGTCAGCTTCGTTTGCGTCAGGAGGAGTTAATTACCTAAAACTAATGGAGATGGCATCGTCTGCAATAAGTGATCTTCAGCCTTTCGTTCGACGACGAGATCTCCTTCCCGACGTTAATGGTGGTGTTGAAACATTACAATCAGCTAGGTATGGGCCTTCAGATCTTGCTTCGCCAGATCGATTTTGGGTCTTTTGTCGTTGTTTCCGCGAGGATGATTATCATCGCAGTTTTTGTCCCGGCTGCTACGTCCTCAACAATGGTGATTCATACTCTCGGCTCTTCATCGGCGACGAAAAAGCTAGTCGATTGTTATTCCCTGACATACTAGTGTTGGTACTCTTGCCGATGTTGAATGATTGCTTTAATGGTTGCGTGCGTGCATGCAGCCTTGGCATTGCAGCTCAAAAAATTATGGGAGAACTTTCGTCGGTATTTACAGGTCCATGGTTCGTTATCTATCTTTGGCTGCCTTCAGAAGAGTACATGATTGGGTCCCGGAAGAAGAAAGAATTTGAAGACCTCGAAGATTTGTTACTATCTTTTAGACTTTATTTTGTAAACGTTGGAGTCAGTTCATGTATCTCTACCATGTACTATTTTTTACTATGAATATATGTGGTATTGATTGTCAAAAAAGGTAATCTGACTGGTTTTCTGACGGACATATTTTGGTGCCCTCTATTTATACTTTTCTCCCACCTCTTTCCACACTAGCTCTTCCCCATATATTCTCTCTCCTCCATTGTTGACCTAGAAGAGCTTGTTCCTACTCTTGATCCCTCCACTATTTCTTGCATCTTTTTTGGAGAAAGAAGAGGGATTCACTTGGTGGATCACTAGATCTAGATACCCTGCTATCACCTAATTAAGACATATTTTGTGAGAATACTCTTACAGAAAGCTAACCAAATGAAAACTTTAATTTTCAAAGGAAATTTAACAAACCAAAAGTTCCTATGTGGCCATTTAACTGCACATATCTTCAAAGCCATATGCATTGAATCAACGGTAAAACACCAGATTTTGTGAGTAACCATTTAGAAATGTCTTCCATATCATTCAACGGGATTGCATGGTTTCTGGATGCAACCGCCTTCGAATGGTTGCCCAGGATATTTTCTACCAGGCTACTTGGCGGCCTATTAAGAGACTTCATGATGCCTAGTTTGCTGAGATGTTTTCTCTTTTTTCGGTAGTTGATTTTTGTATCGACCCTCGTTGATCCTTGAATTGTAAACGTTAAATTTTAAGGTTATTAATAAAAGGTTGTGTGCATCAACCGATTCAGAGGCCGGGGCTCACCCCATTTCAAAAAAAAAATCATTCAGCCAAACACTAGAACAACACTCCAGTAACTTTTGTCTCAGAACAACAATTTCTCCCTCACAACGTTCTCTCGAACATGATAACAACCCTCTTTTTTCAAACACATCATAGACAAAAATATTGGTACCAAAAGTCAAGTGATATAATCTACAGTACTAAATTGTACACACAAAAAGGTTATTCCCCCACCAAAGGTCCTCCCAGAACTTTATTCATTTACCATTACCAATGTGTTTCCTACAAAATTTGAAAAAAAATCTTCTTCATTCATTAATCCGTGCTAGAAATGTGACTGGCCTGGTATTTTTCTGCAAGCATACAATATTTTCTTACTATATTTTTTTCCTCAAAAGATTCTGCCACACAACCTCTTCATTGTCCATTCTCCAACTTTCATAAACATTTAAACTCTAAGTATTGATTATGTGAGCTAGTGAGATTATGTGAACTGAGGTTATGTGCACTGAGATTATGTGCACTTAGGTTGTGTGAACTCTAAGTATGTATGTAGAGATTATTGGAAACTGAATTTTGAATGATTTCCTTCCATTTTTGAATTTTGTAAACTCAATTATTAATTATGATTTGCTTCAGTTTTGAATGATTAATTTTGAATATATGCTGCCTACTAAGTTTTCAGGGCACATCCGAGCTTAAAAGTTTTCGGAGCACATCCAAGAAGTGTCCTAAAAAAAGTTCGGGACACATCCGAGAAATGCCCTAATAGTCCTTCTTTAAAGTTTATCAAGAATCAATTAAATATGGCCCGAAGCATATATTTATGTTATCAGCAAACTTGAGTTTGCCTTCATGAAATAAAAGAATCCGTGTCTGAACTTTAGCGCAAGTCAACTACCTATTAGGCTATTATATCTACAGAAAGGTTTCTACCTAGCTAGTTTTATCAAAGTCGCTACACAATTAATTGTTCATCAAAAAATAGTCCTACATCTTCTCCAGGGCTTGGAGAATGTCATCCCTGAGATCCTCAAACTTCTCAATCCCGAAACTGAACCTCACCAAGTTATCCTTGATCCCAATCTTGGCCTTCTCCTCGTCTCTCTGACCCCTGATGAAAACAGAAATTCATGTATGTAAGTCAAAAAATTCTATCATGCACGGTGCATCTATGAACTGCAAACATAAATAATCCTATATAACGTGACGTACCAGAAGGACATGACCGCCGGCTGCTGCACGAGGCTCTCGCACCCGCCGAGCGATGTTGCGATGAAGGGTATCTCGAGCGCGTCTATAAACCTCATGACGCCCTGCAGGTCCGACGCCACTTCAAAGGCGCGACGCTGCCGCCAAAACCGGTCATCCGGCTCTCGGCGATGTGGTGCCACGGGCTGCTCTTGAGCCCAGGGTAGTACACATGTTCGATCTTCGGATGGTTCTCGAGCAGACGTGCCATGCGCAAAGACGTCCGGTTTTGGGTCTCCACGCGCAGCGCCATTGTCTTGAGCCCACGTATGATCATGTAGGCCGCATCCTGCAGTAAGTTGTGGTGGAAGCTGTTAGCTTTGAAGGATAAAGTCCAACTCCAAGCGTGAACGAATTAGAACGTCTATTTGATGTACCACATCAATATTTTGTGGTACATACCGGACTGATGGCGCCGCCGAGGTCTTGGTGCCATGCGCGTATTGTCTTGATGAGCTCCTGGGAGCCACTGATGCATCCTACGATAACCTGAAATTGAAAAGCAAGAGCAGATACTTTAATTAATATGAAGACAAATTAATGGTAGTACAAACTTTCTAAAGGAAGCTGTAAGCGTCGTGATGGCCGGCGATGTACTTTGTGGCGGAGTGCACGACAATGTCGGCGCCGAGGGTGAGCGGCTTCTGGTTGATCGGCGAGGCAAGCGTGCTGTCGATGCACACGAGAGTACCCTTCAGGTGGCACAGCTCGGTGACGAGTTTAATGTCTATGCACTTGAGCTGCTACATGTGATGAGTAGTTCTGTGAACAAGTTTGCCATGTGTTGGACTAGTTCACAGAACTATTTCTTAAACTTATGTGCTGGCTCTCTTTTTTGGCTAGACACTTCTGTGTTAGTTCTTGGTGAATGTTGGCTCTCTTCTGTGAATTTTGAACCTGTGAGATATTAAGTGATAATGTGATATTTATTATGTGATGAAAGGATATGTTCTGTGCTGAGAAGCTGAAGTAATATCTTCTGTTATTGTTGAGATTATTGTGGTATTCGATAAAATTGTAAATTCTGAGTTGAAATATTTATTTGAATCTTGGCCATGGCCCAAATGCTGGAAGTGGTTAAATAGGCCTCAGCCCAAATACTGGTCAAGTAAATGGGCTGTGAAAGGGCCATTCCTAATGGATAAATTCCTAAAAACAATTTATATAAATCTAGAAAACAAAACTGGTTGTAAAAAAGGCCAAGGTCTAAAAAAGCAGTTGGGCTGTAAAAAGGCCAAGACCCAAATGGAAATAGGCTGCGGCCCAGGAAAAAATTGAAAAAACAGGCTCATATGGACCTGGAAAACACAACTCAGTAGGCTGAATAATTGGGCTTGGCCCATTTAGAAGGCCAAATTGGACCAGGCTGAATCTGCTGCCACATAGGATTGGCTGACGTGTACATGATAGATAGACTTTGACCAAAATAATTGGTCATAGGCCCATGACCTTCTGTTTTGGTCGTAGAAGTCCATGACCAATTAGAAAAAAGGTTGTGACTTGCAATTACTGACCCTCGATATGAGACCTACTGTTTTTGGTCAAAAAAAGGTCATGAAAGGACTACTAAGACCTTTTCTACGACCAATAGGGTGGGTCACCAGTCAACATATTTCTTGTAGTGTCGGTTTACCGTATTGAGAGGTTGCACCTCCAAATTTATATAAAATCATTCTCCACTTGTTTCCATGTTTTCACCTTTTGTGGAGGTAGCTCTTATCGTTCTCTTTCCATAAAAATTGGTTCCACCCCATTCCGAGTTTCCCATCTCAAGTTATGCATTTTACGGTTACCTCATATTTGATTAAAAAAAAAGAGGGTCGGTACCACCGGTTGAGCTTCCGGCTCAGGTACCGTATCGGAAGTACTGGCCGGGCCGTTTGCTGTCTTCTTCCCTGCAGCCCATCTCCGCTTTCCCCTCACACCAGGCCGTCTCCTGCCCACCGGCTGTCGGCCCAGTCCAACCCACCTCCAATCGCCAGCCAGGCCGCCGCACGGCGCAGCCCAGTAGTGCCCACTTGCTGCGCGCGCTGCCCTCGCTAGCCCGGATCGAGCGTCAACCTGCTCATGCGCGTGCGCCGCCTTTGCTCCCGCATGCGCCTGCCGCTGGCCCCACTCGCTACGCGCGCTGAATCGGCTGCCGCGTGCTGCACCCGCTTCTCTCTCCTCTTTCTCTACTTAAGATTCAGATTTGCACTGGTTTTAATCGAACGGTAGTACCGTCTTAAAAGGAGGTAGTACCGGTTCGGGTTCTTTTCTCTGTTGTTTATTCCCGAGAGGTAGTACCCCTCCCACAAGGTAGTTTTAGGTAATTAACTCCTCCGATCTGAGGGAGTACGCAGAATTAGGTTTAAGCGAAAGCAAAAATAGACAGCCGCCGCCTCCACTTTAGCCTCCTCTATAGATCGGATCCCCCTCCTTCGGTCGGATTCGTTGGCGTCAGGAGGAGTTAATTACCTAAAACTAATGGTGATGGCATCGTCTGCAATAAGTGATCTTCAGCCTTTCGTTCGATGATGAGATCTCCTTCCCGACGTTAATGGTGGTGTTGAAACATTACAATCAGCTAGGTATGGGCCTTCAGATCTTGCTTCGCCAGATCGATTTTGGGTCTTTTTTCGTTGTTTCTGCGAGGAGGATTATCATCGCAGTTTTTGTCCCGGCTGCTACGTCCTCGACAATGGTGATTCATACTCTCGGCTCTCCATCGGCGACGAAAAACCTAGTCGATTGTTATTTCCTGACATACTAGTGTTGGTACTCTTGCCGATGTTGAACGATTGCTTTAATGGTTGCGTGCATGCAGCCTTGGCATTGCGGCTCAAAAAATTATGGAAGAACTTTCGTCGGTATTTACAGGTCCATGGTTCGTTACCTATCTTTGGCTGCCTTCAGAAGAGTACATGATTGGGTCCCGGAAGAAGAAAGAATTTGAAGACCTCGAAGATTTGTTACTATCTTTTAGACTTTATTTTGTAATCGTTGGAGTCAGTTCATGTATCTCTACCATGTACTATTTGTTACTATGAATATATGTGGTATTGATTGTCAAAAAAAAAGGTAATCTGACTGGTTTTCTGACGGACATATTTCGGTGCCCTTTATTTATACTTTTCTCCCACCTCTTTCCACACTAGCTCTTTGATGACCCACAAGTATAGGGGGTGTATCGTAGTATCTTCGATAAGTAAGAATGTCGATCCCAACGAGGAGCAGAAGGTGTTGACAAGCAGTTTCGATGAAGGATTCACTGTAAATGCTCACAGACAAGTATTAAGGGGGTTTTGATGTAACAGATGAATAAAGTACGAGTAAGTAAAGTGCGAGAGTAATAATTGCAGCTAGTGGCCCAATCCTTTTTAGCACAAAGGACAAGCCGGTTTGTTTACTTATAATAACCAAACGTTCTCGAGGACACACGGGATTTTAGTCTAGTGCTTTCGCTACATACGGCTAATTAATCTTCATTGTTTTGATAAGTGTTGTGTGGGTGAACCTATGCTAATGTACCGCCCTTCTAGGACTAATACATACTTGTGATTATACCCCTTGCAAGCATCCGCAACTACAAGAAAGTAATTAAGATAAATCTAACCACAGCCTTAAACTCTAAGATCCTGCTATCCCTCCTGCATCGATATACCAAAGGGGGCTCAGGTTTTTGTCACTCCGGCAACCCCGCAATTGGCAAACGAGTACAAGATGCATTCCCCTAGGCCCATAAAGGTGAAGTGTCGTGTAGTCGACGTTCACACGACACCACTAGAAGAATAACACCACAACTTAAATATCATAACATTGAATATTACTCAACCATACTTCACTACTAACATTTAGACTTCACCCATGTCCTCAAGAACTAAACGAACTACTCACGAGACATCATATGGAACATGATCGGAGGTGATATGATGATGAATAACAATCTGAACATAAACCTTGGTTCAACGGTTTCACTCAATAGCATCAATAACAAGTAGAAATCAACACCGGGAGAGTTTCCCCTATCAAACAATCAAGATCAAACCCAAATTGTTACAGCGGTGATGGCGTGCAGCGGTGGAGACGGCGGTGATGATGATGAAGATGATGATGATGGTGATGGAGATGATGTCCAGCTCGATGACGGTGACGATGGCGTCGATTTCCCCTCCGGGAGGGAATTTCCCGGCGGATTTCAGCCTGCCGGAGAGCTCTTTTCTCTCCGGTGTTCTCCGCCCCGCGGAGGCGGGCCGTGGCTCTTCGCGATGTACCCCTGGAGCTTAGGTTTTCGGGACGAAGGCGTACACGAAGAAAAGGAGGCGAGAGGGGGCTGTGGGCCCCCTCCTCACAGGGCGGCGCGGCCAGGCCTTGGGCCGCGCCGGCCTATGGGGTGGGCCCACCTCGGGTCCCCTCGGCTCCCCCTTCTGGCTCCCTTCATCTTCTGGAAAAATAGGATTTTTCATATAATTTCCGTCAACCGTTGATCTTCCGAAATATTGCATTCTCGACGGCGCTTTTTCCAGCAGAATCCCGACTCCGGTGCGCGATCCTCCAATAATCATGAAACATGCAAAATAGATGAAATAACATAAGTATTATCTCCAAATATGAAATATATCAATGAATAACAGACAAATTATGATATAAAATAGTGATGCAAATTGGACGTATCAACTCCCCCAAGCTTAGACTTCGCTTGTCCCCAAGCGAAACTGAACTCGGTAAACAGGACCACATGTTTATGGAGTGAAGAGTCGATAAATCAAATACGGACAAGAAGCATCATATTCATTCACACAAGACATTCTAGTGAACAACTTTCTCATATAACTCAACTTGAAACAAGTATAAGGTAATCACAAATAAAGGTGCATAAGAAATCATAGTTGGTGATGGCAAACTTCGTTCTTGGTCAGAGAACAATTAACAAGTTATTCTTATCTATCGAGCAGCGCTCTCATGTTAAAGTTTATATGGCTCATCTTGCATACTCAATCATAATGATCATTGATAACTTGCAAAGCTATATTCATTCAGATAAAACTTGTACTAAACAAGGAAGAGTAAAAGACATGATGAAGCAAATCACAATATAATGGTTTGATCACAACAACTCAAATGCTTGCTTGAGATGGAGGGAAATAGGTTTACTGACTCAACATAAAGTAAAAGACAGACCCTTCACAGAGGGAAGCAGGGATTAAATCATGTGCTAGAGCTTTTTCAGTTTTGAAATCATATAAAGAGAATAAAAGTAATATTTTAAGAGGTGTTTGTTGTTGTCAACGAATGGTAGCGGGTACTCTAACCCCCTTGCCAAACAGACCTCCAAAGAGCGGCTCCCATGAAGGACGTTATCTCTACCAGCAAGGTAGATCATCCCTCTTCTCTTTTGTTTACACATGTACTTTAGTTTATTTAAGGATGACACTCCCCCCAACCTTTGCTTACACAAGCCATGGCTAACCGAATCCTCGGGTGCCTTCCAACAATCTCATACCATGGAGGAGTGTCTATTGCAAAATTAAGTTGCTTACTGATGAATCAGGGCAAAACATGTGAGGAGAATTATTAATGAAAGTTGATTAATTGGGGCTGGGAACCCCGTTGCCGGCTCTTTTTGCAAAATTATAGGATAAGTGGATGAAGCCACTAGTCCATTAGTGGAAGCTTCCTAACAAGACTGAAAGATAAAACACCACATACTTCCTCATGAGCTATAAAACATTGACACAAATAAGAAGTAATAATTTTTGAATTGTTTAAAGGTAGCACATGAAGTATTTACTTGGAATGGCAGGAAATACCATGTAGTAGGTAGATATGGTGGACACAAATGGCATAGGTTTGGGTTGAGGTTTGGATGCACGAGAAGCATTCCTTCTCAGTACAGGTCTTTGGCTAGCAAGGTTAATTAGCAAGCACAAAAGTTGAGGGAAACAAACGAATATACATGTGATAGAAACAATCATGCAACTTCCTTGTAAGCACAAACAATTTTAACTTCAAAATAATAAGCTATGAGCTAACAAGAAAGGAAGACAATGAAACAACTATATATATTTCTCTTTTCTACTTAAACGTCAAGGTGTTGTTGCTATTGACCAATGCTAAGTTTGCCAAAACCAAATAGATTTACTCAATGCTCCCAAAGTGGTACCAATACTAAAATCAAGATCAATCATATAATAGAAATTGCAAACTAAAATGAGGTGTGCAGTATGTAAATGATAAGACTTCTCATTAATATTTCATAACGATAACTCACACCAAGGGATACATAGACAACCAACTAGAGGAGAGATACTTCCACACTGCAACCCATCTTATATGATAACTTCCCTACTCATGATATGACACTACTTGATAGTAAAAAGTAAAAGGTAGTGATGATGTGATACCGCGGCACTCCCCAAGCTTGGAACAAACCAAGGGGATGCCAATACCGATGATGAATTACTCCTTTGGCGATGGTGGTGATGAATTCCCGACAAGCTTCTCCACAAGCTCCCGAAGCTCATCAATCTTGTACATGAGGTTGCGGATCATCTCCGAATTGTGCTCGACGCGATTAAGAAGTATGTCCGACGGCGAGTCCCAATTCTTGGAGTTATTTCCCCACCCTTCAGCTTTAGGCTTCGTCCTTCTTGCAGTGTTAGAACGATCTATATCCCAATTGCTAGGCAATGCTGCCTTGGGAGTCCTTTCAATTTGATTATTGTAGATTAGATTGCGGAAGGGATGGTAAGTGCCTGAAGAAGATGTCTTTGGAGCTAGGTAATGACGTGGAACCCTTCCTCCGGTGCGAATTCTTGCGCTCCTGTTTGCACTAAAAGGGTTATCCACCACTTTGATGCTTGCGACGGTAGCACGCGGGTATGCGCGCGAGTCTTCCTCCACTTCTTCTTCATCTTCTTCCTTGACGCTCTCGTCCACCTCTTTCCACTCGGGATCTTGAATATCTTCATCCGAAAGCCCCTTGCCCTTATTGTTGGAGGCCATGGTGCTCCTAGATTGAAAATAGATCCCGGCGTAAACAGCTCGAAACAAAACACGTCGAGAAAACGATATACGGACCTCCAGGGGTCCGGGGATTATATAGCAGGAATTTTTATGTCATAAGGAAAGTACCGGGTCGAACCGGAGTCGGAAAGGGGCGACGAGGCGGCCAGCTCATAGGGCGGCGCGGGCCAAGGCCCGGCCGCGCCGGCCTATGGGGGCACGCCCTCGTGCGTCTCCTCCACTCCGTTTCGATCTCGTAATTTTTCATATTTTCCAAAAACAGCAAAAACATTGTTCGGAAAGTAAATCGCGAACTTTTTATTACCTGTACTCGTTACCTATTCAATGTCGAGTTCCGGCGGATCGTCAATTTGACCTTTGATGAAAGCCTCTGGTGTTTCCACTCGAATAACATCAACATCTACATTATAAGAATCACCTGAGATATAATGCTTGAGTCTTTGTCCATTCACCACTTGCGTGGCATTGCCCTGGAGAGAACTAATTTTAATTGCTCCTGAACGATACACCTCCTCAACAACATATGGTCCTTCCCATTTCGAGAGTAATTTCCCCGCAAAGAATCTGAGACGAGACCGATACAATAGGACTTTATCCCCAATATTAAACTCTCTTTTGATAATCCTTCTATCATGCCATTTCTTAACTTTCTCTTTAAAGAGTTTAGCATTTTCATAAGCTTCACTTCTCCATTCATCTAGAGAACTTAATAGCAGCAACCTCTTATTACCGGCTAGTTTAGGATCTTTGTTTAGTTCTCTAACAGCCCAATAAGCTTTGTGCTCTAGTTCTAAAGGTAAATGACAAGCTTTTCCATAAACCATTTTATAAGGTGACATTCCCATGGGGTTTTTATAAGCAGTTCTATAAGCCCATAGTGCTTCCTTCAATTTACTAGCCCAATTCTTTCTAGTTTTATTAACAGTCTTTTGCAAGATAGATTTAATTTCTCTATTTGATAGTTCTACCTGCCCACTAGTTTGAGGATGATAAGCGGAAGCAATTCTATGATTAATACCATATTTAGCAAGAGTTTTTCTAAAACCACCATGAAAAAAATGAGAACCTCCATCTGTCATAATATATCTAGGAACTCCAAATCTAGGAAAAATAATGTCTAAAAGCATTTTTAAAGAGGTCTCACCATCAGCACTTTTTGTAGGTATGGCTTCCACCCATTTAGTAACATAATCAACAGCAACAAGTATATGAGTGTTACCTTCTGAAGAGGGAAAAGGTCCCACGAAGTCAAATCCCCAACAATCAAACGGTTCAATAACAAGAGTATAATTCACAGGCATTTCATTGCGTCTGGAGATATTACCAACCCTTTGACATTCATCACAAGATAAAATAAACTTCCTTGGATCTTTGAAGAGAGTTGGCCAATAAAAACTTGATTGTAGAACCTTTTGCGCGGTTCTATCTCCGGCGTAATGTCCTCCATAAGCACTACCATGCCATTTACTCAATATCTCTTGTTGCTCATATTCGGGAACACATCTTCGCAGAATACCATCCACTCCTTCTTTATATAAGTGTGGGTCATCCCAAAAATAATGCCTCAAGTCATAAAAGAATTTCCTCCTTTGCTGAGCTGAAAAGGTTGGAGGCAAGTACTTGGAAACAATAAAGTTAGCATAATCAGCATACCAAGGACTTGTCTCACGAGCTCACCTTTATTACAGCCAATTGTTCATTTGGAAAACTATCATTAACAGAACAGGATCATAAGCAATATTTTCCAATCTAGACAAATTATCAAGCAACGGGATTATCAGCACCTTTCCTATCTACAATATGTAAATCAAATTCTTGCAACAGAAGTACCCATCTAATAAGCCTTGGCTTAGCATCTTTCTTTTGCATAAGGTATCCGATTGCAAAGCATGATCAGTATGAATAGTAACTTTTGAATCAACGATATAAGATCTAAACTTATCACAAGCAAAGACTACAGCTAACAATTCTTTTTCAGTAGTAGCATAATTTCTTTGAGCAGCATCAAGAGTTTTACTAGCATAATGAATAACATTCAGTTTTTTATCTACTCGCTATCCAAGAACAGCGCCTACAGCAAAATCACTAGCATCACACATAATTTCAAATGGTAAGTTCCAATCAGGAGGTTCAACTATAGGGGCAGTTGTTAAGGCTTTCTTTAGAGTTTCAAAAGCTTCCTTACAATCATCATAAAAAAAAAGGTACGTCTTTTTGAAGAAGATTAGTAAGAGGCTTTGAAATCTTGGAGAAGTCTTTAATAAACCTCCTATAAAACCCAGAATGACCAAGAACACTACGAATACCTTTAACATCCCTAGGATAGGGCATCTTCTCAATGGCTTCAACTTTAGCTCTATCAACTTCAATACCTCTCTCGGAAATTTTATGTCCCAATACAATTCCTTCATTAACCATAAAGTGGCATTTCTCCCAATTAAGAACAAGGTTAGTTTTTTCACATCTCTGCAAAACTTTATCAAGGTTCCGCAAGCAATTATCAAAAGAATTTCCATAGACGGAAAAATCGTCCATGAATACCTCTACAATACTCTCACAAAAGCCATGAAAAATAGCGGACATGCATCTTTGAAAAGTAGCAGGAGCATTACATAAACCAAAAGGCATACGCCTATAAGCATAAGTTCCATAGGGACAAGTGAAAGTGGTTTTCTCTTGATCTTTAGTTTTAACAACAATTTGTGAAAACCCAGAATAACCATCAAGAAAGAAAAAATGAGTATTTTTAGATAACCTTTCTAACATTTGATCAATAAAAGGCAAAGGGTAATGATCTTTCTTAGTAACCTTATTAACTTTTCGATAATCAATGCACATTCTATACCCTACAACTACTCTTTGAGGTATGAGCTCATCATTATCATTAGGCACAACAGTCATTCCTCCTTTCTTAGGAACACAATGCACAGGACTAACCCATCTACTATCGGCAATAGGATATATAATACCAGCTTCAAGGAGTCTTAATACCTCATTTCTTACCACATCCTTCATCTTAGGAATTAGACGATGCTCGAGGTTCAACAACGAGCTTCGCATCATCTTCCATATTAATGGCGTGTTGGCAAATAGAGGGAGAAATCCCCTTCAAGTCATCAAGAGTGTAGCCAATAGCACCTCGGTGTTTCTTCAGTATTTCCAATAACCTTTCTTCTTCAAACTCCGAAAGCTTAGAACTAATAATAACAGGATATATTTTCTTATCATCAATATGAGCATATTTAAGATTATCGAGCAATGGTTTTAAATCAAAGACAGGATCTTCCTTTGGTGGTGGTGTTGTACCCGGATCTTCCACCGGTAAATCATGCTTAAGAATAGGTTGACGAAGGAAAATTTCATCAAGCTCATCTCTTTCTTCCCTAAAAACTTCACTCTCACTATTTTCCAAATGTTGCTGCAAAGGATTACTAGGAGCAAGAGCAATAGATGCACACTGTTCAACTTTAAAATCACTATTAGGCGAATCAATTTTATAAGGAGTTTTGGTAAATTTAGAGAAGTTAAACTCATAAGATTCACCAACAAATTTAGTCAAAATTTTCTCTTTCTTGCAATCTATAATAGCTCCACAAGTATTTAGAAAAGGTCTACCAAAAATGATAGGACAATATTTACTAGCAGCAGAACCAAGTACCAAAAAGTCAGCAGGATATTTAATCTTACCACATAGAACTTCCACATCTCGAACAATACCAATTGGAGAGATAGTTTCTCTATTAGCCAGCCGAATAACCACATCAATATCTTCAAGTTCACAAGAACTAATTTCGTGCATAATCTCCGTGTAAAGCTCATAACGAATAGCACTAATACTTGCACCAATATCACATAAACCATAATAACAATGATCACCAATTCTAACAGATAGCATAGGAACACTAGCTTGCTTGGACTTATTAGGATGTGAAACAATATTAGAGGCATCTTCACGTGAAAATAATATGACCATCCTCCACATTTTCAGTCACAAGATCTTTAACAATTGCAACAGATAGGTTCAACTTTTATTTGTTCTTCGAGTTCTACAGGTTTCTTTTCACTTTTATGAACCGCACTATTTATAACGAGTACTCCTTCATTTTAGCAGGGAAAGGAGTTTTTTCAATATAAGCTTCAGGAATAACATGATCAACAGTTTCCACTACAACACATTTATTTATAGATGAATCAATTTTATCTTTATACGGTTCATGATACTTATCAAAGTTCTTCTTAGGCAATTCATAATGAGAAGCAAAAGCTTTATAAAGATTTGCAAGCAACTTGAGAATCAAGACCATAAGTAGCACTCATATTACGAAATTTATCGCATCCATAAAAGCTTCAATGCATTTATAATCATAATTTATACCTGATTCTCTATCCTTGTCGTTCTCCCATCCTTCAGTATTTTCTTGGATCCGATTAAGAAGGTCCCGTTTAAACTCTTCCTTGTTGCGTGTAAATGATCCAGAACAAGAAGTATCCAGCAATGTCTTGTCTTGAAAAGAAAGTCTTGCATAGAAATTATCAATAATAATATTACCAGGAAGCTCATGAATGGGGCATTTGAGCATTAAAGACTTCAATCTCCCCCACGCTTGGGCAATACTCTCTCCTTCATGAGGCCAAAAATTATATATGCGATTCCGATCTTTGTGAATCTCACTTGGAGGATAGAACTTAGAATAAAACCGGGGCACAATATCATTCCATTCAAGAGAATCCCCATTATCCAAGTAATTTATACCAATGCGCCGCTTTACCGCACGACGATATAGAGAATAGTTTCTTCCTCACTTCATCCATAGCAATACCTGCACACTTGAATAAACCGCATAATTCATGTAAGAACAGTAAATGATCTCCAGGGTGGACAGTTCCATCCCCTAATAATTTTCATAGGTATTTTGTATGGTATTTCTTCCTTACCTGGCGCCTCATCCACTACCTTTTCAGTAGTAGTAGATTTCCCAAATAAACACTCAAGAGAAGATCTCTCCATAATGAATTATAGCAACAGGCAGAAATAAAATCAGCACAAACAGTAGAAATTTCCCTTACCAATTCCACTTACCAATAGCGCTTCACTCCCCGGCAACGGCGCCGAAAAATAGTCTTGATGACCCACAAGTATAGGGGGTGTATCGTAGTATCTTCGATAAGTAAAAATGTCGATCCCAACGAGAAGCAGAAGGTGTTGACAAGCAGTTTCGATGAAGGATTCACTGTAAATGCTCACAGACAAGTATTAAGGGGGTTTTGATGTAACAGATGAATAAAGTACGAGTAAGTAAAGTGCGAGAGTAATAATTGCATCTAGTGGCACAAAGGACAAGCCGGTTTGTTTGCTTATAATAACCAAACGTTCTCGAGGACACACGGGATTTTAGTCTAGTGCTTTCGCTACATACGGCTAATTAATCTTCATTGTTTTGATAAGTGTTGTGTGGGTGAACCTATGCTAATGTACCGCCCTTCCTAGGACTAATACATACTTGTGATTATACCCCTTGCAAGCATCCGCAACTACAAGAAAGTAATTAAGATAAATCTAACCACAGCCTTAAACTCGAGATCCTCGCTATCCCTCCCGCATCGATATACCAATGGGGGCTCGGGTTTCGTCACTCCGGCAACCCCGCAATTGGCAAACGAGTACAAGATGCATTCCCCTAGGACCATAAAGGTGAAGTGTCGTGTAGTCGACGTTCACACGACACCACTAGAAGAATAACACCACAACTTAAATATCATAACATTGAATATTACTCAACCATATTTCACTACTAACATTTAGACTTCACCCATGTCCTCAAGAACTAAACGAACTACTCACGAGACATCATATGGAACATGATCAGAGGTGATATGATGATGAATAACAATCTGAACATAAACCTTGGTTCAACGGTTTCACTCAATAGCATCAATAACAAGTAGAAATCAACACCGGGAGAGTTTCCCCTATCAAACAATCAAGATCAAACCCAAATTGTTACAGCGGTGACGGCGTGCAGCGGTGGAGACGGCGGTGATGATGATGAAGATGATGATGATGGTGATGGAGATGATGTCCAGCTCGATGACGGTGACGATGGCGTCGATTTCCCCCTCCGGGAGGGAATTTCCCCGGCGGATTTCAGCCTGCCGGAGAGCTCTTTTCTCTCTGGTGTTCTCCGCCCCGCAGAGGCGGGCCGTGGCTCTTCGCGATGTACCCCCGGACCTTAGGTTTTCGGGACGAAGGCGTACGCGAAGAAAAGGAGGCGAGAGGGGGCTGTGGGCCCCCTCCTCACGGGCGGCGCGGCCGGGCCTTGGGCCGCGCCGGCCTATGGGGTGGGCCCACCTCGGGTCCCCTCGGCTCCCCTTCCGGCTCCCTTCGTCTTCCGGAAAAATAGGATTTTTCATATAATTTCCGTCAACCGTTGATCTTCCGAAATATTGCATTCTCGACGGCGCTTTTTCCAGCGAGAATCCCGACTCCGGTGCGCGATCCTCCAATAATCATGAAACATGCAAAATAGATGAAATAACATAAGTATTATCTCCAAATATGAAATATATCAATGAATAACAGCAAATTATGATATAAAATAGTGACGCAAATTGGACGTATCACTCTTCCCAATCTATTCTCTCTCCTCCATTGTTGACCTAGAAGAGCTTGTTCCTACTCTTGATCCCTCCACTATTTCTTGCATCTTTTTTGGAGAAAGAAGAGGGATTCACTTGGTGGATCACTAGATCTAGATATCCTGCTATCACCCCATAACATCAGATGTTTACACATACGAGACTGAAGATTTTCAAATCTTCCCTTATGCATACGCCCATCTATAGTTTTAAGATCATCACAAAAGCAACACTTACTATCCTCACCTTTCCATCCACTCCTAATTAAGACATATTTTGTGAGAATACTCTTACATAAAGCTAACCAAATGAAAACTTTAATTTTCAAAGGAAATTTAACAAACCAAAAGTTCCTATGTGGCCATTTAACTGCACATATCTTCAAAGCCATATGCACTGAATCAACGGTAAAACACCAGATTTTGTGAGTAACCATTTAGAAATGTCTTCCATATCATTCAACGGGAGTGCATGGTTTCTGGATGCAACCGCCTTCGAATGGTTGCCCAGGATATTTTCTACCAGGCTACTTGGCGGCCTATTAAGAGACTTCATGATGCCTAGTTTGCTGAGATGTTTTCTCTTTTTTCGGTAGTTGATTTTTGTATCGACCCTCGTTGATCCTTGAATTGTAAACGTTGAATTTTAAGGTTATTAATAAAAGGTTGTGTGCATCAACCGATGCAGAGGCCGGGGCTCACCCCATTTAAAAAAAATCATTCACCCAAACACTAGAACAACACTCCAGTAACTTTTGTCTCGGAACAACAATTTCTCCCTCACAACGTTCTCTCGAACATGATAACAACCCTCTTTTTTCAAACACATCATAGACAAAAATATTAGTACCAAAAGTCAAGTGATATAATCTACAGTACTAAATTGTACACACAAAAAGGTTATTCCCCCACCAAAGGTCCTCCCAGAACCTTATTCATTTACCATTACCAATGTCTTTCCTACAAAATTTGAAAAAAAATCTTCTTCATTCATTAATCCGTGCTAGAAATGTGACTGGCCTGGTATTTTTCTGCAAGCATACAATATTTTCTTACTGTATTTTTTTCCTCAAAAGATTCTGCCACACAACCTCTTCATTCTCCATTCTCCAACTTTCATAAACATTTAAACTCTAAGTATTGATTATGTGAGCTAGTGAGATTATGTGAACTGAGGTTATGTGCACTGAGATTATGTGCACTCAGGTTGTGTGAACTCTAAGTATGTATGTAGAGATTATTGGAAACTGAATTTTGAATGATTTCCTTCCATTTTTGAATTTTGTAAACTCAATTATTAATTATGATTTGCTTCAGTTTTGAATGATTAATTTTGAATATATGTTGCCTACTAAGTTTTCAGGGCACATCCGAGCTTAAAAGTTTTCGGAGCACATCCAAGAAGTGTCCTAAAAAAAGTTCGGGACACATCCGAGAAATTCCCTAATAGTCCTTCTTGAAAGTTTATCAAGAATCAATTAAATATGGCCCGAAGCTTATATTTATGTTATCAGCAAACTTGAGTTTGCCTTCATGAAATAAAAGAATCCTTGCCTGAACTTTAGCGCAAGTCAACTACCTATTAGGCTATTATATCTACAGAAAGGTTTCTACCTAGCTAGTTTTATCAAAGTCGCTACACAATTAATTGTTCATCAAAAAATAGTCCTACATCTTCTCCAGGGCTTGGAGAATGTCATCCCTGAGATCCTCAAACTTCTCAATCCCGAAACTGAACCTCACCAAGTTATCCTTCATCCCATTCTTCGCCTTCTCCTCGTCACTCTGACCCCTGATGAAAACAGAAATTCATGTATGTAAGTCAAAAAATTCTATCATGCACGGTGCATCTGTGAACTGCAAACATAAATAATCCTATATAACGTGACGTACCAGAAGGACATGACCGCCGGCTGCTGCACGAGGCTCTCGCACCCGCCGAAACCAGTCATCTGGCTCTCGGCGATGTGGTGCCACGGGCTGCTCTTGAGCCCAGGGTAGTACACATGTTCGATCTTCGGATGGTTCTCGAGCAGGCGCGCCATGCGCAAAGACGTCCGGTTTTGGGTCTCCACGCGCAGCGTCATTGTCTTGAGCCCACGTATGATCATGTAGGCCGCATCCTGCAGTAAGTTGTGGTTGAAGCTGTTAGTTTTGAAGGATAAAGTCCAACTCCAAGCGTGAACGAATTAGAACGTCTATTTGATGTACCACATCAATATTTTGTGGTACATACCGGACTGATGGCGCCGCAGAGGTCTTGGTGCCATGCGCGTATTGTCTTGATGAGCTCCTGGGAGCCACCGATGCATCCTGCGATAGCCTGAAATTGAAAAGCAAGAGTAGATACTTTAATTAATATGAAGACAAATTAATGGTAGTACAAACTGTCTAAAGGAAGCTGTAAGAAAACAAGCTGTCTACGTGAAAACATGTGATCTAGGCAGCTACTCACGTTGTGATGGCCGGCGATGTACTTTGTGGCGGAGTGCACGACAATATCGGCGCCGAGGGTGAGCGGCTTCTGGTTGATCGACGAGGCAAGCGTGCTGTCGATGCACACGAGAGTACCCTTCAGGTGGCACAACTCGGCGACGAGTTTAATGTCTATGCACTTGAGCTGCTACATGTGATGAGTAGTTCTGTGAACAAGTTTGCCATGTGTTGGACTAGTTCACAGAACTATTTCTTAAACTTCTGTGTTGGCTCTCTTTTTTGACTTCTGTGTTAGTTCTTGGTGAATGTGCTGGCTCTCTTCTGTGAATTTTGAACCTGTGAGATATTAAGTGATAATGTGATATTTATTATGTGATGAAAGGATATGTTCTGTGCTGAGAAGCTGAAGTAATATCTTATGTTATTGTTGAGATTATTGTGGTATTCGATAAAATTGTAAATTCTGAGTTGAAATATTTATTTGAATCTTGGCCATGGCCCAAATGCTGGAAGTGGTTAAATAGGCCTCGGCCCAAATACTGGTCAAGTAAATGGGCTGTGAAAGGGCCATTCCTAATGGATAAATTCCTAAAAACAATTTATATAAATCTAGAAAACAAAACTGGTTGTAAAAAAGGCCAAGGTCTAAAAAAGCAGTTGGGCTGTAAAAAGGCCAAGACCCAAATTGAAATAGGCTGCGGCCCAGGAAAAAATTGAAAAAACAGGCTCATATGGACCTGGAAAACACAACTCAGTAGGCTGAGTAATTGGGCTTGGCCCATTTAGAAGGCCAAATTGGACCAGGCTGAATCTGCTGCCACGTAGGATTGGCTGACGTGTACATGATAGATAGACTTTGACCAAAATAATTGGTCATAGGCCCATGACCTTCTGTTAAATAGACTTTGACCAAAATAATTGGTCATAGGCCCATGACCTTCTGTTTTGGTCGTAGAAGTCCATGACCAATTAGAAAAAAGGTTGTGACTTGCAATTACGGACCCTCGATATGAGACCTACTGTTTTTCGTCAAAAAAGGTCATGAAAGGACTACTAAGACCTTTTCTACGACCAATAGGGTGGGTCACCAGTCAACATATTTCTTGTAGTGTCGGTTTACCGTATTGAGAGGTTGCACCTCCAAATTTAAATAAAATCATTCTCCACTTGTTTCCTTGTTTTCACCTTTTGTGGAGGTAGCTCTTATCGTTCTCTTTCCATAAAAATTGGTTCCACCCCATTCCGAGTTTCCTATCTCAAGTTATGCATTTTACGGTTACCTCATATTTGATTTAAAAAGAAAAAAAGAAAAAAGAAAAAGAAAAGAGGGCCGGTACCACCGGTTGAGCTTCCGGCTCAGGTACCGTATCGGAAGTACCGGTCGGGCCGTTCGCTGTCTTCTTTCCCGCAGCCCATCTCCGCTTTCCCCTCACACCAGGCCGCCTCCTGCCCACCGGCTGCCGGCCCAGTCCAGCCCACCTCCAATCGCCAGCCAGGTCGCCGCACGGCGCAGCCCAGTAGCGCCCACTTGCTGCGCGCGCTGCCCTCGCTCGCCCGGATCGAGCGTCAACCTGCTCATGCGCGTGCGCCGCCGTTGCTCCCGCATGCGCCTACCGCTAGCCCCACTCGCTGCGCGCGCTGAATCGGTTGCCGCGCGCTGCACCCGCTTCTCTCTCCTCTTTCTCTACTTAAGATTCAGATTTGCACTGGTTTTAATCGAACGGTAGTACCATCTTAAAAGGAGGTAGTACCGGTTCGGGTTCTTTTCTCTGTTGTTTATTCCCGAGAGGTAGTACCCCTCCCACAAGGTAGTTTTAGGTAATTAACTCCTCCGATCTGAGGGAGTACGCAAAATTAGGTTTAAGCGAAAGCAAAAATAGACAACCGCCGCCTCCACTTTAGCCTCCTCTATAGATCGGATCCCCCTCCTTCGGTCGGCTTCGTTGGCGTTAGGAGGAGTTAATTACCTAAAACTAATGGAGATGGCATCGTCTGCAATAAGTGATCTTCAGCCATTCGTTCGACGATGAGATCTCCTTCCCGACGTTAATGGTGGTGTTGAAACATTACAATCAGCTAGGTATGGGCCTTCAGATCTTGCTTCGCCAGATCGATTTTGGGTCTTTTGTCGTTGTTTCCGCGAGGAGGATTATCATCGCAGTTTTTGTCCCGGCTGCTACGTCCTCGACAATGGTGATTCATACTCTCGGCTCTCCATCAGCGACGAAAAAGCTAGTTGATTGTTATTCCCTGACATACTAGTGTTGGTACTCTTGCTGATGTTGAATGATTGCTTTAATGGTTGCGTGCGTGCATGCAGCCTTGGCATTGCGGCTCAAAAAATTATGGGAGAACTTTCGTCGGTAATTACAGGTCCATGGTTCGTTATCTATCTTTGGCTACCTTCAGAAGAGTACATGATTGGGTCCCGGAAGAAGAAAGAATTTGAAGACCTCGAAGATTTGTTACTATCTTTTAGACTTTATTTTGTAATCGTTGGAGTCAGTTCATGTATCTCTACCATGTACTATTTGTTACTATGAATATATGTGGTATTGATTGTCAAAAAAAAAGGTAATCTGACTGGTTTTCTGACGGACATATTTCAGTGCCCTCTATTTATACTTTTCTCCCACCTCTTTCCACACTAGCTCTTCCCCATCTATTCTCTCTCCTCCATTGTTGACCTAGAAGTGCTTGTTCCTACTCTTGATCCCTCCACTATTTCTTGCATCTTTTTTGGAGAAAGAAGTGGGATTCACTTGGTGGATCACTAGATCTAGATATCCTGCTATCACCCCATAACATCAGATGTTTACACATACGAGACTGAAGATTTTCAAATCTTCCCTTATGCATACGCCCATCTATAGTTTTAAGATCATCACAAAAGCAACACTTACTATCCTCACCTTTCCATCCACTCCTAATTAAGACATATTTTGTGAGAATACTCTTACGGAAAGCTAACCAAATGAAAACTTTAATTTTTAAAGGAAATTTAACAAACCAAAAGTTCCTATGTTGCCATTTAACTGCACATATCTTCAAAGCCATATGCATTGAATCAACGGTAAAACATCAGATTTTGTGAGTAACCATTTAGAAATGTCTTCCATATCATTCAACGGGAGTGCATGGTTTCTGGATGCAACCGCCTTCGAATGGTTGCCCAGGATATTTTCTACCAGCCTACTTGGCGGCCTATTAAGAGACTTCATGATGCCTAGTTTGCTGAGATGTTTTCTCTTTTTTTGGTAGTTGATTTTTGTATCGACCCTCGTTGATCCTTGAATTGTAAACGTTGAATTTTAAGGTTATTAATAAAAGGTTGTGTGCATCAACCGATGCAGAGGCCGGGGCTCACCCCATTTCCAAAAAAAAAATCATTCAGCCAAACACTAGAACAACACTCCAGTAACTTTTGTCTCAGAACAACAATTTATCCCTCACAACGTTCTCTCGAACATGATAACAACCCTCTTTTTTCAAACACATCATAGACAAAAATATTGGTACCAAAAGTCAAGTGATATAATCTACAGTACTAAATTGTACACACAAAAAGGTTATTCCCCCACCAAAGGTCCTCCCAGAACCTTATTCATTTACCATTACCAATGTCTTTCCTACAAAATTTGAAAAAAAAAACTTCTTCATTCATTAATCCGTGCTAGAAATGTGACTGGCCTGGTATTTTTCTGCAAGCATACAATATTTTCTTACTGTATTTTTTTCCTCAAAAGATTAAACAACCTCTTCATTCTCCATTCTCCAACTTTCATAAACATTTAAACTCTAAGTATTGATTATGTGAGCTAGTGAGATTATGT
This sequence comes from Lolium rigidum, assembly GCF_022539505.1. NCBI lineage: Eukaryota > Viridiplantae > Streptophyta > Magnoliopsida > Poales > Poaceae > Lolium > Lolium rigidum. The sequence goes on from NC_061514.1 coordinate 67,044,588, forward strand.
GAACTGAGGTTATGTGCACTGAGATTATGTGCACTCAGGTTGTGTGAACTCTAAGTATGTATGTAGAGATTATTGGAAACTGAATTTTGAATGATTTCCTTCCATTTTTAAATTTTGTAAACTCAATTATTAATTATGATTTGCTTCAGTTTTGAATGATTAATTTTGAATATATGCTGCCTACTAAGTTTTCAGGGCACATCCGAGCTTAAAAGTTTTCGGAGCACATCCAAGAAGTGTCCTAAAAAAAGTTCAGGACACATCCGAGAAATGCCCTAATAGTCCTTCTTGAAAGTTTATCAAGAATCAATTAAATATGGCCCGCAACATATATTTATGTTATCAGCAAACTTGAGTTTGCCTTCATGAAATAAAAGAATCCGTGTCTGAACTTTAGCGCAAGTCAACTACCTATTAGGCTATTATATCTACAGAAAGGTTTCTACCTAGCTAGTTTTATCAAAGTCGCTACACAATTAATTGTTCATCAAAAAATAGTCCTACATCTTCTCCAGGGCTTGGAGAATGTCATCCCTGAGATCCTCAAACTTCTCAATCCCGAAACTGAACCTCACCAAGTTATCCTTGATCCCATTCTTGGCCTTCTCCTCGTCACTCTGACCCCTGATGAAAACAGAAATTCATGTATGTAAGTCAAAAAATTCTATCATGCACGGTGCATCTGTGAACTGCAAACATAAATAATCCTATATAACATGACGTACCAGAAGGGCATGAAGGACATGACCGCCGGCTGCTGCACGAGGCTCTCGCACCCGCCGAGCGATGTTGCGATGAAGGGTATCTCGAGCGCGTCTATGAACCTCATGACGCCCTGCAGGTCCGACGCCACTTCAAAGCTGACGACGCCGCCAAAACCAGTCATCTGGCTCTCGGCGATGTGGTGCCACGGGCTGCTCTTGAGCCCAGGGTAGTACACATGTTCGATCTTCGGATGGTTCTCGAGCAGGCGCGCCATGCGCAAAGACGTCCGGTTTTGGGTCTCCACGCGCAGCGCCATTGTCGTGAGCCCACGTATGATCATGTAGGCCGCATCCTGCAGTAAGTTGTGGTTGAAGCTGTTAGCTTTGAAGGATAAAGTCCAACTCCAAGCGTGAACGAATTAGAACGTCTATTTGATGTACCACATCAATATTTTGTGGTACATACCGGACTGATGGCGCCGCAGAGGTCTTGGTGCCATGCGCGTATTGTCTTGATGAGCTCCTGGGAGCCACTGATGCATCCTGCGATAGCCTGAAATTGAAAAGCAAGAGTAGATACTTTAATTAATATGAAGACAAATTAATGGTAGTACAAACTGTCTAAAGGAAGCTGTAAGAAAACAAGCTGTCTACGTGAAAACATGTGATCTAGGCAGCTACTCACGTCGTGATGGCCGGCGATGTACTTTGTGGCGGAGTGCACGACAATGTCGGCGCCGAGGGTGAGCGGCTTCTGGTTGATCGGCGAGGCAAGCGTGCTGTCGATGCACACGAGAGTACCCTTCAGGTGGCACAGCTTGGCGACGAGTTTAATGTCTATGCACTTGAGGTAGGGGTTCGTGGGAGAGTCGGTATAGAATAGTGTCACCTGCATATGTAGCTAGGCATGTCAGAAACCATGCATCAATGGTATCAATTGTACATCATCGTCATGTTTTAAGTTAGGAAACGTACATCGCCCTGGTCAAGAACGGCTTTCAGCGTCTCGATGTCGTTCAGATCAACGAAGGTGGACTGCACAAAGCAAGAAAGGAAGAGTATTAGAAGTTTTGAACTTATCAGACATGCATGCATGCTCTTGTTGCCCTGAATTGTGTCCTTACCCTGATTCCCATTTTGGAGAGCCTTTCGCGGATGAAGATGCGCGCCTCGCTGTAGCATTCGGTCGTGGTCACGACGTGGCCGCCTGGCGGCACGAGGGCGAGCAGCGTGGCGACGATGGCGTTCATGCCGGAGGAGGTGACCAGTGTGGCCTCCGCTCTTTCCAGCGCGCTGATCTTCTCTTCAAGGACGCTAACGGTGGGGTTGCCGTACCGTCCGTACTCGAAGCTGTGGCGCCTGCCTTCCTTGAAGGCGATGAGGTCGTCCGAGTTCTTGAACCAGTGCGTGGTGCCGCTCACGATCGGCGTCGCGATCGAGTCCGTGTCCGCCATGCCGTTCTTCCGGAGCTTCTCCCCGGCGTGGACCGCGAGGGTCTCGTCAGAGGCCGTGGTATACCCAGGCGCTGGAGCGGCGGCGGCGTCCTGCTGCACCAGGTGCTCGGCGACAGCAAAGAATTCCTCCGCGCCAGGGAGGCTCAGGGCGGTGGTGCGCTTTGGAGAACGGCGAGGACGGAGCAGGCGGCGCTGCTTCGGGAGCGAGGCCTTGACTGGAGACGATGACCTCGCCATTGCTAGTGAGAGCTAGGAAGTGAAAATAATTGGAAGTGGATACGCGAGCTAAGAGTAGAGTCAGGGAGGATCAGAGGGGCTTCTCGATCGTCTGTGTTCTTCCCATCTGCGTAGGATGAAGTGGGATATATATGCCGCAGACGTTCGGAGACGCGCGTCGATCCATACGCGTCTCTGCGACTGCGACACTGCCCGCCCAATTTCTATTACGTGCTGGGTCTCTGGCTTGTCTTAGACGGTGACCTCTCGTTTTAACCGTCGGATCAAAATCTGACCGCTCGCGTTCCTCCTCGCTAACGTCCAACGGCCGCTGACGACGACATCCGCACGCGTGGCCTAGTCGGCTTCTTCTTCGCCTCTCTGTCCAAACCCAATTCCCCTCTCCCTCACATCGCGCTGCTCGGCTTCTCCCCCAAATCGATGGATCTCCTCCCGTAAATCACCGCGCCGCTGCCGAGCTCGTCGCCGGGGAGCCGTAGGTCTGCTCTGGTGAGTAGAATCGGTGTCGTGGACGCGGGGATCGACTCGCCGTCGGTGTGATTTCGTCCCATTCGAGGTGGAGAGGAGGCGTCCGCGACGGCGATTTGTTCTGCGTCGAGCCCGCGTCGATCCACAGCTGGTACGCTGGTTAGTGCTTCGATTTCGCGCGCCCTGCCCCTCTTACGTGCTTTGATTTCGTCCCGATAGCTAGAGGTGTTCGTCCGCCGAGATGATTTTGGCCGTGGCGGAGATTTTTTTGGTCGTATGCCTGTTGATTTTGTGGCGGAAACTCATCGGCGGCTTGGTATAGTTTTGCATTAGTCCCACTGTTGTGTTTGATTCGCACCGGATCATGTCGATTTTGATGATTAGTATCTCGATTTGCACTTGTACTGTTTGATCATTGTCAGAAGTAGCTCGAGAAGTAGCATATCGAGTTATTGTAGTAGTACTTGTAGCAGATCGAGTTTATGGTAGTAGCACTTGTAGCAGATCGAGTTGCCCTGCTAACAGTAGTAGATTCTAGTAGTTCATCCTACGCCCCACAGATGAAATCCAAATCCAATGATGGCTGTCATGTATTTTTAGCGTAGTTCAAGTTCTTCGTGATGTACATTTTTAGTAGTTCAAGTTGCTCAAATCATCACTGTCATGTACTTTTAGAGTAGTTCAAGTTCTTCGTGATGTACATTTTTAGTAGTTCAAGTTGCTCAAATCATCACTGTAATGTACTTTAGAGTAGTTCAAGTTCTTCGTGATGTACATTTTTAGTAGTTCAAGTTGCTCAAATCATCACTGTCATGTACTTTTAGAGTAGTTCAAGTTCTTCGTGATGTACATTTTTAGTAGTTCAAGTTGCTCAAATCATCACTGTAATGTACTTTAGAGTAGTTCAAGTTCTTCGCGATGTACATTTTTGAGTAGTTCAAGTTGCGCAAATCATCACTGTCATGTACTTTAGAGTAGTTCAAGTTCTTCGCGATGTACATTTTTGAGTGTTGTTTGCATGTATTTTTTTAATAATGTGGGTGTATAAAATTTGATTAACATGTTGTTTTTTGTATCTGCATTTTGAAGTCAGCAAGGTTTTATAGGAAGATTGATTTTACCTTTTGCATGTATATTTAATTACTGGTTGATGTATAAAACTTCATTAACTTATTATTGTTGTATCTGCATTTTCAAGTCAGCAAGTTTTTAAAGGAAGATTGATTTTACTTTTTGCATGTATATTTTTAAGTACTGGTTGGTGTATAAAACTTCATTAACTTATTATTGTTTGTACCTGCATTTTCAAGTCTGCAAGGTTTTATAGGGAAAATTGATTTTACCTTTTTGCATGTATATTTAGTACTGGTTGGTGTAATAGAAATTGGGGGACTCTTTTGCGTTTCATTTCATTGAAAAGATAGAAGAAGTTTACAACCCTCCTACGAGGTGTTAGCCCAGGCTGCCGCTTCGTCTTTGATGGTAGTACATAGGCTGCGGATGGAGGGCTGGTGTCCATCGAAAACGTAGCTGTTGCTGTGTTTCCAGATCATCCAGGATACCATCAGGGTTATGGTAGTAAGTCCTTTGCGTATTGGGTTGGGGGTGTGTTGCCTTGCCACGATCCACCAATCGTTTTAGGGATGCGTCGTCCTGCGGCGGCCTGCAGGACATGCGCAGCCAAGATAGAATCTCATGCCAAATCACACACACACAGCACAAGAATTTTTTTCATGTGGCTCCAAGCCCGCCAACGATCCCTGTCCTCCTCTGTGGCTTCTTCCATAGGCTTACCCACCCAGATGGATGCATCTCCTCCTCGGCATGCACTCTGGAAACGAACAGTTGCCTGTAGCATTGCGTACGACTTGTAAAGTTGTAACTGACAGGCAACGGGCGAGCAACAGCCATGGAGCCTGCGGCAACTAGCCTCGATCTCCCCGGGAGCATCGTCCGCTGCCGCCGCTGCTGCGAACCACGGCTTTTGGCATTGTGCTGCAGGCCTCGCCTGGTGATTTGATCGGCGGTCCAGCATCGATCGATGTTTGGTGAGCCAATGGAAGAATTTGACTTGGTTAGGTGCCCAACTCTTCCATATGAGCTTCCATTAAGCGCAGTTGCTGGAGCCCTTGAACGATGCGAGATAGGCCGATTTTTGGCGGTATACTTGCTGCTGTTGTGCCACTTCCAGATAAGGGAGTCATCATTAGTGGTGTATAAAACTTCATTAACATGTTATTTTGCATCTACATTTTCAAGTCAGCAAGGTTATAGGAGGATTTGACTTACCCTTTTTGGATGTATATTTTAAGTACTGGTTGGTGTATAAAAGCTTATTAACATGTTGTTTTTTGCATATGCATTTTTCAAGTTGACTTATCTTTTTTGGATGTATATATTAAATATTGTGGATGTATAAAATCTTATTAACATCTTCAGATCTGCATATGCATTTTCATTTTCAGCAAGGTTACAGAGAAGTTTGATTTATCTTTTTTGGATGTATATATTTAATACTGTGGATGTATAAAAGCTTATTTAAATGTTGTTTTCCAGGTTTTCTACTCTGGATCATTTTGTTTCTGTCATCTATTAGGTTGCAATGAAACCTGTAATCCCTCTCGTAAGAAATCTGTCCCACTGTATGCATGATCTTTTTATGGATTTTTTTGTTATGTCTCGCTGATTAGGTAATTCTTGCGTTTTTTCTAATTTTTGTATGTTGCAGAAACATTCTAAAACTCCAAAAAGCCGGCAGAAACATTCTAAATTCAAGAGGATGAAGGAGAGGTTACAGTATAAATTTGTATCTCAGGGTGTGCAAGAAGAACCAGTACCATTGCAGACTGTTCCTCCTTCTGATGAGCCCGCTATCGATGTGCCAGAGCATCCAGTACATGATGATGAAAAGTTAGATGAAGAGGATGAAGAGGATAATGTTGTTGACAAGAAGGTTTTTATTGTAACTCTTTTTTTTTGTTTCTACTGTATGCTTCCCCTTTTTCATTTCTTTTCTTACTTATGCATGGTGTAAATGAGTGTTGTTTCTCATGCTACTACATTTTTTGCTGCAGAATAACTTATTCAACCGATCTTCACCAATGAAGGTTGTTAGGGTTTGCAAAGGAATGACATCTAAGCAGCGTGCTTTGATCAGAGGAGCAGATTTTAGTGCCATCATTAATATGAAGTGTTCAAAGCTAATCCCAGAGTTATGCAGATTCCTCATGGAACACTTTGATCCAGTTGCTTGTGTTCTTGATTTTGGTGAGAGGGGTAAAATCCCAGTCAATGTTCAGTCGGTTGTGAGTGTGATGGCAGTACCAATGGGTACACACCCTGTCCCTTACAAGCAAAACATCGATGCAACTAGTTCTGTGCTAGAGATGATGGGGATAAACAATGGGAGGCAACCAACCTTATCAGAGGTGGAGAAGCAGTTGGAACGCAGCTATCCCGCTGATGATGCTTACTTGAGGAAGTTCATTATCTTCCTTATGTCTTCTGTGCTTGCTCCTACAACCGGAATTTATGTTAGCCCAAAGTGCTATCCAGCGGTGATTAACATAGAAGCAATCCGAAGGTTGGACTGGGCAAGATTTATTATCGACATCCTCATTAAGACCGCGAACGCGAAAGGAAAAAAGAACTGGTTTAAAGCTTGCATGCCATACCTAATGGTGAGTTCCTTCATTTCTGTTTTGACTCTTTCTATTCCTTTTTTCTTTTGTTTTTTGTAACATTTTGCTTAAAAGACATAATCACTTGTTGTTTTCTACATTGTTTTTGTAGGTTCTATATGTAGATTCACTGGAATCAGATGTTGTTGATTTGCCGCCAGGACCTCGCATTTGTGTTTGGACTAACCAACTAATAAGGCATGTTGTAAATTTGGATACCAACACTGATGGATCATTTGGGAAATTACCGGTACTGCCCATTGTTCCTTTTAATTCTTTCAATTTTTTTTTTCCAAAGTATGATCTGGTTCTCCTAATAATTATACACTGTTTTTTGTAAATAGTTTCTTCTTTGTACCTTCCATATGGTACCATTATTGGATGTTCAACATTTTTTTAGAATACCATGTTTGATTTTACTTAGCAACCTTTTTATTTATAAGAAATTTGTGTTACTGCCACGACTCAAGGCTTGCTTTCGGAACAAGACTCGTACTTTTCAAAAATGACCCATCTGCTATAGACATGTTCATCAGATGTCATGCACAAGAATATCCAAATGAGGAAGTAAGTTTTTTCTTCCAGTTGACATGAAATGTTTTTCTAGTTACTATGAGTGCACTAGTTTCTAATGTTTTTCCATTCTCTTTTTCGGTTTTGTTGCAACAGAAATTGGTACAGTACAGAGAAGCTGTCATAAACATGTGCACTGCGTTTGAGGATGGATTATCTCAGTTTATCAGGTCATTTCCTCCCAATCAAGAAAAAGAAGGCAATCCTGATGTTCATCAGGCACAAGATGAAGTTGATAACATGAGCAAGCACAAACACCGTAGGAGAGCTACAAAAGTGCAACATACTGTCAGAGACGACATGAATCAGAAAGATGTGCAAGTGGACCAGATGGAAGGTGAAGCAAATCCTAGAGACAATGAGGTAAAATCCAAGAAAAGGAAACCCGATGACAGATTTATAGGCTGCGGGACGACCTAAGAAGAAGAAGATGAAAGTGTCTCGTCGTCAGTGAAGATTGTCATGTCGAAGGACCCGCGGTTGTTTCTGAAGAAAAAGCATCAGATGGTCAAAGTGTTGACATTACATGCAACATGTTTGCTGAAGAAAAAGCATCAGATGGTCAAAGTGTTGACATTACATGCAACATGTTTGCCGAAGATGATCGGACACTCAACAAAGAACTCGCGAAACTATACGAGGAAGATGGTACTCGATGAAGGCAATGTGAGTCTTGAAGAACTTGTTCAAGCCAGTGAGGAAGTACTTCCTATAGTGCCTGTGGAGACAGAAGTATCTCTTCCGCATACAAACACAATTGATGCATTGAGGATTCTTCAAGGATATGGTACTGGATCTCAGTCAAGCACTGAAACTCCTCAAGTTCATATCACTGGAGAAGGCATGCAAGTTGAGCAAGAGGATGAGAGAAGCAATGGTTGTGCTCAACCGAAAACAAAGACGAGTAAATCTGTTTCATTTTCGGACCAGGGGCAGAGTTACTCCGGTTGCCGAAGGCCTCGTCACTAGATCAATGTCTCTCGTAAAATCTCCATTTCATAAGGAAGATGTCAAAAATACTTCTCCTAGCCCAAGGAGGCTTACGAGGTTTGCTACTGCTGAAGCACGGGCTAATGCTAGTTTGACGAAGCTTTGCAATTCTCCTTCATCTTCTTCAAAGTCTTTTAGAAACATGTCCAAGAACTTGTCTGTCGAACTTGAAAATGCAGAAACTCCAGAATCAGAACATCAGAGGAAGGTTAGAGAGTTGGCAGAGGATTGCCCATCCTTTGATCTCGGATTCAGTCCTGGCAAGAAGACAGTGGTTCAGCATACAGTTCCTGAACCGACAGTTCGTGAGCTCACAGTTCATGAGCTCACACTTTCTGAGCAGACAGAGCAGACAGAGACAGCACATGTCCAGCAAGTTGAAACAGTACAAAAGGAACAAGATTCACAAGTGGATGAAGTTATTGTCATATCTAGCAATGATAGTGGAGACTCCCTCGACAAGATTTTTGCTTCAATTGAGATGCCTATCTCAGGAGGAAAAGCCATTAACTTGCAGAATTCATCTGTTGTTTCACCTACAACTCCTGGTAGTTCCACACCCATTCCTCAAACAAAAAGGATTTTGAAGCTAGGACCTCAACGAAATCGCCATTTGTTGCAAACGATAAGAAGCCTTCGTACCCAAATCAGATACTGAGTTATACAATAAGGTGTGCATGTATGGAGGCAGAAATAGAGATAAGTTGAATGAGGAAAGGATTATCGACTATGGAAGTTTCTTCGTTGAACTCGGCGATTTATCAGACTCAGTCAAGCCAGGAGGTTGGCTAAGCAACACAACCTGCGAGATCGCATTGCAAGTTCTTTCTGCAGAGATGGCCAAGCAGAAGAAATTCATTATGCCTCTTATGATTGCGGTTAGTAAAATCATTTTTTCAATTAAAATGTTTTCTTCTGTGCATTTTCCTGGATATGTCTTTTTTTGCTCTCTCTAACTTGTCCCTTTTTATACTTTATAATGGTGTGCAGACTAAACTAAGGAGTGCAACCAACTGTATATTAGATAGGACTGTTAGGAAAGCTTTCGAGTGTTCACCTACGCACCGCCTAGACCACAAAGATATGGTACGTTCTATCTCTTGTTTGCTTTTATGCTTCCTCCATTTTTTCCTTTTTAAAAGCTTCCTGGATACATGCTTACTGCATTTTTTCTCAAATATAACAATGATAAATTATACAGTGATAACAATGATAACTTATACAATGATAACTTATACATGCTTCCTGGATATGGGTGTTCTTTTATACAGTTATAACTTATTTTCATTGGAGATTCTACATGTAACTAAAAAACTTATTAGCAATACATGATTCAAAGAGTTAGAACATAATTTGGAAGTATTTTTTTACATTTCTTCTCAAATATAACATGCTTCGTGTTTCTAAGCTTATGTTCCCGCTACGGTTATGTTCCTGATCATACTTTTCTCTACAACAACTGTACAGATAATGTTTTCAGTTCTTCAAGATTTGACACCTGAAATCAAGAAAATGACTGGGCACTACTATCTTATTGTGTTGAACTTGACGTCGGGGAGGTTTGAAGTGATGGACTCACTAAGGCGTGAGGGGGACAAAGCGCTGATGGCTGATGCTCGAACAATTATTGGAAGTATCAAGCATTTGTGGGCAAAAAACTACAGTGAATCAAAAATCGACATCTCGAAATACAAAACAGTGCACATAACTACACCAAGGCAATTGACTACGTAAGTACTACTTCCTTCTGCATAAGAAATTCTACTTTTCCCTAGTTGTCCATGGATTTTTCAGCTGATATATGCATTTTTCCATTTTTTATGTTTCCCAAGGTATGACTGTGGGTTCTTCATGCTCAAGTACATTGAGTGTTGGAATGGGAGAAGGATGGCACCAATTAATCCATCAGACATGCCTGCGCTTAGGAAGATATTCCTGAAGAAATGGATGGATTATGTCGAGAACGAGGATTGATCTGGGAGGAACTTCTCTTCCCGAGTAAGGAAGTGTTGATCTTACTCTTTGATGATAGGGAGCCAGGTAATAATGTCCGAAGACCAGAATGAGTATTTTTGTTGTCTGTTTTTTGTATGACAGCTGTGGTATATAAGTGAATTTTCCTGTGTGCTATTTCTCTACACACTGTTTTATACATATATGTTTTCTTGTACTTTTTTCTGAAACAATGTTTGATTGAATGTGTTTTTATACATCTCTGAATGTGCTTACAGTACATTTCTAAATGATTGCTGTCTAGTAAGCACATGGACATCAATAAATGATTGATCTAACAGTAAGCACATGGAATGCAATTTTACACAAAGTTTCGCATTCATCTAACATCATGAAGCACATGCATGTAAAAAGATCATGCCACCCTACCACCACAGTAAGAATACAACAAGTTTGACTTCATCACAAAGCTAAGTTCATTACAACTTAAATCATAAACAAAACAACTTTGCATTTTTTAATAAGCTAGACCATGTCACGGAAGAAATCTATTTGCTTTGTTTCTGGTCCTGGCGTTATCTTATCTTTGCATGTAGCTGCAGTGTGTTGGATTGACCCACATACACTGCATTTCACAACCTTTGTAGCCTTCAAGTGCAGTCCAGATTTCTTCCTCTTTTCAGCTGGACGACCTTGTTTCGCAGTATAAACCGGATCCTCAACATGGTCAAACTTTGAAGAATTCCCTTGCCCATCATCACCTACATTTTCTACATCTGGTGCCTCATCAAATATGGAGCAGCCTCGTTTCTTCTTCTTCCTTTTCGCAGATTCGAAGCTTTCATTTCCGAGTAACTCTTTCTCTAGAGCTAGAATGTATTTATCCGCAATGGCTTTCCCTTTCTCCGATGTTGATGCCATTCTTGCTACTCGGTGTAATCATTGCATAGAGTGCCGTAGCGCAACCGCTGCCTTTCTCTCGTTATTCATCTTCCCGCCTACAGTGCGCTTAGGCAAGTCCATTTTTTCCTCCACAATTGTTTCCTCCTGTACTCTCCACCTGTCTAGTATGTATTTCTCTGGAATTTTGTTAATACAACCCAATTGCACCATTACTCTGAAAATATGGCAGCAGAGCAATCCATCCCCTACCGAACTTGCAGGCACTCGCAGTTGTAAGTTTCGGTTTCAACATTAGCCTCAACTTGGTAGCTCCTACTACCATAGCCATAGACGTAGGTTTTAATTGGGAGGACATCGTAACTTTGGCCACCAATAAGTTGTACATTGTAGGATGTCACTTTACGAAGCTCGGCCCTGAGACGCAAGTATATGGGTCGCGTATAAACGTTCAACGCTTGCTCTTCAAGAGGGTAGTCACCCCACACCCTAAAAGTCTTATCTTCATCCATAAACTCGACTGAATCCTCCGCTACATTAATTTTCTCTTGCAACTTCAAGTATTGTTCAAAGAAGTGATGCAGGCTCGGGTGAGGGTTACTTGTATGTTTTCGAACAGCGTTAAACCCCTCACTCCGGGCGGTAGTTTGTAGGAACGGGAAGAAGCGATCCTTGAAGTAAGCTGGGACAAAAGTTGCTCTTAAGCGATACAAATCATCAAGATGTGTGTTGTCCGCTACACTGTGTTTGCGGAGCATATCTGCCCACCTTGTTTCAAATTCATCAACTGACATGCTGGTAGTCAATAATTGCATTCAACTCTTGCCTTAGCTCCTCATGTTTTGACAAGAAATTTCCCAAAACCGCTCGCGCATTCCGCATAATGTGCCACCTACGGTTCTGTGCCAACGGTTTGGAAACACGACGAGAATTGCAGATCTCATTGCTGCATCTTGATCAGTAATGAAGTTTTGGGGCTGGAGGCCGCCCATTGCTTCAAGAAACTCTTGAAAGAGCCACTCAAAACTCTCCACATTTTCATTTTTAAGGAAACCACAGCCTAGCTGGATGCTCTGACAGTACCTATTGATCCCAATGAACGGCGCAAATGGCATATTATACATGTTTGTCATGTACGTGGTGTCAAATGAGACACAATCGTTGTAGTTCTTGTATGCAGCTATTGCTGGCCCATCCACCCAAAATATGCGGTCAACCTTATCGAGCATGATCCGTATGCAAGTTGAAGTAGAAATCTGGGTCTTCCTTTTTAATCTTTGCAAAGTGAGAAAGCAGCTTTGGCATGTCTTTGAGTGTTTGATCTTCATTAATGGTAGCCATGAAATTGCTAACGGACTTGGCATCATAGGGTACATTGGCCAGACCACCATAGACTTCTCCCATGATCCTCATTACCCTTCCAGAAGACAGATTCACCTTATGCAAGAGCTTGACAAAATCCCTTTCTTCCTTAGGAATTCCTTTGTGAGACCTTAAATATTTCTTCAAAGAGAACTTCTTTATCATACTCGTGATTGTGCTCTTCAACGAAATATGTTACATGCCACTTTTGACCTTTCCTTTTGATCCTTAGCCTAGCCTTGCATTCGGTTTTCTTAGTGATGCTTTTGTTCCGCTGCCTAACCGGTGCCGCCTCTTGCATGTTTATGTCCTCATTTTTGCCATTCTTGTTGCAAACGAACATCTGTTTGTCCTTCTGACCATCAATTGTTGAGATCTTGGATGTACTACACTTGATGGAGAATCCAATCTTCTTAGCATATCTGTTGTAATGCATCTTTGCTTCATCCCATGAATCGAAAATCATGCCAGGATATGGTGTTTGCACTTCGGTTTGGCTTACTCGGAGTTGATTGGACTTCATCATCGTCGTCACCTCCTGAATCATCGGTAGATAGAGTTTCACCTGTTATAGGGTCCAGTGCCGGCGGATGCACCCATGTTGCTACCACTAGCATGCTTGCTCTGTCCGTAACTTGCACCAATGTTGCTACCACTAGCATGCTTGTTTTGTTCAGAACTTCTTGTTACATCTGCATTGCTTGCGGTTCTTGTGTTGTCCAGTGGTGTATGTTCTTTTTGCAAATAGTCAAACACACTGTCATCCTCAGGTACTGGCTCATTCAGATCTAGCACTCCAGGAGCATACTCTGGATCCATAACCTGTCAGTAGGGACTAAGATGTTAGCATTTTCTTGCAGGAATGTATTTTAAACACAACATTTCAGGTCATATGACAGTAGTTGTGCTGTTCTTCACTTAGTTTGATTATGTTTTTCCATGTGCTACTGCTATCACCTTTTGGTTGAAAAATCACATATCTGTTAGTTCATTTTTTATACAATCACATACTGCTAACTAATATCATGCTTTTTACATAGAAAACAACAAAGCATCTAGTACTTGTTACTTGGCTTCCTCATTATTCCGTGCTTCGTATGAATGGAAACTAAAAATTTATACATCTAACACGGAAAAACAGGCATGTAATACTTGGACTTGCTCATTATGATGTCTATCGTACATTTTTTTACTGCACATGGTTTCACTGTCTGGCAGTTTGAGGCACATTTGAAGCATGACGTATCCTTACTTATTTCGCGAGAGAAATTTCAGCACATGTAGCACCAATGAGTAGAGGTAATCCACCTTGCGGCTGTAAACTTGAACTGATCCTTGGATCAATAGCGCCGCTGCACACGAATTGACCATAAATAATCAGCGCAGGGGAAGGGTTTACACAAAGAAAATAACTCTTCTAGTACAAAAGAGAAACCTGATTTAGTTTAGTGTCAATAAACCTTGGGAAAGAAACTAACAAGCTCTACTGATGTTAATGCATGTACTTATTTTTTTTTCATTTAACTACACAGGAAATCTCAAGATGGACAACTTGCCGTAGTTCCCTACAAGTTTTTCTTGATGCTATGGTTCTAATGGATTCAAGAGAAGAGTTTTCATGATGATTTTGGTGTTTTTCCAAGCAAGGAAACTACATGTTCTCAAGAAGAAACTGTTTTCTGATGGATTCAACTGAAAATGCAGTTTCTCATACAAATCCTGCATTTTTCAGAAACTATTTCTCATCTAGATATGGGCACCAACTATTCTACATGTCTTTGTTTCTGGATCTATATGCTATACCTACTATGAATCATGCAGATGACATGTGTTTATATGCATGGTTTCCTACATCTCTTCCCTTTTATGTTGTCCTTGCCTCAGCTTGTTCTCTTTTTTACTTTTGCATGTATTTTTTTCGAAATCTGCATCTCCTGTGTTTTTTGTTGAATCTCCATGATCTGGGGCGTAATGTTCCATTGAAAGTTCATGCAAGATGTTCAAAGTTGTAGATTCAGATCCAGATGTAATTTCTTGTTGGCAACATCATATCATTGGGAAATTGGAGGAAGAGGGGCAGGGGGTGAAGTTAGAGTCCGTTTACCTCTTTGCTTCTTGTTTTCCGGAGAGTTGTTCTGCAGATCCGGTCTTCGGATGTACTTTTCTTCGATTGTTCTTCGGTTGTTCTTCGATTCTGCATCCATGGAGATTGGGGAAGAAGCTGGGCTCTGCCTCGGCGGGCTGGAGGAAGAAACGGTGGACGAGAGGGAGAGGTAGAACTCGTGCCCGGGCTCCGACCATTTGTTTTTCCGTTCCGGATCCGATCCGGGCTTTAAATGTAGTTTTAGTTGTCTGTATTCTCCTGGTCCCAGATTCTCTCGTCCTGTTGTGGTGGGCTAGTCAAAAAACCGGCGGCACGTGAGCCCAGAACCAAACAGGAAAGAAACTTTCCTTTTTTGGAAAGGTTGCGGGGACCACACCCAAATCCGGAAAAAAGTGCGGTCGGACAGGGGGGTCACTCCCTAAGACAATACGGTGCTATAGCACTCTGTAGCTTATAATACTACCCTCTCAAACTTCCACACGTGGAACGGTTAGTCTCGCTCTCGCAGCCTCTCAAAATTCCATGTGGAGTAATTGAGGTAGTAATAAAGATGTATGTAGTTGATGTTTAATTAAGCGAGACATGATTAGTTAACTGCAACGTGATGCTATCGCTAATTAAGTAAGACCTCGGGACCGGCCGGAATCTAGGCAAAGAGGAAACAAGGAAGAAGTCGTCAAAAGCTGCGTGTGTGTACACTACGTACTGTAGCTAGGCAAGCACTTGTTTTTCTAATACGACTTCAGTACGTGTTGCTGTCATTTTTCTCAATACAGAGTACCTAGCTAGGTTATCGGCAGGGAAAGCACGTGCATACGTACGTGTGTGCTCTGTTGGGTGATCGATGCTGCACCAGGTGCTAGATTTGCCAGAGGAAACAAATCTGACCCGGTAGGATCTACGCAGTAGGATAGCGCGGCATAATATGGAAAAAACAAAGCTAGGCTAGCAAACTCAGCTGAAGCAAGCGGGATACACAGTGCTATAGCACCATTTTGTCTACGGGAGTGCCCCCTCCCGAAATAGTAAATCCATGTTGTGAAAGCGACATCTTACTAAAAAAGGAAAATTACATGTTCACACTGTGTGAAAGCAACATTTTACAAAAAAAGGGAAAATTACATGTTCACACTGTGAAAGCGACACCCCCAAAAAGTATAAAGAAAAATACATCCAAATCAACCGTGAACGACTATGGATGTAAAAAAAGGAAAAAAACTACATCTTATGCTATTGTTAGATGTATAAAAAGGGGGTTACATGTAATAAAGTGGTAATTAGATGTAACAAAATGCTAATTAGGTGTAAAAAACAATAATTAGATGTAAAAAAAATCAGAGGTGTTCAACTTGTTAGACGTAATAAAATAGTGGTTACATGTAATAAAATACTGTAGTATTTAGATGTAACAAAATGCTAATTAGGTGTAAACAACAATAATTAGATGTAAAAAATCAGAGGTGTTCAACTACTTGTTAGACGTAACAAAATAGTGCTTACATGTAATAAAATAGTATTTAGATGTAATAAAATAGTATTTAGATGTAACAAGAAAATAGAGATGTATGCAAAAATAGGTTATGGTTGTAAAAAGAAGAGACGAATCTATGCTGAACAAGATACAAATGGTAGGAGTACTATTGAACAGTTCAGAGTTTCTTTTTTTTTGAACAAGTTCAGAGTTGAATAGTTCTGAAAAAATGGCTCACACATGCGCCATTGATGCTGAATTGTTGATCCTTGCCGTGGAGGAGACCCTCCTTCTCCAGCCTGTAGGCCACTCATGCTAACGATATACGAGCCATGGATGCCTGCGATCGAATCGATGGAACCAGGGCAAGATAGGGAGCCAGTGAAGGCGGGCATGTCGCGCTGGGTGGACGAGTAGGACCGCGCCATCTTCCCACCGTCCTGCGCACCGGTGCGCGGCCGGTCGGCGAGCAGCCTGTCGTGGTCAGAGGCGAGCAGCAGGTCGGTCGCCGGCGTCGAGGTCGACGTGGTCCAGGCCATCTACAGAACGCGCGGCCGGTCGGCGAGCAGCAGCCCATCGTGGTTGGAGGCGAGCAGCAGGTCGGCCGTCCGCGTCGAGGTCCAGGGCCATGTGCAGAACGCGCGGCCGGTCGGACGCGAGCTGCGTCTCGCAGCCGCCGGCGTCGAGGCCGTTGTGGTCCAGGCCATGTGGAGAACAGGCGCTGGTCGTTCCTCCCTCCTCCGTAGGCCGCAGAAGCACCAGCACCATGGCCGCCGCCCCCACCTTGGGAGTGCGGCGCCATGCGGGCACCTCACCGTCGCCAAGTCGCCATGGCCGACGCCTTGTGAGCACGGGCTTGCGATCTCCCATACCCGTACCACCACATCTTCCCATGGCCGCCGCCCTTCGCCTATGGAGCAGCAGCTTTGCTCGTGCCTCTCCTCCCCACAGCCGCGCCAAGGCCATGGTCGCCGCCCTTCACCTTGGGAGCGCGGGTGCCATCGCGCACCACCGGTACCTCTCGTCCCTCCTCCGCCGATCTCAGGACCGACTCGATTGGGGATCAATCGTTCTCCTTCCGCCGCTCGGGTTCCAGTTCGTGGAGGAGAAGATGGGGATGAGGATTGGGGGAATGAGTGGGACAAGAGGAGATGCACGTGCGCGTGGTCTCGCTGAAAAGTCATCCACCACCTGATCTTGATCCGACGGACACGACGGGGGAGCACCGTGTAAGACAGTACAGTGCCCCCGCACGGAATAGAATTTGGGATACACTATGTGCGTGTTTGTTTGCTCGCACCAGGTTTTCCCTTTTTTTCGTGCCGTCACATGTAAATTGGCCCGGTAGCTAGTGTCTAAGTAGAAACATGGCTAGGCCAGCATTAACACTATATTTTGATCCTAGCAATTTTACTTGCCTCAGCTTGAAAAATGATAGACAGTTTGATTGGTAGGTTGTTTTACGTTTGGAAGAAACTTATCACCGTTTTTTTGTTTTGTGCAGAATGAGTAATGTGATAATCTCTTCCCCAAATGGTGAGGTTACCACCCATTTTAACCATCAACATAGTAGACATTGTTCAGTAGCACATAGCAGACATTATTCAACACATAACAGACATTGTTTAACACGAAATTAAACATAGTAATAGACATAAAGCAAGCACATTCTTCACTCGTCGATCATGGCAAGGGCCCGATCATGCCGCGGGCACCTCTGGACCACCTCCAATTGAACACCACAAAAGCAATGTAGGCCTCAGAATTACGATGCATCCATTAGCTAAGAAATTCCCTGCAACCAAGGAGCATGCAAGAAATATGTCTATTGCAAGCCCCAAGATCGCAGATCATTCCTAGCTAGCAATGTGATCCTGATTTCAATCATAGGCACACTAAAGTTAAATCGGAACGAACATAAATACTTGTGATCAAACACGCCAAATCATACTAGTTGGCATCATACAACGGATCAAACAGAAACAAGGTTCACAGATCAAACAATTTCTTTCATCACTCATCATAAATTGCCCTAATCCTCTTCAACTTATCCTTACTTAAAAAACCCAGTTTTAGGAGATCAAACACGACATACTCTAACTTTTTATTATCGTTCTTAAGAGCCTCATTTTCTTCCCTCAATGTCTCTCTTTCTCCCTCCCTCTCCTCCTTCCTAGCCCCCAGGACATGTGCTTGTGTTCTCTACACATTCTTCAACATAGCTACAGGATTCTTCAAATTATCCAGTTCATTTTTGGCTCAGTTCTAAAAAAACTAGGGTTTCTTACTAACATATAATCATCGGTTGGAACATGTATAGCTAGGCTTCATAAAACATAGCACGAGAAAATAGATAAGATGTTTGATCAAAACCTATTGCATGATCAAACAATGGACTTCGATCATGGCACTAGGTTCTAAAAAAACATCTATCCAGTTGCTTAGCACTAGCATCTAATCATCGACATGAACAGCAAACCCCCAATCTGACTACAAATGAGCCTAAAAACTAGATGTGGCCTAAACGGCATTGCTGCGAAAACCAAGTACAAGAACACCGATCTACAGATTGGAGGCTTCCACTTAGTGAGATTTGCATCATCCCTCTTCAAGGCTTTGTAGTCCTCGTCAAGGGTTGCGGAATACTAAAGTAACTTGGCATTATCAACTTCAAGAGAAAGCTTTTTCTTTTTAAGCACACCCACAAAGGCTACAACATGATTTCTTTACTTAGTGATCTTGAAGATGTTCAAGTTGTTAGACTCTTCTAAATTTAACACACTCTCGTCAAAAGTGACCTTCAAGTTGTGCTCCTCCTCATGAGCTTGAGTGAGAGAGGCTATCTCATCGGCCGCCTCCCTCTCGAGCCTCTCCTTCTTCTCAAGAAGATCTTGTGCTTCACCTAGTTGATCCATGAGAGCCTCAACATGCTTCTTAGTCTCCCCAGGCATGTTAGTCAAGAAGGTATCCAATAACAACCTCACGTATTGCGGTGAGGCTCTCAACATCATCAACATTGGAAGACGTAGTGGATGCAGAGATGGGTTTGTTAGAAGTCGATTGATGATGTTGGGACTCCAAGTGCAGAGTGTTGTGTCAGTAGAGTATTTTCCCCACAAGGGTGACTCGAGGGTTTATATCGAACTCTCCGGGATTGAGCAAGGAGCGTTCTCTTCTCTCTTCTTCTAGCAATCCTGCAAAGTAAAATAAAGCCTTGTGTCTCCAACTCCACCGTGTGGTTGTCAAGCACAAGGTTTTGTGTAAGTAAATAAAACACAAGACACAAGTAATAATAAAGCGAGTAAAACTAGATAAAATAAAGTAACCAAGTAAAACAATAAAGGGGTTGATTGTTTTGGGTGTTTTGGATGCAAATAAGAAAAGTAAATATTTTTGTATTTTCGGATTAAAATAGTGCATCAAATAGAAAACAAGATAAAAACAATGTAAATGGGTTTCTTATGATAAAAAGTGGACCAGGGTTCATGGGTTCACTTGACAATTCCCTCTTTTAAGTTGTAGTGGATAAATAGTAATTCATCAATGAGATATGAGGATGCAAAATAATAACATGTGTAAGATACACATTCATATGGGCATCATGTCCTAACATAGAAATGATGCAACACATCTCTCTTATACTCCACAAGAAAGGGAAAAGTCAATGCAATCTTGTATTAAGAATTAACAGAGCATATTCATAAGTACTTTGACATGATGTTTAAATATCAAATATGCTACCTTGAACAAACAAGATCATCACTTTTGTCACGTGACGAACATAGAACATGCATTCACTTTATCCCTAGTGAGGTAGCAAAAGAAAAGGAAAAAACCATAATAGATCATGAATTTGTTGTCACTATCCAATCACTAAAACCATGCTACTCAATCTAATACACACATCACCCACACACGATCTTGCATAGATGTTGGATTAGAACAAATACTTATGAACAGGGTACATAATATGCATCTATCAGTACATCTTGGACATAATATGATCAGATCTCATAGCACAATATCATAGAATAAGGATCCACCGAATAGGTATTACAAATATGGTCATAATCATGTGGGCAGCTCATATGGCACTAAGAACTATGAAGAACATGAGAGAAATAGATCAAGCTACTGCAACAAACCCGTAGTCCAGAGGTGGACTACTCCCCCTTGATCATGGTGATGATTATGAAGACATTGGAGAAGGTGAAGATCCCTCCGATGGTGATCCTGGTGGAGTTCCCCCCTCCAATCTTCGTTGCTGCAGCCTCTGTTTTCGTGTTTTTGTCTTCTGCGGCGCTCTCCTCCCGAGAACTCTTCGGAGCCATATATATAGTGAGTTTTAGGTCAAAATACGTTGGTGGGCAAAGAATCAGGTCAATTTGACGATCGCCGATTGAAAGAGGAGGGTGGTGCGCCCACCATGTTTGGGCGTGCCACCTGACCTCTTTTGGGTCTCAGGCCCATCCAGGTCTGCTTCCAGGTGCCAGGGTGCTTCTCCCAATGAAAAATGATGCTCCAAAAATCCCAGGTCAATTTGACTCCGTATAGGTCTCTGAAAGTGAAAAATATGTGAAACATGAATTTCCTTTTCTGCAGTGTTATAAACCAAATAAAGGAGATCGTTGGTAAATTCCCATAATCAATGTAAAACATGATATTATCATCATATATGTTGCAAATATGTGGAAATTCAATATGATAAAAGAAAAATTCATGTATGCATTTTACATGCATCAGCGATACCTTCGTGACCTTGGCCATAAGGCACCTTGGTGAGTTGGTGATGAGGATCTCGTTTGGAGCATCGAAGAGAGATACGGGGGAGTGGAAATGGCGTCCACTCCCTCATCTTCCTTGCTTGACCTCTTCCCATCTTCTTTGGAGGAGGAGTATTCTTCTTGAGCCACAAACGCCCTTGGCTTCTTGGAGGAGACCTTGTCGGAGCTCTTGGACTTGGGGGAGTACTTGTTGTAGCCCTTGGAGAGAGACCTGGACTTGTCTTTGCGATTAAGCCTCCCGCCGTGATCTTCCCTCTTCTCGAAATGGCAATCGGCAACAAAGTGGCTTTTGTCACCACAATTATAGAAGTCCTTGCCTTTTACACCTCCTTGGGCCCACTTGAGTGTCTTGAGGAAGTGCGTGGAGAGTATCTTAGATTGTCCCTATGTGAGTCTCTTGGTGAGAAGTTTCTTCACTTAGAACCTCTTTCCTTGTTGCCGCCCCAAAACTTATTGGCGGCGAGAGAGATATGCTCATGGTAGCTGTACATATATCATTGGGTGCCCAATCCAAAAGGTCATCATCACTCTCACTTTTTTTTCAGTCTTCCACCTTAGCCTTCAATGTGAGATTTAGCTTATGTGAGTTATGTGCATGGGGTGCAGACACATTTTTCGACCTAAGAGCATCTCCAGTCGCGTCCCCCAAATCGCGCTGGGTCTAGCGTTTGGGGACGTTGTTGATTGGTGTCACCCCATTTAGAGGCCCCAAATCAATAAAGATGCACGGAAATAAAAAAAGTTCATTCAAATTTGATTATATTTTACAAGTTTGAATGAAAACAGCTAAATTATCTAATCCTAGCCTACTGGCCGCCCAGCGGTGCGTTTGAGGGGACCCGCCCCGTCGTCGCCTCCCCTACGGTATTGCTCGTGCCCGCACTCCGCCTCTCCATACGGAGCGTGGCGAGAAGACACCACTGCTCGTTCGCCGCGGCATCGCCTACCCTCCGCAGCTGCTCCTGCTGGAGGGAGAGTTCAACGTCACGGCGAACCCGCGAGTCCTTGTCCTCCTCGCGGGCACGGGCGTCATCCTGCAGCTTCTTCTGCGACTCGAATGACTCGACGAGCGCCCGCTGCTGCGCCGCCACTGATGACCCACAAGTATAGGGGGTGTATCGTAGTACTTTCGATAAATAAGAGTGTCGAACCCAACGAGGAGCAGAAGGTGTTGACAAGCAGTTTCGATGAAGGATTCACTGTAAATGCTCACAGACAAGTTTTCAGGGGGTTTTGATATAGCAGGTAAATAAAATACAAGTAAGTAAAATGCGAGAGTAAGAATTGCAGCGAGTGGCCCAATCCTTTTTAGCACAAAGGACAAGCCGGTTTGTTTACTTATGATGACCAAACGTTCTTGAGGACACACGGGAATTTAGTCTAGTGCTTTCGCTTCATATAGTTGATTAATCTTCATTGTTTTGATAAGTGTTGTGTGGGTGAACCTATGCTAATGCACCGCCCTTCCTAGAACTAATACATACTTGTGATTAAACCCCTTGCAAGCATCCGCAAATACAAGAAAGTAATTAAGATAAATCTAACCACGACCTTAAACTACGAGATCCTGCTATCCCTCATGCATCGATATACCAACGGGGGTTCGAGGTTGTTGTCACTCCGGCAACCCCACAATTAGCAAACGAATACAAGATGCATTCCCCTAGGCCCATAAAGGTGAAGTATCATGTAGTCGACGTTCACATGACACCACTAGAAGAATAACACCACAACTTAAATATCAAACCATTAAATATTACTCAACATAGTTCACTACTAACATTTAGACTTCACCCATGTCCTCAAGAACTAAACGAACTACTCACAAGACATCATATGGAACATGATCAGAGGTGATATGATGATGAATAACAATCTGAACATAAACCTTGGTTCAATGGTTTCACTCAATAGCATCAATAACAAGGAGTAATAAATACCGGGACAGTTTCCCCTATGAAATAATCAAGATTCAACCCTAGATGTTACAGCGGAGACGAGGTGCAGCGGTGGAGATGATGGTGTCGGCGGTGGAGATGATGGTGATGATGATCCCAATGAATTCCAGCTCGATGGCGGTGACGATGGCGACGATTTCCCCCTCCGGGAGGGAATTTCCCCGGAAGATTTCAGCCTGCCGGAGAGCTCTTTTCTCTCTGGTGTTTTCCGCCTTGCAGAGGCGGGTGTGTCTATTCTCGATGATCCCCCGCACCTTAGGGTTCTCGGGAGATGAAGTACGCGAAGGGGAGAAGGCCGAGGGGGGTCGTGGGCCCCCTCCCACAAGGCGGCGCGCCAGGCCTGGTGGCCGCGCCGGCCTATGGGGGGGCCATGGTGTCCCTCCTCGGTCTCCCCTTTTGGCTGGCTCCGTCATCTGGAAAAATAGGAGTTTCGGTGTATTTTCCGTCAATTGTTGATCTTCAGAAATATTGTATCCTGACGGTGCTTTTTCCAGCAGAATTCTGACTCCGGTGAGTGATTCTCCAATAATCATGAAACATGCAAAATAGGTGAAATAACATAAGTATCATCTCTAAATATGAAATCAATGAATAACAGTAATTTATGATATAAAATAGTGATGCAAAATGGACGTATCAACTCCCCCCAAGCTTAGACCTCGCTTGTCCCCAAGCGAAACTGAACTCGGTAAACAAGACCACATGTTTATGGAGTGAAGAGTTGATAAATGAAATACGGACAAGAAGCATCACATTAATTCACACAAGACATTCTAGTGAACAAATTCCTCATATAACTCAACTTGAAATAAGTAAAGGGAAATCACAATTAAAGGTGCATAGGAAATCATAATTGGTAATGGCAAACTTCGTTCTTGGTCAAAGACAATTAACAGATTGTACTTTATCTTTCGAGTATAGATAACCTTCAAAATCATATTCATTCAGATAAAATTTGTACTAAACAAGGAAGAATAAAAGACATGATTACATAGATCACAATATAAATGGTTGGATCGCAACAACTCTATTGCTTGCTTGAGATAGAGGGAGATAGGTTTACTGACTCAACATAAAAGTAAAAGATAGGCCCTTCGCAGAGGGAAGCAGGGATTAAATCATGTGCTAGAGCTTTTTAAGTTTTTTTAAAATCATATAGAGAGCATAAAAGTAAAGTTTTGAGAGGTGTTTGTTGTTGTCAACGAATGGTAGTGGGCACTCTAACCCCCTTGCCAAACAGACTTTCAAAGAGCGGCTCTCATGAAGGACGTTATCTCTACCAGCAAGGTAGATCATCCCTCTTCTCTTTTGTTTACACATGTACTTTAGTTTTATTTATGGATGACACTCCTCCCAACCTTTGCTTTCACAAGCCATGGCTAACCGAATCCTCGGGTGCCTTCCAACATTTCGCATACCATGGAGGAGTATCTATTTGCAAAATTAAGTTGCTTACTGATGAATCAGGGCAAAACATGTGAAGAGAATTATTAATGAAAGTTAATTAATTGGGGCTAGGAACCCCGTTGCCAGCTCTTTTTGCAAGATTATTGGATAAGCGGATGTGCCACTAGTCCATTGGTGAAAGTCTGCCCAACAAGATTGAAAGATAAAACACCACATACTTCCTCATGAGCTATAAAACATTGACACAAATGGGGAGTAATAGCTTTTTAATTGTTTAAAGGTAGCACATGAAGTATTTACTTGGAATGGCAGAGAAATACCACATAGTAGGTAGTTATGGTGGACACAAATGGCATAGGTTTGGTTTAAGGTTTTGGATGCACGAGAAGCATTCCCTCTCGGTATGAGTCTTTGGTTAGCAAGGTTGGTTAGCAAGCATAAGAGTTGAGGGAAACAAACAAATATACATGTGATAGAAACAATCATGCATCTTCCTTGTAAGCACAAACAATTTAACTTCAGAATACTAAGCTCATTAGCTAACAAGAAAGAAAGATAACGAAATAATATATCTGCATGTATTTCCCTCTTTTCTACTTGAACCTCAAAGTATTATTGCTGTTGACCAATGCTAAGTTTGCCAAAACCAAATAGATTTACTTAATGCTCCCAAAGTGATACCAATACTAGCAACAAGATCAATCATATAACAGAAATTGCAAACTAAAATAAGGTGTGCAAAATGTAAATGATAAAACTTCTCATTAATATTCCATAACGATAACTCACAACAAGGGATACATAGATAACCAACTAAAAGAGAGATACTTCCACATTGCAAACCATCTTATATGATAACTTCCCTACTCATGATATGACACTACTTGATAGTAAAAAGGTAAAAGATAGTGATGATGTGATACCGCGGCACTCCCCCAAGCTTGGAACAAACCAAGGGGGTGCCAATACCATTGATGAATTACTCCTTCGGTGGTGATGGTGAATTCTTCCCGTCATCAGACTTCCAAGGAAGAGGCTCTCCATCAACAAACGACATCTTGGTCTCAGGAATCCTGAAACTGGCAGCATAGCTTATGTGTTTAAACCTGTTTTCATACTCACAGTTTTGATTCTGAACATCGTAGAGTTGCGCCTGGAGTTTGTTGGTAGTATTGTGGAGCGAGAGGATATCGTCCTACAGCTTTGCGGTTTCCTTCTTGTGTTCATCAATAAGTTTAGACACAATTTTGTGGAAGATGTCCACTTCACGTTCAACCATCTTCTTGTAGGTGAAGACCTCTTGTTCTAGTTTCTCCATCCTGTCCTCCAAACTTCCTTGTCCTTTAGGACCCCGGACATCTTCAATCTGCAACTCTCCATCTACGAGCAACAATTCCTTGGGATGCGTCTTCAGCTCGTTCATGTACGGGTTGACGACGTTCTCAAAGAAGCTGTCCTTCGGAGTTCCCGACGAGGACATGGTGGCTCTAGATCTGAAAACAATATCTGGCAGAAAATAGCTCGAAACAAAACACAACGAGAAAACGATATACGGACCTCGGAGGGTCCGGGGGATTATATAGCAAAAAATTTCACGACAAAAGGAAAGTACCAGGTCGAACCGGAGTGGGAGAGGGACTCCGAGGAGCCGTCCCCATATGGCGGCGCGGCCAGGGTGGGGCCCGCGCCACCACGTGGGGACGCACCCTCGTGCGTCTCCTCCGCTCCGATTCGATCTCGTAATTTTTCATATTTTCTAAAAATAGCAAAAACATTGTTCGGAAAGTTAAACGCGGACTTTTTATTACCAATACTGTTACCTATTCAAAGTCGAACTCTGCAGAACTATCAATTTGATCTTTGATGAAAGTTTCCGGAGTCACCACTCGAATAACATCAACATCTTCATTATAAGAATCTCCAGAAATATAATGCTTGAGTCTTGTCCATTCACCACCTGTGTGGCATCACCTTTCAGCGAAGCAATTTTTATTGCCCCTGAATGATACACCTCCTCAATGACATATGGTCCTTCCCATTTTGAGAGTAATTTCCCTGCAAAAAATCTGAGACGAGACCAATACAATAGGACTTTATCTCCAACATTAAATTCTCTTTTAATAATTCTTCTATCATGCCATTTCTTAACTTTCTCCTTAAAAAGTTTAGCATTTTCATAAGCTTCACTTCTCCACTCGTCTAAAGAGCTCAATTGTAGCAACCTTTTCTTACCTAAGCAAGTTTAAAATCTTTATTAAGTTCTCTTACAGCCCAATAAGCTTTGTGCTCTAGTTCTAAAGGTAAATGACAAGCTTTTCCATAAACCATTTTATAAGGATACATTCCCATAGGATTTTTATAAGCAGTTCTATAATCCCACAACGCTTCCTTCAACTTACTAGCCCAATTTTTTCTAGATTTATTAATAGTCTTTTCCAAGATAGATTTAATTTCTCTATTTGATAATTCTACTTGCCCACTAGTTTGAGGATGATAAGCGGAAGCAATCCTATGATTAATACCATATTTAGCAAGAGTTTTTCTAAAACCACCATGAATAAAATGAGAACCTCCATCAGTCATAAGATATCTAGTTACTCCAAATCTAGGAAAAATAACATCTAAAAGCATTCTTAAAGAGGTCTCACCATCAACACTTTTTGTGGGTATGGCTTCCACCCATTTAGTAACATAATCAATAGCGACAAGTATATGAGTGTTACCTTCTGAAGAAGGGAAAGGACCCATGAAGTCAAATCCCCAACAATCAAATGGTTCAATAACAAGAGTATAATTCATAGGCATTTCATTGCGTCTGGAGATATTACCAACTCTTTGACATTCATCACAAGATAAAATAAACTTCCTTGCATCTTTGAAGAGAGTTGTCCAATAAAAGCCTGACTGTAGAACCTTTTGTGCGGTTCTATCTCCAGCGTGATGTCCTCCATAAACACTACCATGACACTTACTCAATATCTCTTGTTGTTCATATTTGGGGACAAATCTTCGCATAATACCATCCACTCCTTCTTTATATAAGTGTGGGTCATCTCAAAAATAATGCCTCAAGTCATAAAAGAATTTCCTCCTTTGCTGAGCAGAAAAGGTTGGAGGCAAGTACTTGGAAACAATAAAGTTAGCATAATCAGCATACCAAGGACTATCTCGCGAGCTCACCTTTATTACAGCCAATTGTTCATTTGGAAAACTATCATTAACAGGAACAGGATCATAAGCAATATTTTTCAATCTAGACATATTATCAGCAACAGGATTATCAGCACCTTTCCTATCTACAATATGTAAATCAAATTCTTGCAAAAGAAGCACCCATCTAATAAGCCTTGGCTGAGCATCTTTCTTCTCCATGAGGTACCTAATTGCAGCATGATCAGTATGAATTGTGACCTTTGAATCAACAATATAAGGTCTAAACTTATCACAAGCAAAAACTACAGCTAATAATTCTTTTTCAGTTGTAGCATAATTTCTTTGAGCAGCATCAAGAATTTTGCTAGCATAATGAATAAAGTTCAATTTTTTATCTACTCGCTGTCCAAGAACAGCACCTACAGCAAAATCACTAGCATCACACATAATTTCAAAAGGTAAATTCCAATCAGGAGGTTCAACTACGGGAGCAGTTGTTAAGGCTTTCTTTAGAGTTTCAAAGGCTTCCTTACAATCATCATCAAAAACAAAAGGTACATCTTTTTGAAGAAGATTAGTAAGAGGCTTTGAAATTTTAGAGAAATCTTTAATAAATCTCCTATAAAAACCCAGCATGACCAAGAACACTACGGATACCTTTAACATCCCTAGGATAGGGCATCTTCTCAATTGCTTCAACTTTAGCTCTATCAACTTCAATACCTCTCTCAGAAATTTTATGTCCCAATACAATTCCTTCATTAACCATAAAGTGCCATTTCTCCCAATTAAGAACAAGGTTAGTTTCTTCACATCTCTGCATAACTTTATCAAGGTTTCGCAAACAATTATCAAAAGAATTCCCATAGACATAAAAATCATCCATGAATACCTCTACAATCTTTTCACAAAAACCATGAAAAATAGCAGACATGCATCTTTGAAAAGTAGCAGGAGCATTACATAAACCAAAAGGCATACGCCTATAAGCATAAGTTCCACAGGGACAAGTGAAAGTGGTTTTCTCTTGATCTTTAGTTCTAACAGCAATTTGTGAAAACCCAGAATAACCATCAAGAAAGCAGAAATGAGTATTTTTAGATAACCTTTCTAGCATTCGATCAATAAAAGGTAAAGGGTAATGATCTTTCTTAGTAACTTTATTAACTTTTCGAAAATAAATGCACATTCTATACCCTACAACTACTCTTTGAGGGATGAGCTCATCATTATCATTAGGTACAACAGTTATTCCTCCTTTCTTAGGAACTGTTGCGGTCAGAAACCCACCGGCGAGCAGCGACGGGCAACACAGTAGAGCCGGGAGGCTCCCAGGACTGCGGCTGGCCCTGGTCCCTCGAGCGACGGCCCGCAAAGCCTCGGCACGCACGCCCGATGCTGGGTGCAAGGCGTGCCACCCGACCTATACCTGGTCGGGAAGGTGATGGATTTGCTTCGCTTAGTTTCCCGCATGGCATACACGTAAACATTAAATACGAGCCTCGATCGGCTCTCGAGTTGTCATGTGAATCGGCTCAAGGAGCCGATCCACCCATGATCCGTATGAGGTATACGATCACATGGTGGTCCCGCTTGATCAATATAAAGCTAAAAGACCTACGACGATTTAGGGTTTTCACCACATAATCGGAACATCCTACACGTGATTGAGCTCAGCAGCCACGCACGGTGATAATAAACTGACCCTAGACAAGGCCTAAAAACCAACATGAAGTTGATCCCCGGAACATCTCATCTAGGGTTAGCAAACTACACCCTACGTACTACTAGATCCTTCAACCCGTTCGCAAGGCCTAACTATGCAGATATTAAACTAATCCTTGAAGAATCAAGGAGCAATCATAACGGATCGGATCTACTAAATAATGATCAAGCGAGGTGCCGCCCTTACACCTAAGATAGGTGTAAGGGCGGCTAGACGTCTAAGGGTTGCAGGGACGAAAGCATATGATACGATGAAACAATGCTAACCCTAACACATCTATGATAACTACGTTGCTCGCCATCAACAAGGCTTCAAAGCACGAGCAACGCATGAACAACGAATAAACGTGTATCGCCTAGATCGCAAGATGCGATCTAGGCAGCATGATGCTTACCCGGAAGAAACCCTCGAAACAAGGGGTTGGCGATGCGCCTAGATTGGTTTGTGATGAACGTGATTGTTGTTTTTCTCAATAACCCTAGATACATATTTATAGTCCGTAGACTTTCTAACGTGGGAGTAATCCCAACCGTGCACGAGCCAAATTCTACCTAACCGACACGTATCCTACTATATTTACAGATACACGGGCAAACTAGCCCAAACTTTGTATACAAGGCCGATTCATGTATTTCTTCCAGGTATATCCTTCAAGCCCATCTTAATCGCGGCCCACCTCTGATCCGGTCAAATTCTGGTGATAACACATGCCCCCCTGGTTTTGGAAATGACAATTCCAAAATCACTCTGTTTATTTTCTTCGTCGGGTCATGTCGTGGCAGAGCAGAATTGTCGCAGTATCCTTCATCATGATGCCTTGCCTTATCAACTTCTCTGCAAGATTTGATAGCTTTAACATCACTTCCTCGGAAACCGTAGTTGCATTAAATCTCCACTATACCCCTTTATTTAACTGTGCCGAACGGCTCGCCTCTTCATCCTCTTGTTCTGTTCCAACCATCGGCACCAAAAAAACCCTCTTTCCCTGTAGCAATGTCTTCCTCTTCCTCCGTCTCATCAGGCCTCTCTTTCCAATCTTCTTCCTCGAGCGAGCAAGAGTGGGATTTTGACTATGTGCCAGATGGGCCACCCGAGGCCCTCGTTGGGTCAGATGGTGACATACCCCTGACCGATGGGGAGGACGACCTCCAATTCCTCATTGAAGGGGAGCTGGAGAGCGAGAGCGAAGACGACCTCCACTCCTGGGCGAACTTCACCTCCTCCGACGAGGAGGAGGAAGAAGAAGCAGAGGAGGAAGAGGAGGATGATGATTCCTCCTCCTCCGCTGGATATCCGCCGGCGAAGCGCTTCCGTGCTTGGGCAGACAGCGAAGACGATGATGATGACGAGGAAGAAGAGGCTCCGGCCGAGGGCTGGGGCAGCAGCGACGAGGAACTCTCCGGAAGCAGCGCCGACGGCAGCTACGATGTCGACGACGAGGCCAGCGAGGATTAGCAGTGTAGGATTAGTAGCTCCTGAGCGATCGGCTCTTCTTTTGTTCTTCCTCTTTTGAGCAATCGGCTCTTCACTGTAAAAACCCCTATTATTAATGAAGAAGTGTTTCCAGTTAATTTTTCCAATAGTCAAAGTCAACTAATCCCCCAAAAGAGCCGATGGCATCGCATCGGCCTTTACCATAAAACACGAGTAAGGCCAACCCAATTGCCCCTCCAAACGGTAACCTGCGACCCCCGTCTGAGAAAGCAACCTCAGATCCCCAAATCGCCGCCCAAGCAGTTCCACGAATCTCAGATCTCAACCACGCCGTCCCAACTCCACAGCGCATCAAATGGCGGAATCATCCAACGCCAACGCCATGGTTTCTGGTCTGAAGGTACTCCTTAACCGCTTCTTCGCCATTCGAATCAATGTTAGGATTAAACAGCAAACACCTGAATTAATGTCCTATTCCGTTATTAATTTTAGGTTTCAGACATCTTGCTGCCGCATCCTTCTCTCCCAAACTCTATGTGTCTTGGCCCCCGTTCTTCCGAGAGTCCCGCTCACTTAATCTCATGCGAGGCCAATAGAATCCCCTTCGTGAACCAGAATTTAGATCTGACTTCCTGGGCCGACTGCCTGCGAGCCTGGCCTAATCCTCCTGAAGGTTGGGTGGCATGGTACAGTAGAGTGTCTAAAACCCATTATGCCACCTGGGAAACGATAGGGATAGCCGATGCTTTGTCATTATCATTGTCTCCTCTTGAAAAGAATGAGAACATTCTGAAAACCATCGGCTACTTTTGGTCTGATGCGCTAAATTGCTTCATGTTCGGTCATGGCCCCATGACACCAACTCTGTTGGACGTAGCCATGATCACAGGCCTGGATATTGCATCCTCAAGCCCCTCTGCCTTTAAATTGCCAAAGGTCCCTTTCACTCTTTCCTCTAAAACAGAGTGTACAAGCTGGGGCGCCTACCCGAGGCGTTATATGAAAACCAAAGGCCCCGTGGACGAGAAAGAGCACACGGCCTTCTTGAACTTCCGGCTGGAGCACTTCATATTCTGTGGTCCTTCACTCGCCCCAACCAAGAACTACCTTTCCCTGGCCTATGAACTCGCCA
The DNA here is from genome assembly GCF_022539505.1 of Lolium rigidum. NCBI lineage: Eukaryota > Viridiplantae > Streptophyta > Magnoliopsida > Poales > Poaceae > Lolium > Lolium rigidum. The sequence goes on from NC_061514.1 coordinate 67,076,078, forward strand.
AAGGCACACAACTTGGCCTTGGCAAACTGTTCCTTGGAGAGGTCTATCGACCCCTTCAACTGATGTCTGTCAAACTGTTTTCCCAAAAGACAGTTAAAACAGGAGGCCCTCGGTGGTTTATTCGAGTTATGGGCTCAGCTGTACTTCCGCAACCGGATCCCAAACTTCCCACCTTTGGCCACCCGCACCTTCCCGGATGCTAATGGGAAGGAGATCCGATGCACTAGCTATGGCCAAGCTCGTATAGCCTCCCGTGCAGCGAGGCCGATCCCTAAGGAAGCGACAGAGTGGTTCAAGATCTTCTTCCAAGGCTTGGACAACCCCTCGTTCCTTCCTTACACCGAATCGGAGAACTTTGAGAATCCAAGTATCCTTCCGGTTAGACAGTCTTCGCCGATGACGCCGGCACCCGGCACTTGTACTCTGTCATGATCCGTCCTTGCTTTCTCCCAGCTTGGCATGAGTACCTCAAACAGGATCATCAAGCCTGGTTATGAGTCTTACCAACCGGTGGTAGTAGCCCTGCAGCTTGGTCTCGGGCAAGTGCCCCCACACTTCTTTCTCCACCACCCGACGCCAGCGGTAGCTGAGCTGCCTGACATCCTTACCGGCCAAAGGTGCTATACCTTCTTTGACGCTCTGGCCGTTCCAATTCCTCACAACCTCTGCTTCGCCATCACTACCGATGGTTTCGAGACTTGGTGGTCCATGTGGAAGACCCACGCCTTCAGAAGAGCTCTAGGACCGTTGCTGAAGCAACTTGATGCCGAATATGACGTTCCTGCACACCAGGTACCATTACACATAAATTTCTTGCAATGGCTCATGATGATTGTCTGTAACCTGGCTCTCATCTATTGGCAACAACAAGATGGCCCAGAGCCCATGCAAGCCGATGGCTCCCCCTTCAAATTCCTTCCACCAGCCCCGGTGGTTCTCTTCTGCCAGAGCTCGCCACCCCTGAAGAAGGTCATAATGCAAAGCCAGCCGATTTCACCGAAATCGGCTCCCAAGAGTAAAGCATCCTCGGGGCCAGTTGCCCCCCGAGCCTCAATCCAAGCGAGGAAGGCCGTGAGGAAAGTAGCTGTCAGAAAGACCCTGAAGCGCAAAGCTCCTGCCCCAGAAAGCTTGCATGTAAGCTAACTCGTGCCTTGACCAAATTTATCTGTCCTCCCAGTCCTTCGCGACATGCTTGAACTTCTTTTTACAGACTTCCACCGAAGAGAATTCCAGCGGGGAGGCACGGTCCAGCCAAAGGGATTCAAACCCGGGCAACTCCGGGAGATCCACCACACAGAGTCAGACGGACTCGCCAGCGTCGGCTTCCGGGAAAGGGTCGACTCCCGAGCCTGTTGCTCCTCAAGCTCCGACCACAACGGGATCACGCGTGAAGCGTCGATGCGTCAAAAGGGCTCGCAAAGACCCACGAGTTTCCTCGCCAAGCCAGGAGGTTTCAAACGTAATTGCCTCACCAGTTCATATTTCATGCCGTCCCATTGCTATTTGGATCGACTCACCATTTCTTGTGCAGACTAATGAGACTTCTAGCGGGGATGTTGAAGAGGTACTGATGCCATCCGCCACGCTAGACCTAGCCACCTCGACGAGCGTGGCTGACCAAGTGGCTACCCTAGCCAAGTCCACCGAAAAGCCGATTATCACAACATCGGCTGCTCCTCCTGCTTTGGGAGAGGTACACTCCACTCCCTCGGCTCTACTTTTTTCTTTGTTGTATACTAATACTGCTCTTGTTCGTCTGTCAGGGTTGTGATCTTTCAAGCTTGCTGACGTTCGACCCTGAATCCATCGAGCCAGCTATTTCCAAGGCAGGTGAAGAGCCAAGCCCTAGCACGGTCCACGGTCCACTCCAGCGTCTCAAAGCTTTGCTCTCCTCCTCCGTTGAGACCCTGGTCGAAAACCCCGAGGCAGTCAAGGGCATCCTCGAAGACATCCAGCCCCATCTCCCGGTGACACTCGCGAGTTAAGCTTTGGCCAGGCTCGTGACTCCGTCGGTCTTCAGGTCAAGGGTACAGTCGGCTCGTCAAAGAATTACCCTTCGTCGCGCCCAGCTCCCGTTTAGAGCCGATATTGCAGACAAGTGTCAACGGCTCAACGAGAAGAAGGCTGCTTTAGATGCCAAAACCGACACTTCTGCCAATAGTGCCGAACTCGAGACCCTGCGCAAGGAACTGGAGAACCTTGAAGAGAGGGTCAGGGAGACCAAGCAACTTATCCAAGACAAGGAAACCCTCATTGCCCGCTCTCAAGAGGAAGCAAAAGGCCTCACAGCCGATCTGAAGACCGATCTGGCTGAAATTCGTGCCACTGAGCGATCGGTGGTGACGGGCAAAGACGAGGACGACGAGGCTGAGATCGCCGAGGTGGATCGTATCCGTGCCGACGCCCTTCACGCCCTCAACGCGTTTCTTCAGTAGAGCCTCTCTGTGTAAACTAATAAATGTTTTGCTGAACTTGTCTAAAGTCGATGGCTGTGCACCGGCTTTTTACATTCTGAAGTCGATGTCTGTGCATCGGCTGTGACTTGCATACTGTTGTCTTCGCATCTTTTCTCAAGTCGATGTCTGTGCATCGGCTGTGATTTCGCATTTTTTTTCTGGCCGATTTTTCTATCGGCCCCCAATATTTTACTGCACATGTATCGCACATGTTCATCTGATTAGGTGCCCCCCGAGCCGAATCTGTCAGGTAACTGCAGATATCGGCTCTGTAGTTAGCCAAAGCACTGTATTTGAACATCGGCTCTGTCAGGACCAATGTTGACCTCTTCCAGCTCATCAGCCGACGTAAACCCGTATCCCCGCTTTCCGCCGCCCGTTAGATCGACGTTGAACACGGGCAGAACGTATGGTGAGGATAATTTTGGCCGATTGCTGGAATCGGCCTCCATGTCGATTGAACTGCTCAATGAAGGTTTACATCTTGGTTTTGCTTCAGTATAACTACGTGGCATGCTTGAGACGAGATTATCCCTTTTATTTTTTGGGGCCGATCACAAGGATCGGCCTTGCCAACGTACGTCCATAGTTTTTGCTCTTGTTACACGGTCAGGCCGGTGGATAAGACCAGCCTCACCCCGTCCTTCGTCACATCGATTCGCTCGCAGTCGTCCAAAGTGATGCCCGAGAGTGGCTCTTGGCCTGTCGTCTCCCAAACGTTCATGCCAGCCGTTGAAATCTCGGCTGAGTCATCTTCTTGGACGACCTCTACTTCATCTCCATCCCATCGTATTAAACATTGGTGCATCGTGGATGGAATGCAACGGTTGGCATGGATCCAATCTCTCCCTAGCGAGGACAACATAGGTGCTCTTGCTATCGACAATAAAGAACGTCGTAGGGATGGTTTTTCTTCCTATGGTCAGATCCACGTTCAGAACACCTTGTGCTTCAGATGCTTGGCCGTTGAAATCGCTCAGTGTAACGTTGGTCTTGATCAGATCCGAGCTAGAGCATCCCAACCGACGTAGCATGGAGTATGGCATGATGTTGACTGCCGCTCCGGTGTCCACCAGCATCTTGTTGACAGGCTGCCCATTGATGTAACCTCGCAAGTACAGGGCCTTCAGGTGTCTGTAGCTTCTTTCTCGTGGCTTCTCAAAGATAACTGGCCGTGGGCCGCAGTCAAGTTGTGCCACGGGTGCTTCGTCTAATCCTGGAGCACTGAACTCCGCCGGAAGGATGAACACCATGTTTGTGCCAGCCGATGTCTCATCATCGGCTTTCCTTTGTTTGGGGTGCCACTCTTTCTTTTGTGGCCGACCTTCTTCGTCCAGAGTTCGCTGAATTTACGCGGCCGGATCGGGCCGCGCCTTCCTTAACGTGTGCGGTATAACCTTTCGGCTTCCTCCAAACCACGTAGTCGCTGAACCCTACGCTTTTGGGAACGGCTGAGTCCATCGGGGCACCACCTTGGCCGGTGGTACTTATCTTCTTCTTCTTCATCATCGTCTTCTAACTCCTCGAGATCTTCCACCCGAGAGGACTCAGCGTGCTTGTTCCGAGGTGGGAGAGGTCCTAGACGTTTGAACACGGACACGTCACCTGCACCCTTCTTCTGTCTACATTCAGGCGATTGCCGATTGTAGGCAATCGGCTCATTCCCGAATCCCGAGCAGTGTCCGAAGAAGGGACGAGTCCCGAGTGCCTATCCACGTCGTCCTGCTCTCTTGACTTTTCCTTGGCGTGGCGCTCATATCTCTCCTCGTCGCGATCATGCCGATGATGTCTCCTAGCGTCCCTGCTAGCCAGACGATCTCTTTCGTCACCGTTGTCGTATCGTCGGCGTTGGTCGTACTGACTCACGTATTTGTTGAGGAGGTGATCAGAGAGAGGTCGCCGATATCTCACATTCTTCACTTCTCCTCTCGTGATGTAGCGCTTGCCATCGTGCCGGAGCCGGTCGCGTGGAACGGCTTCCTCTTTGTCCTTGTTATGAGAGCAGCTGCCCTCGTCTCTGTCCTTACCAGAGTGGTGCCCAGGTCCTAACATGTTGATGCTGAACAAGAAACCTGGCTGGCACCTCCGAGGGTAAGTGCACTCCACCATGTTAACGGTGGGGGAGGGGTGTGTGTCGACTTTCATGGCATATTGGCTAAAAATTAGACGCCCTTGTTCTATCACCATTTGGATCTGCTGACGCCACACCCTGCAGTCGTTGGTGTTATGGGTGAACGTGTTATGCCACTTGCAGTATGGCTTTCCGTTCAGCTCCTGTGCCGTGGGGATTTTGTGACCTTCGGGTACCTTTAGCTGCTTCTCCTTAAGTAAGAGGTCGAAAATTTGCTCAGCCTTGGTCACATCGAAGTCAAACCCTCTTGGAGGACCTTTTGGCTTGACCCATTTGCAAGACACGGGGCTTGCCCCCCGAGTCCATTCAGCCACTGCTACCTCTTGATCTCCCGCAGAGCCTTCATCTTCATCTGCCTCAACCGGGACCACCGCACGCTTGAATTTATCCTGGTACACCTCTGGGTGGCGCTGTTCATATAATGACAGCTTCTGCACCATATGCGCCAGTGAAGGGTAGTCTGCTTGGGAGGCCACATCCTTGATCGGTGATGCGAGACCCACCACCGCCAACTCGACTGCTTCTTTTTCAGTCACACGAGCCGAATAGCATCGGTTCCTAACGGTCCTGAAGCGCTGGATGTATTCGATCCTTGTTTCTCCGCGCTTCTGTCGTACTTGTGCTAGATCGGCAATGCCAGGCTCGGAAGCTTCTGAGTGATACTGCATGTGGAACTGTTCTTCCAACTGCTTCCAAGTCCGGATTGAGTCTGGTGGCAGCGATGTGTACCACCCGAAAGCCGATCCTGTGAGGGACTGTGCGAAGAACCTCACACGTAGTTTATCTGATGCTGAGATCGTGCCCAGCTGCGCCAAATATCGGCTCACGTGTTCGATTGCACTGGAGCCATCTGACCCACTAAACTTGGAGAATTCAGGAAGCCGATATTTGGGTGGTAGTGGGATCAAATCGTACTCGTTGGGGTACGGCTTGGAATAGCCGATTGCCCTCCTTTCTCGCACTATGCCGAACCGGTCTCTCAAGATTGTATCGATCCGATCCGCGGTGCTTGGCTGCGGAGTCGAACTCCGAAGATTCGCTGGAGTGGCATACTTAGCCAGCCACGCTTGCTTCTCAAGCTCGAGCCAACTGCGGGAGTTGAGCTGCGGAGGTTCGTCGGAGTGGCATACTTAGCTAGCCACGTCACGCTTCTCAAGATCTGTCCCGGAAGTTCCTCCTGCTTGTTCCGAAGTCCCCGTTGTTGCAGCTCGGTTCGTGAGTGCCCGATTCTCGCGGTCCGGCACGTATGTGCACGTGTATCCGTGAGGGATCTCCTTAGGCGCCTCATACAAGAACTGGTAATCACTAGGGTCACCACCGATCTTGTAGACGACGTATGCCGGCGAACTCGGCACTTCTGGTGCTGCCAACGCGAACGGCAGCGGTGGTCGGGACTGGAGTGGTATCTCTCCTTGGTGAGTCCCTAGAGCTGGTCCTGGCGGAGAGTGCTGATGCCTCATGATTTCCTGGATCACCCGAAGGGCGACACGCTCCAAAGTGTTCACCAGGCTCTCAGAATGGCGGTGCAGCGAATGAGCTACCATGAAATTAATCTCCTGACGCGAGACCCGGTGCGTTCTTCGAAGGGGCGGACAGGTCCACCCCATCGAGCGCGCCTTCGGTGAGAACCCTTTCCACCCGATGCCGTGTGAGCGGGTTCTCCGGAAAGAGCCGATGAGGTCGGCTTCGAGGATAGCTTTGACCTCGTCATACTTCTTCTTGAGCTCCTCGGTCGGATCTTCGTACGTGATCGGAGTACCTTCCGCCATCTCAGATGTAGATGGCGGTGCAGTTGATGTTGAAGACGGTCCCACCGGGCGTGCCAGAATGTGTTGCGGTCAGAAACCCACCGGCGAGCAGCGACGGGCAACACAGTAGAGCCGGGAGGCTCCCAGGACTGCGGCTGGCCCTGGTCCCTCGAGCGACGGCCCGCAAAGCCTCGGCACGCACGTCCGATGCTGGTGCAAGGGCGTGCCACCTGACCTATACCTGGTCAGGAAGGTGATGGATTTGCTTCGCTTAGTTTCCTGCATGGCATACACGTAAACATTAAATACGAGCCTCGATTGGCTCTCGGGTTGTCCCGTGAATCGGCTCAAGGAGCCGATCCACCCATGATCCGTATGAGGTATACGATCACATGGTGGTCCTGCTTGATCAATATAAAGCTAAAATGACCTACGACGATTTAGGGTTTTCACCACATAATCGGAACATCCTACACGTGATTGAGCCTGGCAGCCACGCACGGTGATAATAAACTGACCCTAGACAAGGCCTAAAAACCAACATGAAGTTGATCCCCGGAACATCTCATCTAGGGTTAGCAAACTACACCCTACGTACTCTTTGGATCCTTCAACCCGTTCGCAAGGCCTAACTATGCGGATATTAAACTAATCCTTGAAGAATCAAGGAGCAATCATAACGGATCGGATCTACTAAATAATGATCAAGCGAGGTGCCGCCCTTACACCTAAGATAGGTGTAAGGGCGGCTAGACGTCTAAGGGTTGCGGGGACGAAAGCATATGATACGATGAAACAATGCTAACCCTAACACATCTATGATAACTACGTTGCTCGCCATCAACAAGGCTTCGGCACGAGCAACGCATGAACAACGAATAAACGTGTACTGCCTAGATCGCAAGATGCGATCTAGGCAGCATGATGCTTACCCGGAAGAAACCCTCGAAACAAGGGGTTGGCGATGCGCCTAGATTGGGTTGTGATGAACGTGATTGTTGTTTTTCTCAATAACCCTAGATACATATTTATAGTCCGTAGACTTTCTAACGTGGGAGTAATCCCAACCGTGCACGAGCCAAATTCTACCTAACCGAGCAGTGTATCCTACTATATTTACAGATACACGGGCAAACTAGCCCAAACTTTGTATACAAGGCCGATTCATGTATTTCTTCCAGGTATATCCTTCAAGCCCATCTTAATCGCAGCCCACCTCTGATCCGGTCAAATTCTGGTGATAACAGGAACACAATGCACAAGACTAACCCATCTACTATCAGCAATAGGATATATAATACCAGCTTCAAGAAGTTTTAATACCTCATTCCTTACCACAACCTTCATCTTAGGAATTAGACGACGCTGATGTTCAACAACAGGCTTTGCATCATCTTCCATGTTGATGGCATGTTGACAAATAGAGGTAGAAATCCCCTTCAAGTCATCAAGAGTGTGGCCAATAGCTCCTCGGTGTTTCTTCAATATTTCCAATAATCTTTCTTCCTCGGAATCTGAAAGCTTAGCACTAATAATAACAGGATATGTTTTCTTATCATCAATATAAACATACTTAAGATTATCGAGCAATGAGTTTCAAATCAAAAACAGGATCTTCCTTTGGCGGTGGTGTTGTACCTAGATCTTCAACCGGTAAGTCATGTTTAAGAATAGGTTGACGAAGGAAAATTTCATCAAGCTCATTCCTTTCTTCCCTAAAGACTTCACTCTCATGATCCTCCAAATGTTGCTGCAAAGGATTTTTAGGAGGAAGAGCAATAGATGCAAGCTGTTCAACTCTAAAATCTGTTGGAGATATGCCCAAGAGACAATAATAAAATGGTTATTATAATATATCTTTGTGTTTATGATAATGTTTACATACCATGCTATAATTGTATTAACCGAAACACTGATACATGTGTGTTATGTGAACAACAAAGAGTCCCTAGTAAAGCCTCTTGTATAAACTAGCTTATTGATTAATAGATGATCATGGTTTCGTGATCATAAACATTGGATGTTATTAATAACAAGGTTATGTCATTATATGAATGATGTAATGGACACACCCAATTAAGCGTAGCATAAGATCACGTCATTAAGTTATTTGCTATAAGCTTTCGATACATAGTTACCTAGTCCTTATGACCATGAGATCATGTAAATCACTTATACCGGAAAGGTACTTTGATTACATCAAACACCACTGCATATATGGGTGGTTATAAAGGTGGGATTAAGTATCCGGAAAGTATGAGTTGAGGCATATGGATCAACAGTGGGATTTGTCCATCCCGATGACGGATAGATATACTCTGGACCCTCTCGGTGGAATGTCGTCTAATGTCTTGCAAGCATATGAATAAGCTCATAAGAGACCACATACCACGGTACGAGTAAAGAGTACTTGTCAGGAGACGAGGTTGAACAAGGTATAGAGTGATACCGATGATCAAACCTCGGACAAGTAAAATATCGCGTGACAAAGGGAATTGGTATCGTATGTGAATGGTTCATTCGATCACTAAGTCATCGTTGAATATGTGGGAGCCATTATGGATCTCCAGATCCCGCTATTGGTTATTGGTCGGAGAGAAGTCTCAACCATGTCTACATAGTTCGCGAACCGTAGGGTGACACACTTAAGGTTTGATGTCGTTTAAGTAGATATGGAATTTGGAATGGAGTTCGAAGTTTTGTTCGGAGTCTCGGATGGGATCCAGGACATCACGAGGAGTTCCGGAATGGTCCGGAGAATAAGATTCATATATAGGAAGTCATTTTCTAGGTTTGAAAATGATCCGGTATTTTTCCAGGAAGGTTCTAGAAGAGTCCGGAAGAAATCAGCATGGAAGGTGGAGTCCCAGAGGGACTCCACCCACCTTGGCCGGCCAGCCTAAGGGAGGAGGAGTCCCAAGTGGACTCCTCCCCATGGTGGCCGGCCACCCCACTAAGGAAAGGGGGGAGTCCCACTCCCCCTAGGTTTGGTCACATGGAAGGTTTATGTTGGGGTCTTATTCGGAGACTTTGACCTAAACCTTGGGGCTTCCACCTATATATAGAGGGGAGAAGAGGGGCTGGCCGGCCACATCTAGACCACCATGGCCGCACCCCCTCAAGGCTGCCCTAGCCGGCGCCCCCTCTCCCAAACCCTAGCGGTTCCCTCCTACCTCTCTCTCCCACATAGCTTAGGCGAAGCTCTGTCAGAGATCTCCACCACCACCGCCACCACGCCGTCGTGCTGCCGGGATTCCGAGGAGGATCTACTATTTCCGCTGCCCGCTGGAACGGGGAGAAGGACGTCGTCTTCATCAACACCGAACGTGTGACCGAGTACGGAGGTGCTGCCCGATTGTGGCACCGTCAAGATCTTCTACGCGCTTTTGAAAGCGGCAAGTGATCGTCTACCGCAGCAACAAGAGCCTCATCTTGTAGGCTTTGGAAATCTTCAAGGGTGAGTCTCGTTCATCCCCTCGTTGCTCCCGTCTTCTAGATTGCATCTTGGCTTGGATTGCGTTCTCGCGGTAGGAATTTTTTTGTTTTCTATGCAACGAATCCCATCAGTGGTATCAGAGCCGTGTCTATGCATAGATGGTTGCACAAGTAGAACACAATGGTTTTGTGGGCGTTGATGCTTATGTTGTCTTTAGTTTGAGTACTTTGCATCTTTGTGGCATAGTGGGATGAAGCGGCTCGGGCTAACTTTACATGACCGCGTTCATGAGACTTTCTCCTCGCTCGACATGCAACTTGTATTGCATAAGAGGCTTTGCGGGTGTCTATCTCTCCTACTATAGTGAAGATTCAATTTACTCTTCTGTTGACAACATTAGTATCACCGTTGTGGTTCATGTTCGTAGGTAGATTAGATCTCACTCGAAAACCCTAAACCACGTAAAATATGCAAACCAAATTAGAGACATCTAACTTGTTTTTGCAGGGTTTGGTGATGTGATATGGCCATAATGTGATGATGAATATGTATGAGATGATCATTATTGTATTGTGGCAACCGGCGAGAGCCTTATGGTTGTCTTTAAATTTCATGTTGAGTAGTATTTCAAAGTAGTTGTAATAGTTGCTACATGAGGTGAACAACCATGAAGACGGCGCCATGAACCTTGACGCTACACCGACGATGATGGAGATCATGCCCGTTGATGATGGAGATCATGTCCGTGCTTTGGAGATGAAGATCGAAGGCGCAAAGACTAAAGGGCCATATCATATCACATATGAATTGCATGTGATGTTAATCCTTTATGCATCTTATTTTGCTTAGAACGCGACGGTAGCATTATAAGATGATCCCCGACATTAATATCAAGATAATAAAGTGTTCTCCCCTCGTATGCACCGTTGCACGGTTCGTCGTTTCGAAGCATCTCGTGATGATCGGATGTGATAGACTCAACGTTCACATACAACGGGTGTAAGCCATGTTGCACACGCGGAATACTTGGGTTTGCTTGACGAGCCTAGCATGTACAGAAATGGCCTCGGGACAACGGAAACCGAAAGGTTGAACACGAGTCATATGGATGATATGATCAACATTTTTATGTTCACCATTGAAGCTACATCATCTCACGTGATGATCGGTTTTGGTGTAGTGGATTTGGATCGTGTACCACTTAACAACTATGAGGGATGTTGTATTAAGTGGGAGTTCATTAGTAATTAGATTAAAACATGAACTAATTATCATAAACATAGTCAAAGTAGTATTTTGAATTAATTTTGTAGTATTGGCATCCGTTTTCTACCATGCGCTAGTCTTGTAATTGAGATAGAAATACTGTTAAGTCTGACAAGAAACTTTACGGACTGGTACCGTATTGTTAAAGAATCAAGAAATGATTAAAGTCCTATTGCAAACTTTTAGTAAACCTCACATTGTTGATTCAAAGAGCTATGTTTTCAATTAGTACCTAAAGTTATCTTGTCTCCGTGAAACTTGAAGTTCAAATCTGTTTGAAAAGCAAGGAGCTGAAAATTTAGTTTTCAGAAATAATCAAGGTATGAGATATATGTGATATCTAAGACCTTATTGCAAGATGATAGAGTATAATTTGGTGAGACTTCATAAACTCATAAGTTTTATGGGAATGTACGAAGGGTGAAGACGCAAGGCATCCCAATCCTCCAACTATTAGGGCACTAACAATATTCGCATATCCATGAAGTAATTGTCCTTAGTATGCACCGTTGCTAAGACTCGTCGTATCGAAGCATCACGTGATGATCGGGTGTTATAGATTCTATGTGTGCATACAACGGGTGCAAGCCAGATTTGCACATGCGAATACTGAGGTTAAACTTTACGAGCCTAGCATGTATAGACATGATCTCGGAAAGTCATCATGATATAATGGATAAAATTATGAGTGAAATTGTTCATCATATTACAAAGTTACTAATAGTGAAATCTGGAACACTTGTCATATGATGATCAACTTCAAAGTAAGAACCTCAAGGTTATTGGTATTTGACCAACAAACCTACAAGTTATTGAAGGTGAAGTGTTTTCTGAGAATGAGGAAAGCTAAAAGAGAAACTACAAAAGATATTTTGGCGTAAAGAAAGAAAAGACTAGAAAGTCTAGCTCGTGTGTATATAAATGATATACATATTATGGTTGTATTCCTAGTTAGGTCACACAATGAAATTCTTGGGTATTAGTACCATATTGGTTAGTATGAAGTGTCATACAAAACAACGCAATACAAGAATACAATGGCCTAAGTGACTGACAAGGAATATGATAGAAATGCACGTCTGGAACAAAAATAAAGTGTTATTATGTTCGTCGTTGGCATTCTATCTAGCCCTTAGAATTTATAATAAAGAACTTAATAATTGTTATTTTGCTCTGGTCAAATGAAAACAATGAGTTGTTTAAATTATGACATTACTCCATGTACGATGGATAAGTTATTATAAATCTTAATGGTGAAACACACACACATAATACTGACGCTAAAATGCCATAAGGCAATTGATTTGAATTCCACTTATTTGTGGAACCGCCATTTAGGTCATGTTAGAAAGGAACGCATGAAGGAACTCCATGCAAATGGATTTTTGGAGTCATTTGATTTTGAATCGTTTGGCGCTTGCAAATCTTTTCTAAAGAGAATGACTAAAATACCGTTCATAGGCCAAGAGTTGAACGGGCAACTAACTTAGTGAAAACATACATGATGATATATGTGGTTCATTGGGCATAGTTGTGTGCGGGAGATTCTTCTACTTCATGAAAACTTCCAACAATGAATTGAGTATATATGTGGATATATTCGATAAAGGAAGAAGTTTGAAACATTTGAATAGATTCAAATAAATTTCAGCATGAAGTGGAAATCATCGTAATAGAAAAGTCAAATATCTATGATTGGATCATGGTGGAAATATTTGAATTACGAGTTTTAGCGAACATCTAAGAGAGTTATGAAATTGTTCTACAACTCACATTTCTTGGAGTATCATAGTAATGATGAAGTATCCAAGAGATGTATCCAAACCTTGTTGGGTCAATGATGAGATAAAATATTGATGCCATTATATTTTTGTGGATTATGCTTTAGTGACTACCGCTTTTACACTGAATAGAGCATCATCATGATCCGTTGAAATGACACCATACGAGTTATGGAATGGGTATGAACCTTAATAGTCCTTTCTTAAATTTTGGTATGCATAGCATATGTAAATAAGTTTACAACCAAAATCGGATGAATGTCTTTGTTGGTTATCCCAAAGAATTGATTGGGAATTCTTTCCACTATGAAGTAAAAGACAAAAGTATTTGCTAATGTTACTTGCTTATTTCCAAGAAATTGTTTTCTAGCGAAGTATTTGAGTGGAAGGACAATAGAACTTGATAAGGTTTGTGAACCTGAGCATAATGATCAGAGTAGCGCAGCATTGGAATTGGTTCCGGAAGCGGCCACGGCGATCATGGCTCCCATGACGACAAAGTGTTTTAGCCATGGAGATCGAAGTACATATTGAACCTTGTAGGTATGGTTTACTTTGTGATCAAATAAATGATTTGTGGACAAAGGATTGATTTTGAACAATGATAAACCAACTATAAACAAAGAAGGTATGATGGGCCCTGACTCCTTTAAAATGGCCATGCGCCATGAAATCCATGATAGATGAATACTTTTTGAAAGTAAATGGATCTATAAAATTGATGAATCTTGACTTGTCAAAAAGTTGTTTACGACAAAATTCAAAGAATTAACTACGATAAGATTAGATCTCCCGTAGCAATGCTTATAGTCTATGTGGATTATTCTAGTAATCACTACATATTTCGTTTATGAGATATGCTAGTAGGATGGCAAAATACATTACTTATCAGAAGTGTGTATTAAAGGTGTATACAAGATACAACCAAGAGTTTTGCTAGTCCGTGGAATACTAGATAGGTATACGAACTTCAATTGGATGAAGTAAGTATCACGGAGTTGGAATCTTCACCGGATGAAATGATCAAAGAATTATGATTTCATCAGAGACGATGAAGAGGCTTGCATTTGCAAGAAATTAAGTGGGAGCGCTGAGACATATTTGTAATACTTTATGTAGATGACATATTGTTGATTATAAATAATGTAATTATATAATTGATTAAAAAGGTTTCATTGAGAATTAAACTTCAATGAAAGGGTATGAACTGAAACATATTTAGTGTCAAGATCTATGAAGATGGATTGAAACACATTAAAAGTTTAAGTTAAAAAGTACATAGAATGAATATTGAAGTAGTTCAATATAAAGAAGGTGTTCTTTTCATGTGAAGGTTTTACAAGACTTGAGTGTATCTGGCACTCAATGAGTAAAAACACATGAGTGATTTTAGATCACGAATAATATGTACAATATCAGATGTCCTGTGCTCTAAATGGTTAGGAGCATATACCAGAATGATTCATGTGATGATCATTTGAAAAACAGTAAGAATATTCTTGAGTACTTAAGAAGAACCAAGGATATATATATATATATATATAGTTTTGTATGGAGAAATGACAAAAAAATCACTGTAAGGTGTTGCACCGATATTTGTTTTGTCACATATGAAAATAAAATTTCAATCTCAAATTAGACTAAGTGTTGTTTAAAAGGTAGCACAATGAGCTAGAAGTTGTCTATGCTAGATTTAGAAGAGTTCTAAATATTGTGACGGATTCTACGAAAGAAGGCAGAGTATGTCATTGTTTTGACAATGACAATGGATGTTAAGTCAAGAGGTTCTTTGAGAACTTGGTGTAGTTCTGACAAAGTCAGAACTTTGAAGCTATATTGTGTGTGACAATATTAGTGACATATTTCAGACCGCGGAATTAAGGTTCCACCAAAAGACCAAACATATTTAATGCTGACTCATTTGGAAATGAGTGATGCGTTGAGACACAAATGAATTACAAAATACATACATTTCTGAGCGTGTCAGATCCGTTGACTAAAACCTCTCCCGTGAGCAATACATGATAAAGCACCGGAAGGCCAAGGTGTTATATCTTTACAAATGTAAACTAGATTATTGACTCTAGTGCAAGTGGGAGACTGTTGGAGATATGCCCAAGAGACAATAATAAAATGGTTATTATAATATATCTTTGTGTTTATGATAATGTTTACATACCATGCTATAATTGTATTAACCGAAACATTGATACATGTGTGTTATGTGAACAACAAAGAGTCCCTAGTAAAGCCTCTTGTATAAACTAGCTTGTTGATTAATAGATGATCATGGTTTCGTGATCATGAACATTGGATGTTATTAATAACAAGGTTATGTCATTATATGAATGATGTAATGGACACACCCAATTAAGCGTAGCATAAGATCACGTCATTAAGTTATTTGCTATAAGCTTTCGATACATAGTTACCTAGTCCTTATGACCATGAGATCATGTAAATCACTTATACTGGAAAGGTACTTTGATTACATCAAACACCACTGCGTAAATGGGTGGTTATAAAGGTGGGATTAAGTATCCGGAAAGTATGAGTTGAGGCATATGGATCAACAGTGGGATTTGTCCATCCCGATGACGGATAGATATACTCTGGGCCCTCTCGGTGGAATGTCGTCTAATGTCTTGCAAGCATATGAATAAGTTCATAAGAGACCACATACCACGGTACGAGTAAAGAGTACTTGTCAGGAGACGAGGTTGCACAAGGTATAGAGTGATACCGATGATCAAACCTCGGACAAGTAAAATATCGCGTGACAAAGGGAATTGGTATCGTATGTGAATGGTTCATTCGATCACTAAGTCATCGTTGAATATGTGGGAGCCATTATGGATCTCCAGATCCCGCTATTGGTTATTGGTCGGAGAGAAGTCTCAACCATGTCTACATAGTTCGCGAACCGTAGGGTGACACACTTAAGGTTTGATGTCGTTTAAGTAGATATGGAATTTGGAATGGAGTTCAAAGTTTTGTTCGGAGTCTCAGATGGGATCCAGGACATCACGAGGAGTTCCGGAATGGTCCGGAGAATAAGATTCATATATAGAAAGTCATTTTCTAGGTTTGAAAATGATCCGGTATTTTTCCAGGAAGGTTCTAGAAGGTTCTAGAAGAGTCCGGAAGAAATCGGCATGGAAGGTGGAGTCCCAGAGGGACTCCACCCACCTTGGCCGGCCAGCCTAAGGGAGGAGGAGTCCCAAGTGGACTCCTCCCCATGGTGGCCAGCCACCCCACCAAGGAAAGGGGGGAGTCCCACTCCCCCTAGGTTTGGTCACATGGAAGGTTTATGTTGGGGTCTTATTCGGAGACTTTGACCTAAACCTTGGGGCTTCCACCTTATATAGAGGGGAGAAGAGGGGCTGGCCGGCCACATCTAGACCACCATGGCCGCACCCCCTCAAGGCTGCCCTAGCCGGCGCCCCTCTCCCAAACCCTAGCGGTTCCCTCCTACCTCTCTCTCCCACATAGCTTAGGCGAAGCTCTGTCGGAGATCTCCACCACCACCGCCACCACGCCGTCGTTCTGCCGGGATTCCGAGGAGGATCTACTATTTCTGCTGCCCGCTGGAACGGGGAGAAGGACGTCGTCTTCATCAACACCGAACGTGTGAACGAGTACGGAGGTGCTGCCCGATTGTAGCACCGTCAAGATCTTCTACGCGCTTTTGAAAGCGGCAAGTGATCGTCTACCGCAGCAACAAGAGCCTCATCTTGTAGGCTTTGGAAATCTTCAAGGGTGAGTCTCGTTCATCCCCTCGTTGCTCCCGTCTTCTAGATTGCATCTTGGCTTGGATTGCGTTCTCGCGGTAGGAATTTTTTGTTTTCTATGCAACGAATCCCATCAGTGGTATCAGAGCCGTGTCTATGCATAGATGGTTGCACAAGTAGAACACAATGGTTTTGTGGGCGTTGATGCTTATGTTGTCTTTAGTTTGAGTACTTTGCATCTTTGTGGCATAGTGGGATGAAGCGGCTCGGGCTAACTTTACATGACCGCGTTCATGAGACTTGCTCCTCGTTCGACATGCAACTTGTATTGCATAAGAGGCTTTGCGGGTGTCTCGTCTCTCCTACTATAGTGAAGATTCAATTTACTCTTCTATTGACAACATTAGTATCACCGTTGTGGTTCATGTTCGTAGGTAGATTAGATCTCACTCGAAAACCCTAAACCACGTAAAATATGCAAACCAAATTAGAGACATCTAACTTGTTTTTGCAGGGTTTGGTGATGTGATATGGCCATAATGTGATGATGAATATGTATGAGATGATCAACAGTTTTAATTTTAGGAAGACCCTAAACCACGTAAAATATGCAAACCAAAACGAGTTTTTTCAATATAAGCTTCAGGAAGAATACGATCAACAGTTTTAATTTCAATACATTTACCTATAGGTAAATCAGTTTTATCTTTGTAAGGTTCATGATACTTATTAAAATTCTTCCTAGGAAATTCAAAATGAGAAGCAAAAGATTTATAAAAATTTGCAACAACTTGAGAGTCAAGACCATAAGTAGCACTCATATTACGAAATTTATCAGTATCCATAAAAGTTTCAATGCATTCATAATCATAATTTATACCTGACTCCCTACCTTTGTAGTTCTCCCATCCTTCGATATTCTCCTGAATCCGATCAAGAAGGTCCCATTTAAACTCTTCTTTGTTGCGTGTGAATGATCCGGAACAAGAAGTATCCGAGCAAGGTTTTATCTTGAAAAGAAAGTCTTGCATAGAAATTATCAATGATGATATTACCAGGAAGCTCATGAATGGGGCATTTGAGCATTAAAGACTTCAATCTCCCCCATGCTTGGGCAATACTCTCTCCATCATGAGGCCGGAAATTATATATGCGGTTCCGGTCTTTGTGAATTTCACTTGGAGGATAGAATTTAGAATAAAATAGAGGCACAATATCCTTCCAATCAAGAGAGTTCCCATTCTTCAGCAATTTATACCAATGCGCCGCTTTAGCAGATAGCGACATAGAGAATAATTTCTTCCTAACTTCATCCATTGAAATGCCTGCACACTTGAATAACCCGCATAATTCATGTAGAAACAATAAATGATCTCCAGGATGGACAGTTCCATCCCCTTCATAGCGGTTATCCACAACACGTTCAATAATTTTCATAGGTATTTTATATGGAATCTCTTTCTCACCTGGCGCCTCATCCACTACCGTTGCAGTAGTAGTATATTTTCCAAATAGGAATTCAAGAGAAGATCTCTCCATAATGAATTATAGCAGCAGGCAGAAATAAAAATAGCACGTACAGTAAAAGTTGTCCTTACCAATACCACTTACCAATAGCGCTTCACTCCCCGGCAACGGCGCCAAAAAATAGTCTTGATGACCCACAAGTATAGGGGTGTATCGTAGTACTTTCGATAAATAAGAGTATCGAACCCAACGAGGAGCAGAAGGTGTTGACAAGCAGTTTCGATGAAGGATTCACTGTAAATGCTCACAGACAAGTTTTCGGGGGTTTTGATATAGCAGGTAAATAAAATACAAGTAAGTAAAATGCGAGAGTAAGAATTGCAGCGAGTGGCCCAATCCTTTTTAGCACAAAGGACAAGCCGGTTTGTTTACTTATGATGACCAAACGTTCTTGAGGACACACGGGAATTTAGTCTAGTGCTTTCGCTTCATATAGTTGATTAATCTTCATTGTTTTGATAAGTGTTATGTGGGTGAACCTATGCTAATGCACCACCCTTCCTAGAACTAATAAATACTTGTGATTAAACCCCTAGTGACAAGGTATTAACTTGTCAATGCCTACGGATTGTAGACTAGGGTTTAGTTGGATGTAGAGGGCAAGTAGATCTCGAAGGTTTCAGCCGAAAAGTACTCGACGAATATGAAAACTAGGGTTTGAGAAACAATGATTCGATGATCTCTGCGTCCCTCGACTCCCCCTTATATAGGAGGCGGAGCCGAGGGATTCGTGTTGTACAAGTTACAAAGTCCGGGAAGGTTTCAAACTCATCCCGTAAGATTACAAATAAGACTTTCTATTACAACTCTAGCTTTCCTTAATAATATCTTGGGCTTCCGAATCTTCTTATTCTTCGGGTAATGGGCCTTCAGTAAACCCCGGGTACTATCTTCGGCAGGCCTATCTGGGATGCCTATGTCAGTAGCCCCCGAGATTTTGCTTGAATCGTAGAGTCAGGGAAAATCTCCACTGTTTATTTTTGTTCGACAACTTAAACCTTTCTATATTTCTTCGTATAAATTTCTATATTGTACAGGGATAATGGTAATTGGGGCTAGTTCATCTGACGGATCAGGTACTAGTTAACTGCTCTAGTGGCAATCCGCAAAAACCTACTTCAAAATCACGTCCCTGGACATGATTTCGGGATACTTGGTGTAAACTTCGACGAGGTGCCGCTTAAGGTCTTACCATTCTGTCGAGTCCCGAGTCATATTTATCGGGTACCTAACGCATCCGTTAGGATTTTTCTTCGTATCCGTTGATACGGATAAAAGTAACAAACCGACGTCGGAGACGGCGCCACGCCTCACGGAATAGATGCGGGGTCTTACCTTCGCAAAGTTTTGCGGCATTCGGAAATTGATCGCAACTTCGGCGTTCTGAGAATATATTGTCGAGTGCTCATTCGGCTGATGGAATGGCACATTTTATTGAGTCAAAGATGACTTATATTGCTCTCCCGATGGGAGTATATGCAGAGTTATTTATAACTCAAAATATACTCTTTTTGCTTTTCTATCTTTCCTCTTTTCATTCTGTCTTCCTTTCTCTTTTTTTTTTTTATAATTTCATCGGGCACGCGAACAGCGTTCCCGATGGGAGTAGCCCCCGAGGCTACAGCCAAGGACTTATGCTTGGTTGTAGGCTCCACACTTTATGCCGCTATATTTTCTTTCTCTCCCGAAGTTTTATAATTTCTCGGGTGCGCGAACAGCGCTCCCGATGGGAGTAGCCCCCGAGGCTATGAACAAATACTTGTATTTGATCATAGGCTCACGCCATTTCTATTTTGTCTTTCATGATCTTTTCATTTTTCCAAAGTAGCCCCCGAGCATTTGACCAAAAACTTGTATTTGATCAAAGGCTCTCCAATATTTTTGCATGTCGCCTTTTGATGCAGCTGTTGAGTCGAATTTTTCTTTCTGCCAAAGGTGACGTTATTGTTGACGATAGCCACGATTGTAAGTCCAAAAATCGCGAGAAGTTTTTCTCCCGCTGCCTTGCGGGCCCAATTGATCCACTATCTTGACACGTCGTGCAAGTGGGGGACACACGTCCTCCGCTTTTTCTGGCGCACACACCGTAACTTCCTCAACGTTGAGTTACTTTTTTACCCTTGTTGCCACGTGGCTATCATCTGTCACACATTTTCCTTATCCAACGGTTCGTCGTTTCACCGCACCCCTATATAAGATCGTCTTCTTCCTCCTTGAGCACTTCCGCTCACGCCGTCCTCCTTCTCTCATCTGCAAATTTCCTCCTGCGATCCACAACCTCTTAAGCTCCTCGCCTCCAAACTGCAAACCCTGCGCCATTGTTGATGCCACTGCGTCGATTGACAAGGCACAGCACGCCGGAATCCTCCATGGCCGCCGTGGATCTTGGGGCGGCGGAGTGGGAAAGATCGAAAATTTCCACTCAAGACATCAACATGCTGAAGAAGCTGGGGATCAGCAAGAAACCCAAAGCATTGTGCTTCCCCAGTGAGGAGAGCTACCCAACCCCTCCAATGGGGTACCGGGTAAGTTTTGTCGATCACCTCATCCGTGGTCTGTCCGCCCCCATTCATCCTTTTCTCCGTGGACTGCTTTTTATCTACGGTCTGCAACTCCATCACCTCACGCCAAACTCCATTCTTCACATCTCCATTTTCATCACTCTTTGCGAGGCCTTCCTTGGCGTCCGGCCCTAGCCGGGCGCTATGGAAACGCATTTTCTTCTGCCGCCGTAATGGCTCGCCCAATGTCGCCTATAATATAGGCGGCGTTGTAATTTCTGTTCGGCCCACTGTTGACTACTTCGACGTCAAGCTTCCTGACTCAGTTCAAGGTTGGCGCAAGAAGTGGTTGTACATTAAGGAGGAGAACCATGGATGTGCGAAGGACAACATCCCTCCTTTTGATGGCGCCGGAAAAATCTTTCGCCGCCGCTCCTGGGACGCGGATGCCACCGAAGAAGAAAGGGCGTCGACAGAAAACTTGATGGCTCGTATCCACGAGTTGCAAAATACTCGCGGCAAAGAATTATCGGGTATCCAAATCACTGCATACTTTCTGAGGACTAGAGTGCAACCGCTTCAGGCTCGCAAATATCCTCTCTGGAAATATGCCGGCGACGAGGACGTAGATCGGCTGTCGGTGAATTTGGAGGTCAAGGATTTAGAAAAACTTGTCCGAAAAATTTCGTCTCTCAGCAAAAAAGATGTTGTCCCTTCTTCTTGCCGTGTGACACCATTCAGCGCCGCCAATCCACTTCCCGAGGTAATCTTTGTCTATTATCTTGTTGTTGCTTTGCTATCTTTTTTGTAACTTCTTTTCTGACATCTCTCCCTATTTTATTTTGCACAGAATCATCCAGACCTTGTCTCGCTTCCTCCTCTTCCTGAAGGTGGAGAAGTCGAAGAGAGGGCCATTGTCACTGATGACAATCAAGAGGCTCCGTCTTTTGTGAATGAACCCATGGATTCTCGAAAATCTGCGGGATCTTCCGGATGCACTGCGTCAGCACTATCTCCTCCTCCCGCTGTTTCTCCAAAAGGAAAAAGGAAAAGGAATGACGTCGAAGATTCCGGCACTTCCAAAGCCGAAGAAGTTGATCCTTCACGTCAGAAGGCAACTTATGATCCATATCTCGCATCCCTCGTCAGCTCGTAAGTCACCTTGATTTCCCCTTATTTATGTAGTCGAAGTTTTTTGTCTCATCTTGCTTTTTATGCTGTCGATCTTTAATCGCAGTGATGATGAGGAAGAAGTACCAACTCGTGACGTGGCTCCTCGGACGAGCGCGTCACATACTTTACTTGTTTCGGAGACGCTAATTGAAGGAGAAGAATCCTCGCCTCCTCAACAAAACGTCGTCACCACCACTCCTCCTTCAAGCCCCCTTGCTCCTTCACCAAAAAGGACAAGGGTTGAAACGATCATCGAGCCCGCCCCTCAATTGGGTAGCTCTTCTCATTCGCTCTTAGATGATGTAAGTTTTTGACTTTCCTGCTAGTATCTATATTTCCTCTGTTTACTTCTTTTTGTGCCTTCATATTTTTCTCGTACCGATATTTTCTTTCTCTGTTCTTCTTTGACAGCCCATGATCAAAGAACTTGTTCGCATTGGATCCCAATTCATTGGGTACCGTGAATATGCCAGCAGGACTGAAGGTAACAACTTTTTTGCTGTCATTGTTTCTATTCTTCTTGCTCCTATTTTTGTCGCAATTTTGACTGTTCTTTTCTATTTTGGCAGAAAAACTTGCAGATGCCAACAGGCTTGCCGACACTCTTGCTCAGAAATTGGAGCAAAGTGAAACGGCTCGCAAGAAAGCCGAACTTGATGCTAGCCAAGCAAAAGTAGAGGCTGATGAGGCCAAAGCAAAAGCTGCTAGTGTCGAAGAACTGCGAGAAGAAACTTGATGATGCTGAAGCTGCTTTAAACAAGCAGAAAGCCGCACAGGACACCCGTGAAAAGGGAATCCTCAAGCGCTTGAACACACAAAATCGTAGCTTCCTCGGTAACTTTGTTGATCCCTTCTATTTTTCTTTAAGGCTTGCTTTCTTTTGTTTTTACTTGCTGTCAACTAACATGTAATTTTTATGGCAGGTCAAACAAGCCAAGATTTTGACCTTGAGAATCCCACCAATGATCCTCTGCTTGACGCACTGTCTTATCTGGAATTTCATGGCCAAGAAATTCGCGAAGGCGTGGTGAATGCTGACGCGGGATAGTCGAAGTTGTTCCCCTACTTCTTCCCGAAGAAAGAGGAGCCTAATACTTTCCTTGCCCTTGCCAAGAACTTCAATCCACCAGAGGATCTTGGACTGAAGATGCGTCAGGAGAACATGAAGGTTGCTGTTGAGAACACTATTGCCTTGGTCGCTGACAGTCAACAAACTGTTGACTTGGATGAAGGTAGGCGACACCGAGCAGATAGAACAATCAAAATGGAGGTCATTGATCAAGGCAGCCAAGCCCAACACGAAGAAAATCCTGGCCTATCTCGGGATCAAGCCATCTTCAACTCCTAGCTCATCAAGGCCGGAGGTCTAGTTGAATGCCTTTACTTTTTCTTTCCTTTGCTTTCTCTATTTCTTTTGCTATTGTCGCCATTTTAGCCTTGGCAACAATTACCCTGTTAGTCCCTTTGGAGAACTTCTTTTGTAATGTCCGTGTAAACTTTCTAGAAATCAATGAAATTCCTCTTGGTACTATCATTGATCCACGGGACTTTCTTTTCCAGTTAATATTTGATAATTATTCGACCAACCCTTGATCTCCCGATGCTTCACCTGCGTCTTCCTTCTCGAAGAAAATACTAGTCGATGCTAATCCCCTCGAAGGTTCTTCAAGCAAACATTTGTCGGAAGATTTGCAAGAACTTCGACAACAACTTCAATCCATGAAGAAACAAACTCTGGCAATGATGGAACAATCTCGGAAAGCGTCTGAACAAGAAAAACTTGCTCTTCAACAAGCCAAAGAGGCTATGGCTACCAAGGATACTGCTGTATTGGAAGCAAAGGAAGCCACTACCCGAGAAAATAGCATGCTCGAGCTAATGTTGGAAGCTAGCACATATATGTTAGGTACGTTTTTCCAAGCTCACAATGCCTCCTCTTTATTTTGCTGTGCCCTCCTTCAAATTTCTTGCCTTGTCGCTTAATAGGCTCGGTTCTTGATGCTGCCGCCGAAGATCGGAGAGTAAATGAGAGAACGAATCTTCTTGTCAATCTTTCCCTTAACCATGGCTGTTTATTCTGGGCCACCCCTGAACGAACCCAGCAGATTGTCAGGTTCCAAGATCGTGCCTGCCAAGTGCACGAATTTCTCAATTTTTGCACGACAACATTAACCCTTGTTTTCAAGACTTTGTTTCCTCGAAATGAGGTTCCCAAAACTCTTCCTGAATTGCTGGAGATATTCAGAGATGCTCCCCGTATTCATAATTTTGTGCGAGCTCAATTGACTGCTGGAGCAAGGTTCGCCATGATTATGATAAATATTTGTCATCCAAAATTAGACCTGACGAAAATTGTTACTGATTGCTTGGCCAAGAAATCACGGCGGAAAAATGATATTGATACAATCAATGAGATGGTAGCTCCTGTGGCCGAGTCGATGATAGATGAGCTTCTTCGGATGGACTCAGAATTCTTCGTCAAGGGGTCCTATGCTGAACATAAAACAACCAGAGGCTTGTCCATAGATAGTATTTTAGGCTTTGACTGATTTGTACCATATTGCAAAACCTTGTGTCTCTATCTTTTTTTGATTTCTTTTTTATTTCCGGAGAAATTTGTTGTATATTGCAAAGTGCTCTATATTGTTGGAGCCCCCGAGCCTTCTGGCTAGAGTTTGTACTGTTTTTTCCATCTCGAAGATTTTTCCTTCTGTTGTAATAAGACATCCTTGTTTTTTCATTGATGGATTGCAAGCCCTCGAGTATCTTGGTGTCGGAGTTCTATATTTTTGTTGCGAGGTTCTTGGACCAAAGAAATAAGATTTTTGACGTGTACACTATATTTATAATTGTTAGCTTCCGATTTTTATATTTGGCGAGGTATTAGTGTACCAAGGCGAAATATTTCGGTAAGTCTAGTTTGTCTATATTGTACGTATTTTGAGACTTGAAGGCGTTGAGCCCCCGAGCGTGTCGAAGAATAAGAAGTATATCTCCACTATCTTTATTATATTGCAGCACCGCGAGCCCGCCTCATTAAAAACCTTTCCGGCCCCACTCGGTGCCCCGAAAAGGAAAAGAGTGCGTCTGAAAACTCGCGGGCGTTTCAGTACATTGTATTCTTACAGAGGAGGACTATATTTCGGCTCTAGGCGTAGAACCGCCTGAGCTGCGCCACGTTCCAGGGGTTTTTCTCGGGAGCCCCTGTCTTCTTGTCCTTGATCCTGTACGCTCCTCCGTCGATGACTTCTGTGATGATGTAAGGTCCCAACCATGGCGACTCGAGTTTTTCGAGTACGCTCTTGATTGAGTCGCAAAACTAGGTCTCCAACTTGGAAGGATCTTGGTCGCAAACGTCGGCTGTGGTAGTTTTCGAGTCCTGCTGATATTTAGTTACCCTTGTCAATACTTCGTCCCGAGCTTCGTCAAGTGCGTTGACGTCGTCTTCCAATGCTTTCCTGGAAACTTCTTCGTTGTACTCTGTGACTCTGGGGGAGTCGTGCTCTATTTCTATCGGCAGTACTGCCTCTGCTCCATGGACCAGGAAGAACGGGGTCTCTGTGTTGCTGTATTTGGTGTTGTTCGGATGCTCCATAACACACTTGGTAATTCTTCTGGCCAGGTATGTCGAGCTTTTTCCAGTGGCCCTAACAAGCGTTTCTTGATGCCATTGCAGATGATACCATTGGCTTTCTCGACTTGACCATTGGTTTGAGGATGTGCAAGTGACGCGAAGTGCAATTTGATGCCTACCTCTGCACGGTATGCCTTGAACTCCTTCGATGTAAAGTTGCTGCCATTATACCGTGACGATCTTTGTGAGGTACTCCAAATCGAAAAACTATGCCCTTCACGAACTTTATTGCTGATGCTGCATCTGGTGAATTTATCGGCTTTGCTTCTATCCACTTGGTGAATTTGTCGACAGCAACCAACATGTACTCGTATCCTCCTGGCGAAGCTTTGTGTAATTTTCCCACCATATCGAGACCCCATTGAGCAAAGGGCCAAGATAAGGGTATTGGCATTAATTCTGCTGCTGGGGAGTGAGGTTTTGCGGCAAATCTTTGGCATGCGTCACAAGTTCT
This sequence comes from Lolium rigidum, assembly GCF_022539505.1. Taxonomy (NCBI): domain Eukaryota; kingdom Viridiplantae; phylum Streptophyta; class Magnoliopsida; order Poales; family Poaceae; genus Lolium; species Lolium rigidum. The sequence continues at coordinate 67,101,916 of NC_061514.1, forward strand.
CACTATCTCCTTCGCGTCCTCGATTGCTGTCAACCAGTAGAATCCTGCTCGAAAAACTTTGGCTGCAATAGCTCGACTACTCGCGTGGTGGCCACATACTCCTTCGTGCACGTCCTTCAAAATTATCCTTCCTTCTTCGGGTGTGACGCACCTTTGTAACACACCCGAGATACTGCGCTTGTACAACTCCCCTTTGACCACCGTGAAAGCTTTGGATCGCCTAATAACTCGCCTTGCTTCAACTGGATCGTCGGGTATTGTCTTTCTTAGGATGTATGATATGTACGCCTGCATCCATGGGATTTGCACCATCAGTACTAGATCCTGTTCCTCGTCTTCTTCTTCCAATGCTTCTTTCGCAGCCCCCGAGGATTTCTCGTTCCTCTCTTTCTTTGTTGATTTCTTCGGCTTCGTGGACCTTTCTGTTATTTCTTCCCAGAACACACCTGGGGGAATTGCGAGGCACTGTGACCCGATGTTTGCAAGGACATCGGCTTCATCATTGCTCAATCTGCTGATATGGTTTACTTCGCATCCGTCAAATAATTTTTCCAGCTCATTATACATTTCTTTGTACGCCACCATACTATCATTGACCGCGTCACATTGGTTCATAACTTGCTGGGCTACCAACTGTGAGTCGCCAAATATTTTTAGTCGAGTTGCGCCGCAGGCTTTCGCCATCTTCATCCCATGTATAAGGGCTTCATATTCTGCCTCATTATTAGATGCGTTTGAGAACGTCATCCGTAGGACATATTTTAACTTGTCGCCTTCGGGTGATATAAGTATCACTCCTGCTCCAGCTCCTTCTAATCTTTTGGACCCGTCGAAGTTCATGGTCCAGGTTCTCGATAAATCCGGAGGTCCTGTGTTTTGCAACTCCATCCACTCTGCGATGAAGTACGGTAGAATTTGTGACTTTATTGCCTTTCTTTTTTCATACGTGATGTCCCGAGGAGAAAGTTCTATTCCCCAAAGGGAGACACGGCACTGTAGCTTCTGGATTGTTGAGTATGTTGGATAAAGGCGCCTCATTGACCACTATTATCGGATGCGCCGAAAAATAATGACGCAATTTTCTTGCGGTTGTGAATACTCCATATGCTAGCTTTTGGTGCTGCGGGTACCTCTGTTTTGAAGGCGATAATACTTCGCCGATGAAATATATCGGCCTCTTGCACTCCATGGAGTTTTCCTTCTTCTTCTCTTTCGACAACTAGTGCCGTGCTGACCACTTGAGGTGTAGCCGCAATATATAACAGGAGTGGTTCTTTCTCTTTTGGCGCCACTAGAATTGGTGGTGTCGAAATTTTCCGTTTGAGGTCCTCGAAGGCCCTATCTGCCTCTTCGTTCCACTGGAATTTTTCTCCTTGCTTTATCAAAGCGTAGAACGGTAACGCTTTTTCTCCCAGCCTAGCGACGAATCTGCTTAAAGCTGCGACTCGCCCAGTTAGCTGCTGTATTTCCTTCAACTTTGTTGGCTTCCTCATTGTTACGATAGCTTGGATTTTTTCGGGATTTGCTTCAATCCCTCTTGCTGAAACTAGGAACCCGAGAAGTTCTCCTGCAGGGACGCCGAAAGAACATTTCGTCGGATTCAACTTGAGACAAAATTTGTCGAGGTTGTCGAAAGTTTCTTTCAAGTCCTCGATTAACGTTGCCCCCTTCTTTGATGTGATGACGACGTCGTCGATGTATACTTGTACATTTTTCCCAATCTGTGTTGCCAAGCACTTCTGCATCATCCGTTGATATGTTGCTCCCGCGTTTTTCAACCCGAAGGGCATTGTTTTATAACAAAATACGCCATACGGTGTGATGAACGCTGTTTTGGCTTCGTCGTCTTCTTTTAGTCTGATCTGGTTATAACCAGAGTACGCGTCCAAGAAGGAAAGACGTTCACATCCTGCCGTTGAGTCGATAATCTGATCGATCCTTGGGAGGGGAAAGTGATCCTTTGGACAATGTTTATTGAGACACGTAAAGTCGACACACATGCGAAGGACTTTCGTGTTTTTCTTCGGCACCATCATCGGGTTAGCTACCCGAGTGGCCTCGGTAGATATCTCTTTAATGAAACCAGCTTCTACGAGTCGATCAATTTCGACAACATGGCTTTGCGGTTTGGTTCCGAAAAACGCCGTAAAGGTTGCTTGATTGGTCTCGCAATAGGATCCAAGTTTAGGTGGTGCTCGGCAAGTTCCACGGGTACTCCTGGCATGTCGGCTGGACACCATGCGAAGATTTTCCGGTGCTCACGGAGGAACTCGACGAGCGCGCTTTCCTATGCGAGGTCCATGTTTGTTGCGATGGACGTCGTTTTCTTCGGATCCGTCGGGTGAATTTGCACTTCCTTAGAATCTTTAGCTTGTATTGAAAGTTGATTCCTTGTTGGGCCTCCCTACATACGGCAGCACATCATAATCGGTCATGAGCCTTGACGCTGCGTATTACTGCTCGCATCCCGAAAGTTTCTGATAGTCGATGAAAATCTTTGTCGCATTTATCGGCTAGCGCGAAGCTTCCTTTGACTGTGATTGGTCCTTTAGGTCCAGGTAACCTCCAAAGTAAGTACGTGTAATGTGGTACCGCCATAAACCTGGCATATGCTTTGGTCGCCCCAACAAAGCATGATACTTGCGACGGGAAATCCACAACTTCGAATTCCAACCTCTCTATCCTGTAGTTTTCTCGGGTCCCAAAGCTGAACGTCGAGATTGATCTTTCCCGATGGGTAACTTGGTTTCTACGGTGTAATGCCGTGGAAACGTGTGTCGGTTGGTTTCAAATTTGCGAGGGAAATATTCATCTTCTTAGCGTGTCTGCGTACATAAGGTTTAAACTGCTGCCGCCATCTATGAATACTCGAGATATATCGAATCCCGCAATTACTGCTTTGGTAAGATCGAGTCTTGGCTGCCTACGGTCGAGGAACTTGCTTGTGGATGATCGGCTATTGTGAAGCCAATATCTTGTCCCGACCGGTTAAGGTACTCGGCTGTTGGTGGTGGCATTTTCTCCGCCATAAACACTGTCGCGAGATTACTTTCCGAGCTCTATTGGATGGCACGCCTTTCGAATCATCGAGACCGCTCCGTTAGAGTTAGGATCGACGTAGGGCGGTGGAGCAGAGTGCTGCCGCTATTACGAGTTGATGTCGATTTTCATATGTAATCGCGGGAGGAGGTGGTAAGTGAATCTCACTCCTGGGTCCTTGAGGATTTCTATGTGCTGCCTGAGCATTTGCATGTCCTGCCCATCTTAACATTGCCTGAAAATTTCGACAATCTTTTTGCAAATGTCCCGACTGTCTTTTTCCGTTGCTGTCGAGGAAAAAATGCATCTGACACGGCCCATTCATCATCTCTTCGGGGGACACGAAAGGCCTCTGGAACCTTGGCCCGCTGTTTTGCCTATTGTTTCGAGGTTCATCTCTATTGTCGCCTCGTTGCTCATTACTTCTCTGGTAATCATCTCTGTTGTTTCCTCCTGCGCTTGTTCGGAAACCAGCTGAGATTTGTCCTGGAGCATCGTAGCTCGAGTACTGCCGAGGAAATTGTCGCCTTGGTTGATAATTTCGACCGCGGTCTTCCTCTGGCGACCTATGCCGTTTGTTGTGGACAACATCTTCTCCATCTGCCCATCTATTTGCTATCTCCATTAAAGCTAATACTGTTCTTGGGTTTGTCCTCCCCAAGTCCTCCACGAAATCTCCTCGTCGAACTCCTGCAACAAATGCATCTATCGCTCTTTCGTCAGATATATTTTACTGCAGAGTTTTTGATGATGTTCCACCTTTGAATGTACTTCCTCATTGATTCATCATGCTTTTGTCGACATGACCTCAACTCCTCTAGTGTCGCGGGATTCTTGCGGGTTGACCGGAAATTCTTGATAAAAACGTCCTCGAAACTTTCCCAGTTGTCGATGGAACCACGGGGAAGCTTTTTATCCATGATCCGGCGGCTCCGCTCGGATGTATCTGGATGCTCTGCATAGCTGTCGCTCTGGTTCCGCCTATCAATTTTACTGTCTCGAGGTAGTCCACAAGCCAATCCTCGGGGTCTTGCAGGCCATCGAATTTCTTGAAACTATCTGGTAACTCGAATCCTGATGGGACTCGAGTTTTTCGAACTCTCTTTGTGAAGCATGGCAAGCCACACATATCCTCGTCATTTAACAATGGGGATTGCCGATGGTCCCTTCTGCTTTGTCGCGCTCTGTCGACCCTTGCTTGTGCTGCCGTGTCCCTTGCTCCACTTGGCCCTTCGGGGAGTCGTTGCTCGTTGCTCGCCGCAGGTCGTGGACTGTTTTGCCTTGCCGTTCCTTCGGGAGGTGTTGATATAAACGCCGTTCCCGTGGCTCCAACTCCTGCCATTGCCATGTTATATAATGCCTCCCTTGGATCTCTTGGGGGTGGCCTGGACGCTAAGATGAAAGCTTGTGTCGCCATGTATCCTGCTTCCGGTGTTTTTGGGATAATATTCCCTCTCGTGTCGATTGACATAAAGGACATGTCGAGGTTTTGGATTAGGGTCTCTCTTTCAGCTTCCGGTATATTTTGCAGCCAAGATCTTGCTCTCCTCCGAGCTTCTCTGTGACTATCTCCCGAAGTTTTTGAGTGTCGACTTAATTCCGCTCGTCGCCTGCTTGATGCGGAAGCTGCTTCCCTTCTTCTGTTCAAGGCAGTTGTTTGTTTTTCTAACTCTCTTCCGAGCTCGAGCGAGTCTATATTGATAAGCTTGCAGTTCTTCGACCGTAGCAGTTGTCTCCATTGGTTCAGAGCCATCTAAAGCTTTCGCAGCTCTATCCCAGGCTGCTTGTGGAAGTTGAACTCTGACACGTGGTGTGGGCCCGACATATTTAGTGCCCAAACCTCTCCTTAGATCTGAGGGATCGACATAGGGATTTCCCAAATCGTCGAAAGCCTCCGATGTTTCCTCTTGATCGCGACTTGCCTCTCCAATGGCATAAACTTGGTGATATTTTGGAGTTTTCACTTTGCTTGGTTCGGTGACACCATCATAGAGATTGGTGAAGATCTTCCCAATAGAGATTGATTTGTCGATGAAGTCGAAGCTATCGGTGTCGCTCGAATCATCGCTTATATAGGAGTCCGCCGATGACTCGAAGGACATGTCGCTGAAGATTTTGGCGAGTTTTTCACTTGCCGTGCTGTCGATGAAGCATGGCGACGAAATCTCCTTATCGCTTGACTCGACGGATGATACTGAGTTTGAGAAATCAGGACCACCCGCCGATGATCTCGATGAATTTGGAACTTCGAGACGATATACTCCTTCTTTCTCGACGCGGAAATCGAACTTTCCAAACGTCATCTTCATGGGCTCCTCCAGATACGCATATGCATCCAAACGGGAGGGCGGGTGAGGAATAAAATCAGCAAGACCAGTTTCGATCTGTTTACCTCTCGTCCATGATATTGCTTGCTACGATGAAGTCGACGATCTTGAACGTGCCATCGAGATCAGCTCCTTGTCACCTCTAGATCCCACGAGACGGCGCCAATTGACAAGGTATTAACTTGTCAATGCCTACGGATTGTAGACTAGGGTTTAGTTGGATGTAGAGGGCAAGTAGATCTCGAAGGTTTCAGCCGAAAAGTACTCGACGAATATGAAAACTAGGGTTTGAGAAACAATGATTCGATGATCTCTGCGTCCCTCGACTCCCCCTTATATAGGAGGCGGAGCCGAGGGATTCGTGCTGTACAAGTTACAAAGTCCGGGAAGGTTTCAAACTCATCCCGTAAGATTACAAATAAGACTTTCTATTACAACTCTAGCTTTCCTTAATAATATCTTGGGCTTCCGAATCTTCTTATTCTTCGGGTAATGGGCCTTCAGTAAACCCCGGGTACTATCTTCGGCAGGCCTATCTGGGATGCCTATGTCACCTAGCAAGCATCCGCAAATACAAGAAAGTAATTAAGATAAATCTAACCACAGCCTTAAACTCTGAGATCCTGCTATCCCTCATGCATCGATATACCAACGGGGGTTCAGGTTGCTGTCACTCCGGCAACCCCACAATTAGCAAACGAATACAAGATGCATTCCCCTAGGTCCATAAAGGTGAAGTATCATGTAGTCGACGTTCACATGACACCACTAGAAGAATAACACCACAACTTAAATATCAAACCATTAAATATTACTCAACATAGTTCACTACTAACATTTAGACTTCATCCATGTCCTCAAGAACTAAACGAACTACTCACAAGACATCATATGGAACATGATCAGAGGTGATATGATGATGAATAACAATCTGAACATAAACCTTGGTTCAATGGTTTCACTCAATAGCATCAATAACAAGGAGTAATCAATACCGGGAGAGTTTCCTCTATGAAATAATCAAGATTCAACCCTAGATGTTACAGCGGAGACGAGGTGCAGCGGTGGAGATGATGGTGTCGGCGGTGGAGATGATGATCCCAATGAAGTCCAGCTCGATGGCGGTGACGATGGCGACGATTTCCCCCTCTAGGAGGGAATTTCCCCGGTAGATTTCATCCTGCCGGAGAGCTCTTTTCTCTCTGGTGTTTTCACCCCGCAGAGGCGGCTGTGTCTATTCTCGCTGATCCCCCGCACCTTAGGGTTCTCGGGAGATGAAGTACGCGAAGGGGAGACGGCCGAGGGGGGTCGTGGGCCCCCTCCCCACAAGGCGGCGCGCCAGGCCTGGTGGCCGCGCCGGCCTATGGGGGCGGCCCATGGTGGCCCTCCTCGGTCTCCCCTTTTGGCTGGCTCCGTCATCTGGAAAAATAGGAGTTTCGGTGTATTTTCCGTCAATTGTTGATCTTCAGAAATATTGTATCCTGCCGGTGCTTTTTCCAGCAGAATTCTGACTCCGGTGAGTGATTCTCCAATAATCATGAAACATGCAAAATAGGTGAAATAACATAAGTATCATCTCTAAATATGAAATATATGAATGAATAACAATAATTTATGATATAAAATAGTGATGAAAAATGGACGTATCAGCCACCTCATCCGGGTCCGGCCCGTCGTCGTCGGACCAGTCGAAGTTGTCGTCCCCCTCCTCCTCCACTTGCGCCGCCGCCAACGTCTCTGCCTCCCAGGCCACCGCTTCCGCTGTTGCCGCCTCCCCCGCAGCTGCTGCTCTAGCTCCTCTTGCCGCTGTCGTTGATGGAGCTCCTTCATCCGCAGCCACTCCTGCAGCTCCTCAATGCGCCGCCGCTCGTGCAGCTCGTCCGCACTTTGCACGGCGCTGCCGCTGCAACTGCTCTGCACGCCGCCGCTCACCTATCTCCTCTTCCCGGCGGAGGTGTGTCTCTTCCGCCGTGGAGACGTTGAACGTCTCTATGGTGGCCGCTTGCGCCGCCTCCCCCCACGCTTTGTTGTCCGCAAGCTCCGGGTCGACGTCGAACTCCGGTGGTGGTGGAGACGGTGGTGGAGGTGGAGACGATGGTGGAGGCAACTGGCCGCCCCCGACGTGGCTCATGATTGGGTAGGTGGTGCTGTTGCTGTCAGAAACCCACCGGCGAGCAGCGACGGGCAACACCGTAGAGCCGGGAGGCTCCCAGGACTGCTGGTGGATCCTGGTCCCTCGGGCGACGGCCCGCAATGCCTCTGGCGCACGTCCTGGCGGTTGCGAGGGCGTGCCACCTGACCTATACCTGGTCAGGAAGGTGATGGATTGCTTCGTCTAGTTTCCTGCATGGCAAACACGTAAACATTAAATACGAGCCCCGATCGGCTCTTAAGTTGTTCTGTGGATCGGCTCAAGGAGCCGATTGCCCCATGGTTCATGTTAGATTTACGATGACATGGGGATCATGCTTTATCAATATCAAGCTAAGCTAACCTACGATAGTCTAGGGTTTTCACTGCATAACCGGAACATCCTACGCGTAATTGAGCCTAGCAGATACGTACGATGATGGAAAACCAGCCCTAATGAGGCCTAAAAACCAACATGAAGTTGAACCCCGGAACAATCCCATTAGGGCTTAATAAACCACACCTTACGCACTACCGGATCGTTCAACCCGTTTGTAAGGCCTAACCATGCAGATATCAAACTAATCCTTGTAGAACAAGGAACGACTATAACAGATCGGATCTACTAAACAAAGATCAAGCAAGATGCTGCCCTTACACCCAAGATAGGTGTAAGGGCAGCTAGATATTGAGGGGCAACGTAGCTAAGCAAGCATAACATAAACACGTCGACGTAAGCCCCAAAACATCTAAGATAAGGGTGTTGCTCGCCATCAAAAAGGCTTCAGCACGAGCAACACCAATAACGAATAAACTGATACTGCCTAGATCGCGAGATGCGATCTAGGCAGCATGTTGCTTACCCGGGAGAAACCCTCGAAACAAGGGGTGGCGATGCGCCTAGATTGGTTTGTTGTGAACGTGATCGTCCTCCTTCTCAATAACCCTAGATACATATTTATAGTCCGTGGACTTTCTAATTTAGGAATAATCCTAACCGTGTACGAGCTAAACTCTATCTCTTAATTCTAAATCTACCATAATATACAGATACACGGGCAATCTAGCCCAATTTCTCGCACAAGGCCGGTTCAGAGACACTTCATATACATGTCTTCTAAGCCCATCTTCGGTCACGGCCCACCTCCTGCTCTGTCAAATTCCGGTGGTAACACATGCCTCCCTGGTTTTGGCAATGATAATTTCAAAACCACTCTGTTTTTTCTTCGTAAGGTCATGTCGTGGCAGAGCAGAACCGTCGCAGTATCCTTTCATCATGATGCCTTGCCTTCTCAACTCCCCTACACGATTTGACAGTTTTTTGGCACCACGTCCTCGGAAATTGCCGCAGCATTAAATCTCCACTACATCCCCTTTATTTAGCCACATAGAGCAGTTCACTTCTTCATCGCCTTCTCATCCTCTACTCCTCTGTAGCACCCGAAAACTCCCCTTCCACCATGGACTCCTCCTCCTCTTCCATCTCCTCAGGCCTCTCCTTCCAGTCCTCCTCCTCCAGCGAGCCGGAGCCAGGGTTCGCCCTGATGGCGGCGTACGAGGCTCTCGCTCCCGAATATTGGGACGAGAGGGACTGGGATTTCTCCTTCGAGTCCGAGGACGATGACCCCTTGACCGACGGGGAGGAGGATCTCCACTTCCTTGCGGACGGGGCTTTGGAGGAGGCAAGTGACGACGATGCCTTCTCCTGGGATGCGGGCCTCTCCTCCGACGAGGAAGACGGGGAAACGGAGGAGGACACCTCCTCCGATGAGTACCCACCGGTGAAACGCTTCCGCGCCGGGTCCGAAGACGACGACGACGATGATGAAGATGAAGACGACGCCCCCGTCAAGGACTTCAACAGCGACGAGGAGGACGCCGCCGGCAGCAGCACCGACAGCGGCGCAGATGGCGACGATGAGGGCAGCGACGGCCCCTAGGCTAGGGCCTACTAGCATAGAACTAGTAGTAGCAATCGGCTCCCTTGAGAGCAGACCACCCTTTTGAGAGCAATCGGCTCTTTCTTGTAGAATCCCCCTTTCGATCAATGAAGAGTACTTTTCCAATTTTGACTTTCCAATTGTGCAGCTCGATTCTTCCGATTGTCAAAGTAACTCTTCCGATTGTCAAAACAGGTCAACGCTCCAAGGACCGATAGCAAAGTATCGGTCTTTCGCCATTAAACGCCTCGTAATTTTTTGTACCTCTAAAGTCGATGGTTGTGCATCGGCTGTTTTGTTCTTAAGTCGATGTCCGTGCATCGGCTGTACCTAGCATCCTGTTGCTTTACACACATGTTTTCTTTTTACCGGCCGATTTCATGCACCGGCCCCCATATTCCATTGTCCATCACCCCTATACTTGGGAAATACTTCAGTAATTTTTTTTTACTGGCCGATTTCGTGCATCGGCCTCCATATTTACTACCCATCATCCCACATACTTGGGAAATACTTCTTGAGATGCTGGCCATTGACGGCCACTGGGAACTTCTCGCCGCTCAGCTCCTCGAGCATGTATGCATTGCCCTTCAACACTTGATCGACTCTGTACGGTCCGTGCCAATTTGGAGACCATTTACCATATACTTTATCTTTAGTCCCCAATGGCAACACAACTTCCCATACTAGATCGCCAACGTGGAACTCTTTTGGTTTCACCTTCTTATTATATGCACGAGCTACCTTGGCTTTGTTCTCTTTAATCTTCTCCAGCGACCAAAGTCTAAGCTCCGTGACGTCCTCAATGCTATCACTCATCAGGGCAGCATATTCTTCAGTTGTTAAATCATTCTGAAACGTAATCCGCCTTGAGCCAGCTGTGATTTCCCAGGGTAACACGGCTTCTTGTCCGTAGACCGGATGGTATGGCGAAGTTTTCACCGCTCCATGACATGACATGCGATAAGCCCACAAAGCCTCCGATAATACCTCGTGCCAACGTCTAGGATACTCGTCGATTTTCCTCTTAATCAGCTTGATAAGGATCTTGTTGGACGCTTCAGCCTGCCCATTTGCTTGAGCATAATATGGAGACGATCGGATCAGCTTAATTCCCATGCTTTCGCAGAACTCTCTAAACTCGCGAGAGATGAAGACCGAACCTCCATCGGTCGTGATAGTCTGGGGAACCCCGAATCTATGAATGACATGCTCCTTCACAAAATTGATGACATCTTTCAATGCCACTGACTTCATAGGGATGCCCTCCACCCATTTAGTAAAATAATCTGTAATGGCCAAAATCCACTGATACGTCTCCGACGTATCGATAATTTCTTATGTTCCATGCCACATTATTGATGATATCTACATGTTTTATGCATACTTTATGTCATTATTATGCGTTTTCCGGAACTAACCTATTGACGAGATGCCGAAGGGCCGGTTCTGTTGTTTTCTGCTGTTTTTAGTTTCAGAAATCCTAGTAAGGAAATATTCTCGGAATCGGACGAAATCAACGCCCAGCATCCTATTTTTCCACGAAGCTTCCAGAACACCCGAGAGCCACCAGAGGAGGGCCATGTGGGCCCTAGACGACAGGGTGGCGCGGCCCAGGCCTTGGCCGCGCCCCCCTAGTGTGTCGTGGCCTCGTCGACCTTCCGACTCCGCCTCTTCGCCTATATAAAGGTCCCTGACCTAAAAACCTCGACACGTTCGACGAAACCAGAGAAAACCTTCCAGAGCCGCCGCCATCGCGAAGCCAAGATCTGGGGGACAGGAGTCTCTGTTCCGGCACGCCGCCGGGACGGGGAAGTGCACCCGGAAGGCTCCTCCATCGACGCCACCGCCATCTCCATCAACGCTGCTGTCTCCCATGAGGAGGGAGTAGTTCTCCACCGAGGCTCGGGGCTGTACCGGTAGCTATGTGGTTAATCTCTCTCCTATGTACTTTAATTCAATAATCTCATGAGCTGCCTTACATGATTGAGATTCATATGATGATGCTTGTAATCTAGATGTCATTATGCTAGTCAAGAGATTTTACTTATGTGATCTCCGGAGACTCCTTGTCCCACGTGTGTAAAGGTGACAGTGTGTGCACCGTGTGGGTCTCTTAGGCTATATTTCACAGAATACTTATTCACTGTTATGAATGGCATAGTGAAGTGCTTATTTATATTTCTTTATGATTGCAATGTGTTTTGTATCACAATTTATCTGTGTGCTACTCTAGTGATGTTATTAAAGTAGTTTATTCCTCCTGCACGGTGTAATGGTGACAGTGTGTGCATCGTGTAGTACTTGGCGTAGGCTATGATTGTGATCTCTTGTAGATTATGAAGTTAACTATTGCTATGATGGTATTGATGTGATCTATGCCTCCTTTCGTAGCGTGAAGGTGACGAGTGTGCATGCTATGTTAGTACTTGGTTTGGTTATGTTGATCCGTTATGCACTCTAAGGTTATTTAAATATGAACATTGAATATTGTGGAGCTTGTTAACTCCGGCATTGAGGGTTCGTGTAATCCTACACGATTAGTGGTGTTCATCATCCAACAAGAGGGTGTAGAGTCTAGCATCTATCTATTTATTCTGTTATGTGATCAATGTTGAGAGTGTCCACTAGTGAAAGTATGATCCCTAGGCCTTGTTCCTAAATATCGCTATCGCTGCTTGTTTCATTGTTTTACTCGCATCTTTACTTCCTGCAATATTAATACCATCAACTGCACGCCGGCAAGCACTTTTCACGGCGCCGTTACTACTGCTCATATTCATTCATACCACTTGTATTTCACTATCTCTTCACCGAACTAGTGCACCTATTAGGTGTGTTGGGGACACAAGAGACTTCTTGCTTTGTGGTTGCGGGGTTGCATGAGAGGGATATCTTTGACCTCTTCCTCCCCGAGTTCGATAAACCTTGGGTGATCCACTTAAGGGAAACTTGCTGCTGTTCTACAAACCTCTGCTCTTGGAGGCCCAACACTGTCTACAAGAATAGAAGCACCCGTAGACATCAAGCACTTTTCTGGCGCCGTTGCCGGGGAGGAAAGGTAAAAGGCTCTCATACTCCGGTCCCAGGTAAAGTATTTTTCTGGCGCCGTTGTGTGTGTGCTCGAAGCTATTTCCTTTAGATCCTGCAATTGCATCTTTTTGTTTCTTGTTTACACTAGTTTGGCATAATGGACAACAATGAGCTTCTTATTCTATTTCCTGATTTAAGACATGGATGGTTTGATGCGAAAATTAAAAAACCCATGGAACATATTAGTATGAACACTTTGAATACCATTGTTGCTAATGATATAGAAAGTTCTAAGCTTGGGGAAGCTGGCTTTGATGAGCATGATATTTTTAGTCCCCCAAGCATTGAGGAGAAAATTTACTTTGATGATGCTTTGCCTCCTATTTATGATGATTATAACGATAGTAGTCTTTTAGTGCCACCTGTTATGGAGGATAAATTTGATTATGATTACAATATGCCTCCTATATTTGATGATGAGAATAATAATGATAGCTACTTTGTTGAATTTGCTCCCACTACAACTAATAAAATTGATTATGCCTATGTGGAGAGTAATAATTTTATGCATGAGACTCATGATAAGAATGCTTTATGTGATAGTTATATTGTTGAGTTTGCTCATGTTGCTACTGAAAGTTATTATGAGAGAGGAAAATATGGTTGTAGAAATTTTCATGTTACTAAAACACCTCTCTATGTGCTGAAATTTTTGAAGCTACACTTGTTCTATCTTCCTATGCTTGTTACTTTTTCTTCATGAACTTGTTTATTTACAAAACTCCTATGCATAGGAAGCATGTTAGACTTAAATTTGTTTTGAATTTGCCTCTTGATGCTCTCTTTTGCTTCAACTACTATTTCTTGCGAGTGCATCATTAAAGCTGCTGAGCCCATCTTAATGGCTATAAAGAAAGAACTTCTTGGGAGATAACCCATGTGTTTATTTTGCTACAGTACTTTTATTTTGTATTTGAGTCTTGGAAGTTGTTACTACTGTAGCAACCTCTCCTTATCATATTTTATTGCATTGTTGTGCCAAGTAAAGTCTTTGATAGTAAGGTTCATACTAGATTTGGATTACTGCGCAGAAACAGATTTCTTTGCTGTCACGAATTTGGGCCTAATTCTCTGTAGGTAACTCGTAAAATTATGCCAATTTACGTGAGTGATCCTCAGATATGTACGCAACTTTCATTCAATTTGAGCATTTTCATTTGAGAAGTCTGGTGCCTCAATAAAATTCGTCTTTACGGACTGTTCTGTTTTGACAGATTCTGCCTTTTATTTCGCATTGCTTCTTTTGCTATGTTGGATGGATTTCTTTGTTCCATTAACTTCCAGGTAGCTTTGAGCAATGTCCAGAAGTGTTAAGAATGATTGTGTCACCTCTGAACATGTGAGTTTTTGATTATGCACTAACCCTCTTATGAGTTTGTTTTGAGTTTGGTGTGGAGGAAGTTTTCAAGGGTCAAGAGAGGAGGATGATATACTATGATCAAGAAGAGTGAAGAGTCTAAGCTTGGGGATGCCCCGGTGGTTCATCCCTGCATATTCCAAGAAGACTCAAGCATCTAAGCTTGGGGATGCCCAAGGCATCCCCTTCTTCATCGACAAATTTATCAGGTTCCTCCCTTGAAACTATATTTTTATTCGGTCACATCTTATGTACTTTACTTGGAGCGTCTGTTTGTTTTTGTTTTTGTTTTTGTTTGAAAAAATGCTTGTGTGGGAGAGAGACATGCTCCGCTGGTTCATATGAACACATGTGTTCTTAGCTTTTAATGTTCATGGCGAAGGTTGAAACTGCTTCGTTAATTGTTATATGGTTGGAAACGGGAAATGCTACATGTAGTAATTGATAAAATGTCTTGGATAATTTGATACTTGGCAATTGTTGTGCTCATGTTTAAGCTCTTGCATCATATACTTTGCACCCATTAATGAAGAAATACATAGAGCTTGCTAAAATTTGGTTTGCATATTTGGTCTCTCTAAAGTCTAGATAATTCCTAGTATTGAGTTTTGAACAACAAGGAAGACGGTGTAGAGTCTTATAATGTTTACAATATGTCTTTTATGTGAGTTTTGCTGCACCGGTTCATCCTTGTGTTTGTTTCAAATAGCCTTGCTAGCCTAAGCCTTGTATCGAGAGGGAATACTTCTCATGCATCCAAAATCCTTGAGCCAACTACTATGCCATTTGTGTCCACCATACCTACCTACTACATGGTATTTCTCCGCCATTCCAAAGTAAATTGCTTGAGTGCTACCTTTAAATAATTCAAAAGTTATCACCTCTGATTTGTGTCAATGTTTTATAGCTCATGAGGAAGTTTGTGGTGTTATCTTTCAATCTTGTTGGGCAACTTTCACCAATGGACTAGTGGCTTCATCCGCTTATCCAATAATTTTGCAAAAAGAGCTGGCAATGGGATTCCCAGTCCCAAATTAATTAACAAAAATAGACACTCCTCCATGGTATGTGATTGTTGGACGGCACCCGAAGGATTCGGTTAGCCATGGCTTGAGAAAGCAAAGGTGGGGAGGAGTGTCATCATAATAAAACTAAAATAAAAAGGCACTCCTTCATGGTATGAGATTGTTGGCGAGGCACCCGAGGATTCGGTTAGCCATGGTTTGTGAAAGAAAGGTTGGAAGGAGTGCCACACAAAAATAAAAATAATTCATGGGAGCCGCTCTTTGAAGGTTTGTCTGGCAAGGGGGTTAGAGTGCCCACTACCATTCGTTGACAACAACAAACACCTCTCAAAATTTTACTTTTATGCTCTCTATATGTTTTCAAAACCAAAGCTCTAGCACAAATATAGCAATCAATGCTTCCCTCTGTGAAGGGCCATTCTTCTACTTTTATGTTGAGTCAGTTCACCTATTTCTCTCCATCTCAAGAAGCAAACACTTGTGTGAACTGTGCATTGATTCTTACATACTTTCATATTGCATTTGTTATATTACTCTATGTTGACAATTATACATGAGATATACATGTTACAAGTTGAAAGCAACCGCTGAAACTCAATCTTCCTTTGTGTTGCTTCAATACCTTTACTTTGATTTATTGCTTTATGAGTTAACTCTTATGCAAGACTTATTGATGCTTGTCTTGAAAGTACTATTCATGAAAAGTCTTTGCTTTATGATTCGAGTTGTTTACTCATGTCATTACCATTGTTTTGATCGCTGCATTCATTACATATGCTTACAATAGTATGATCAAGGTTATGATGGCATGTCACCCCAGAAATTATCTTTGTTATCGTTTACCTGCTCGGGACGAGCAGAAACTAAGCTTGGGGATGCTGATACGTCTCCGACGTATCGATAATTTCTTATGTTCCATGCCACATTATTGATGATATCTACATGTTTTATGCATACTTTATGTCATTATTATGCGTTTTCCGGAACTAAGCTATTGACGAGATGCCGAAGGGCCGATTCTTTGTTTTCTGCTGTTTTTGGTTTCAGAAATCCTAGTAAGGAAATATTCTCGGAATCGGACGAAATCAACGCCCAGCATCCTATTTTTCCACGAAGCTTCCAGAACACCCGAGAGCCACCAGAGGAGGGCCCTGTGGGCCCCAGACGACAGGGTGGCGCGGCCCAGGCCTTGGCCGCGCCCCCCTAGTGTGTCGTGGCCTCCTCGACCTTCCGACTCCGCCTCTTCGCCTATATAAAGGTCCCTGACCTAAAAACCTCGACACGTTCGACGAAACCAGAGAAAACCTTCCAGAGCCGCCGCCATCGCGAAGCCAAGATCTGGGGGACAGGAGTCTCTGTTCCGGCACGCCGCCGGGACGGGGAAGTGCCCCCGGAAGGCTCCTCCATCGACGCCACCGCCATCTCCATCAACGCTGCTGTCTCCCATGAGGAGGGAGTAGTTCTCCACCGAGGCTCGGGGCTGTACCGGTAGCTATGTGGTTAATCTCTCTCCTATGTACTTCAATACAATAATCTCATGAGCTGCCTTACATGATTGAGATTCATATGATGATGCTTGTAATCTAGATGTCATTATGCTAGTCAAGTGGATTTTACTTATGTGATCTCCGGAGACTCCTTGTCCCACGTGTGTAAAGGTGACAGTGTGTGCACCGTGTGGGTCTCTTAGGCTATATTTCACAGAATACTTATTCACTGTTATGAATGGCATAGTGAAGTGCTTATTTATATCTCTTTATGATTGCAATGTGTTTTGTATCACAATTTATCTGTGTGCTACTCTAGTGATGTTATTAAAGTAGTTTATTACTCCTGCACGGTGTAATGGTGACAGTGTGTGCATCGTGTAGTACTTGGCGTAGGCTATGATTGTGATCTCTTGTAGATTATGAAGTTAACTATTGCTATGATGGTATTGATGTGATCTATGCCTCCTTTCGTAGCGTGAAGGTGACGAGTGTGCATGCTATGTTAGTACTTGGTTTGGTTATGTTGATCTGTTATGCACTCTAAGGTTATTTAAATATGAACATTGAATATTGTGGAGCTTGTTAACTCCGGCATTGAGGGTTCGTGTAATCCTACACAGTTAGTGGTGTTCATCATCCAACAAGAGGGTGTAGAGTCTAGCATCTATCTATTTATTCTGTTATGTGATCAATGTTGAGAGTGTCCACTAGTGAAAGTATGATCCCTAGGCCTTGTTCCTAAATATCTGCTATCGCTGCTTGTTTACTTGTTTTACTGCATCTTTACTTCCTGCAATATTAATACCATCAAGCGCACGCCGACAAGCACTTTTACGGCGCCGTTACTACTGCTCATATTCATTCATACCACTTGTATTTCACTATCTCTTCGCCAAACTAGTGCACCTATTAGGTGTGTTGGGGACACAAGAGACTTCTTGCTTTGTGGTTGCAGGGTTGCATGAGAGGGATATCTTTGACCTCTTCCTCCCCGAGTTCGATAAACCTTGGGTGATCCACTTAAGGGAAACTTGCTGCTGTTCTACAAACCTCTGCTCTTGGAGGCTCAACACTGTCTACAAGAATAGAAGCACCCGTAGACATCATCCACTCATGGCCTTTGCTCGATGGAGGATGAATTTTGCCGATCATATCCATGCCCCATCCTCGAAATGGCCAAGGCTTGATGATAGGGTTCATTGCTGACGCAGGTACCATCTGAATGCTCCCAAACTTCTGACATGCTTGACACCCTTTATAGTAATTAAAACAGTCCTCAAGCATGGTGGGCCAATAAAACCACGATCGCTCGATCAACCACTTCATCTTATGAGCCGATTGATGAGTTCCACAAGCGCCTTCATGTACCTCGTGTAAGAGCCGATTTGCCTCGGCTGTTCCCAAACATTTGAGAAGTAACCCTTCCAAGGTCCTGTAGAACATGTCATCTCCAATAAGGACATACTTCATGGCCTTGTACCTTATCCGTTTAGGTGCCCCCCGAGCCGAATCTTTCAAGTAATTGAAGATACCGGCTCTCCAATCATCTGGCTCCATGAAATGTATCTGGACATTGGCTCCTTCTACTATATCCTTATAGCCTGACGCCATCTGTGCGAGATCGTTCGCCTCAGTATTCTGCGACCTCGGTACCCAGTTGAAGTTTATGTACCTAAACTGTGTCATCAGCTCGCGGCAATGCATCCATAACAGGAAGAGCGACTCGCTCTCACACTTGTATTCTTCCGTGAGCTGGGAGATCACCAACTTTGAGTCTCCAAAGAGTTCCACTGCTTCTGCCCCGGTTTCGATAAGCAACTCCATCCCTTGCGTATTGCTTCATACTCAGCGGCATTATTGGTGCAAGGAGTAGATAGCCTGATGGAGAAGGAATAGGTTGCCCCCCGGGGCGACACGAGTAGGATGCCGATGCCGCAACCCTCATCACAAGCCGATCCGTCGAAGAACATGGCCCATGCACGTATAGACAGTGCTGCTATATCAGTGTTGATTCGTTCAGCAATAAGATCGGCCAACGCCTGTCCCTTGACTGCTTTCGCGAGGTTGATACCGGAGATCAAATTCCGATAATGCAAACATCCACTTACCGAGTCGGCCTTTCAACACGGGAGCCGACGGCATGTGTTTGACGACGTCTGATTTGCAGATGATGATGATTTCTGCCGTCAGAAAGATGTGACGAAGCTTGGTGCAGGTAAAAAATAGGCAGAGGCACAATTTCTCGATCTCAGGGTACCTAGACTCTGCATCCAACATCCTTCTGCTGAGGTAGAAAACGACTCTCTCCAGACCATCATAGACTTGCACCACTACTGCAGCGATGGAAGTGTCAGCTACTGACAGGTAAACGAAGAATGGTCTGTCTTGCTGGGGCGGAACCAACACGGGTGGCTTCGTTAGATATTCTTTAATCTCATCAAACACTCGATGTTGCTCTGCCCCCCAGCGAAACTCCTCATCAACTTTAATCTTTACCAAACCCATGAATGGCTCGATACGCCCTGACAGGTTGGAGATGAATCTTCTGACGAAGTTGATTTTGCCGATGAGACACTGGAGCTCTTTCTTTGTGGTAGGTGGCTTCATTGTTCGCACTGCCTCCTAACTTTTCAGGCCGATCTCAATTCCACGTTCATGAACCAAGAAGCCCAGGAATTGACCGGCCGTCACACCAAAAGCACACTTCTTTGGATTCATTCTCAGGCCGAACTTTCTAGTTCGGTCCAGGATGCGTCGCAAATCTCCCAAGTGTCCTTCGACTGAGACAGACTTGACCACCACGTCATCAATGTAAATTTCCACCAACTTGCCGATCAGATCATGAAAGACGTAATTCATGGCTCTTTGGTATATGTTGCACCGGCATTTTTCAGCCCAAATGTCATGACTACGTATTCAAACAAGCCTACCGCACCTGGTACTCTGAATGCAGTCTTGTGTATATCTTCTGGAGCCATAAAAATTTGGTTGTAACCGGCATTGCCATCCATGAAGCTTAAAACCTTATGCCCAGCGGCTGCATTGATCAATGCCTCGGCTACCGGCATTGGGTACTCATCCTTTGGAGTGGCTCTGTTGAGATCCCGAAAATCTATGGCGACACGCCATCGGCCGTTCTTTTTCTCTACAGGTACGATATTAGATATCCATTCAGCGTACCTGCATGGCCTGATGAACCCGGCGCTCAACATCTTCTCGATCTCTTTCTTGACTTCTTCTAAAATTTCGGCCTTCATCTGTCGTGCTCGCTGTTGGAACGGCCGAAATCCTTTCTTAAGAGGGAGCCGATGTTCAATGATGCTCCTGTCTAACCCGGGCATTTCTGTGTAGTCCCAGGCAAAACAATCTGGGTATTCTTTCAACAGAGCTATCATCCGGCCCCTTAGATGCGGATCCAACTTTTTGCTGATAAATGTTGGTCGTGGCTTATCCCCAGGACCTATGTCGATTTCTTCTAGCTCATCAGCTGATGTAAACCCATACGCTAGCTTCCCGTCGCCTGCTAGATCGATGTTGAACACAGGCAGAACGTATGGCGAGGATGCTGTCGACGATGAAGAACGATGTAGGGATGGTCTTTCGGCCTACGGTTAAATCCACGTTCAGAACGCCTTGCGTTTCTGATGCTTGGCCGTTGAAGTCGCTTAGTGTGACGTTGGTTTTGATCAGATCTGCGTTAGAGTGTCCCAAACGCCATAACATGGAGTATGGCATTATGTTGACTGCCGCTCCCGTGTCAACCAGCATCCTGCCAACGGGCTGCCCATTGATATAACCTTTCAGGTACATGGCCTTCAAGTGTTTGTAGCCCTTCTCTCGTGGCTTTTCAAAGATAACTGGCCGTGGACCGCAGTCCAACTGTGCTATCGGCACTTCATCAGTTTCTGGAGCTCGAAACTCCACGGGAAGTATGAACACCATGTTTGTGCCAGCCGATGTACCCACATCGGCTTTTACTTGTTTGGGGCGCCATACTTTCTTTTGTGAACGATTCTCCTCGTCCAAAGTTTGCTGAATCTCCACGGCCAGATCGGGCCGCGCTTTCCTCAACGTGTGCAGGTATTGCGCCTCGGCTTGCTCCAAGCTACATAGCCGCTGAACCCTACGCTTCTGGGAGTGGCTGAGTCCATCAGGACACCACCTTGGTCGGTGGTATTTATCCTCTGCTTCATCTTCTGACTCCTCAAAGTCTTCATCTTGAGATGACTCAGCTCGTTTATTCTGTGGTGGGAGAGGCCCTAGACGCTTGAAAACTGAAACTTCTCTTGCGTCCTTCTTCTGTCGTCTACACTCTGGGCAATTGTCGATTGTAGGCAATCGGCTCATTCCTGCATCCCAGCAATGCTTGAAGAAAGGACAGTCCCAGTGTCTATCCATGTCTTCCTGCTCCCTTGAGTTCCCCTTAGCGCGGCGCTCAGGTCCTTCGTCGTCTCTATCATACCGACGATACCTTCCATTGTCCACGTCAGGCCGACGATATCTTTCATCTTTTTTGTCGTACCGCCGACGATGGTCATACTGACGCTCATACTTGTTAAGGAGATGTGCAGAAAATGGCCGTTGATATCGCACACTTCTCACTTGTTCTTCGGTGAGGTACCGTCTGTCATCATATCGGGGCCGATCACGTAGGTCGGCCTCCTACTTCTCTTTGCCACGGGGATGGCTGCTTTCCTCTTTATCCTTGCCATGGTGGCGCACAGGCCCTACCATGTTAATATCAAATGAGAAACGTGACGGATGCCCCGTGGGGTGATTGAGTTCCACCATGTTGACGCCAGGGAACGGATGTGTATCCACCTTCATGGTAAACTGCCCAAAGATCAATCGGCCTTGCTCTATCGCCATTTGGATCTGCCGACGAAACTCTTTGCAGTCGTTGGTGGTATGGGTGGACGATTGATGCCACTTGCAGTATGGTCTCCCGTTGATTTCTTGCGCCGTAGGGATTTTATGGCCTTCAGGTAACTTCAGCTGTTTTTCCTTCAGCAATAAATCAAATATCTGCTCAGCCTTGGTCACATCGAAGTCAAACCCTTTCGCAGGCCCTTGTGGTTTTACCCATTTGCAGGATACGGGAGTTGCCCCCCGAGCCCATTCAACTACGGCTACTTCCAGGTCTTCTGCAGAATCTTCAGCTTTTTCTGTCTCGACCAGGCCTACCGGACGCTTGCACTTGTCTTGGTACAATTCAGGGTGACGCCGTTCATACGATGTTAGTTTCTGGACCATTTGCGCCAATGAACTGTACTCTACTTGGAAAGTCAGATCCTTGATCGGCGTTGCGAGGCCCGATGCTGCCAGATCGACTGCTTCTTTCTCAGTTAAACGAACCGAATAACATCGGTTTCTGACAGCCTTGAAGCGCTGAATGTATTCTGACACCGTTTCTCCCCGCTTCTGCCGCACCTGCGTGAGATCGGCAATGCCAGCCTCGGTATCTTCTGAGTGGTATTGGACATGAAACTGTTCTTCCAGCTGCTTCCATGTCCGGACTGAGTTTGGTGGCAATGAGGTGTACCACCCAAAGGCTGGTCCCGTGAGAGATTGTGCAAAAAACCTTACACGTAATGGGTCCGATGCTGAAATCATGCCCAACTGTGCCAAATATCGGCTCACGTGTTCTATTGAGCTAGACCCTTCTGATCCATTGAACTTTGAGAATTCAGGGAGCCGATACTTTGGTGGCAACGGGATCAAATCATACTCGTCGGGGTACGGCTTGGAATAGCGGATTGCCTTCCTCTTCGGCAGGATGCCGAACTGGTCTCTCAAGATGGTGCCGATCTGTTCCATGGTATGAGCTGCAGGGACCGAGCTCTCATGACTCGTTCATGTGGCATATTTAGCTAGCCATGCCTGTTTATCGGCGTCTGCTCCAAGAATCCCTGATGGTGCACCCTGGCTCGTGCGCGCCAAGGTATTGCAGTCCGGCACGTATGTGCACACGTATCCATGTGGGATCTCTTTAGGCGGCTCATACAGGAATTGGCAATCGCCAGGATCGCCTCCCACCTTGTAGACGACGTACGCCGGCGAACCCTGTGGCTCTGGAGCTGCAAACGCGAATGGTATCGGCGGTTTGATTTGGAGCGGTATCTCTCCCTGGTGAGTTCCTAGGGTAGGACCTGACGGAGAGTACTGATGCTTCATGATTTCCTGTACCACACGAACCACAAAGCGCTCGAAGGCGTTCACCAAGCTCTCTGAATGACGGTGCAGACAATGAGCCACCATGTAATTAAGTTCCTGGCGCAGGGCTCTGGTGCGTTCCTCTGAAGGGGTAGACAGGTCCACTTCATCAAGAGCACCTTCGAGGGAGAACCCTTTCCACCTGATGCCATGTGAACGGGTCTTCATGAAGGAGCCGATGAGATCGGCTTCCAAGATGGCTTTCATCTCATCATACTTCTTCTTGTGCTCTTCAGGCAGATCTGCGTACGTGACTGGTTCGCCCACCACCTCATCCGCAGATTTGGACATGGTTGCTGCAGATGTCGACGTAGTTGCTGTAGAGCGTCCCACCGGGCGTGCCAGAATGTGTTGCTGTCAGAAACCCACCGGCGAGCAGCGACGGGCAACACCGTAGAGCCGGGAGGCTCCCGGGACTCGCCGGTGGATCCTGGTCCCTCGGGCGACGGCCCGCAATGCCTCTGGCGCACGTCCTGGCGGTTGCAAGGGCGTGCCACCTGACCTATACCTGGTCAGGAAGGTGATGGATTGCTTCGTCTAGTTTCCTGCATGGCAAACACGTAAACATTAAATACGAGCCCCGATCGGCTCTTAAGTAGTTCTGTGGATCGGCTCAAGGAGCCGATTGCCCCATGGTTCATGTTAGATTTACGATGACATGGGGATCATGCTTTATCAATATCAAGCTAAGCTAACCTACGATAGTCTAGAGTTTTCACTGCATAACCGGAACATCCTACGCGTAATTGAGCCTAGCAGATACGTACGATGATGGAAAACCAGCCCTAACGAGGCCTAAAAACCAACATGAAGTTGAACCCCGGAACAATCCCTTTAGGGCTTAATAAACCACACCTTACGCACTACCGGATCGTTCAACCCGTTTGTAAGGCCTAACCATGCGAGATATCAAACTAATCCTTGTAGAACAAGGAACGACTATAACAGATCGGATCTATTAAACAAAGATCAAGCAAGATGCTGCCCTTACACCCAAGATAGGTGTAAGGGCAGCTAGATATTGAGGGGCAACGTAGCTAAGCAAGCATAACATAAACACGTCGATGTAAGCCCCAAAACATCTAAGATAAGGGTGTTGCTCGCCATCAAAAAGGCTTCAGCACGAGCAACACCAATAACGAATAAACTGATACTGCCTAGATCGCGAGATGCGATCTAGGCAGCATGTTGCTTACCGGGAGAAACCCTCGAAACAAGGGGTGGCGATGCGCCTAGATTGGTTTGTTGTGAACGTGATCGTCCTCCTTCTCAATAACCCTAGATACATATTTATAGTCCGTGGACTTTCTAATTTAGGAATAATCCTAACCGTGTACGAGCTAAACTCTATCTCTTAATTCTAAATCTACCATAATATACAGATACACGGGCAATCTAGCCCAATTTCTCGCACAAGGCCGGTTCAGAGACACTTCATATACATGTCTTCTAAACCCATCTTCGGTCACGGCCCACCTCCTGCTCTGTCAAATTCCGGTGGTACCAGGTGCGCAGGCAACAAGGCATGTGTTGCGGCGAAGAAAGGGATGTCGACAACTATGGTGGCGTCCATTGAGCGGAGGAGGCCTTTTATAGGTGTCAGCGATGCGAGAAGTGGCAGGAAGAAAGCGCGGGAAGAGGCCAGAAGCCGCGCGAAGAAAGAGCGGGAACACGCGGTGGCGTGCGAACAACGACGACGCGTTGAGGAGGCGCAGAGACGCGCCGGGGAGGCACAACGCCGATAGGACGTCTCGCCTGCCCCTTCCATCGCCATTAAGGCAAAGCTACGACGCTTCGTTCATGTGTCAATGACATGTCGGTCCCGCCACTCCCCGCCTCGCTTATCGCTCTGTCTGACGTGCCTGGAGCATCCCCTGTGGATTGGGGACGGGCTCGAGACTCCGGACAACATATTGGGCCGCGCCAGGCGGAAGGGGGCTTCGGGGCGCATGACGGGCCGTGCCAGGCGGAAGCGGTTCCATTTCCGTCGCTCGGCCTCCGAGCAGAAGACGGGGGGCGCGGCGGCGAGTTGCTGCCGCCAATCCGCCCGCCTGCCCTCCCGCAGCTGCCGGCGCCAGCCATGCAGTTTTGGTGGAGCTTGCGGAAGAGCGGATGCGGCGACGGCAACGAAGGGATTTCTCGCCGGAAGTGGAAGCCCGCAGACGACGGAGGAAGAGAAAGCGGGGGGGGGGGTAGGGTTTTGGAACCCTACTCTCACTAGTAGGAAAAGCCTCATCAGTGGCGCACCAAAAATGGATTCTGTGGCGCATGGGAGGTGCGCCATAGAAACGTCGCCACAAAAATAAGGTTTCTGTGGCGCACCTGCCCATGCGCCACAGAATTAAGGTTTCTGTGGCGCACGTGTTCTTAGGTGCGCCACAAAAAAGCGTGCGCCACAGAATTGGTTTTCAGTGCGCCACTTTTTTTCTTGTATTATACACGATTTTGTGCTGCCTGCTATACACACTACTAGGAAAAGGCCTAGCCGTAAGACTGCCAGCAGTGGCGCACCATGACTGCCGTGCGCCACTACTACTTAGCAGTGGCGCACCACAAAACGGTGGGCCACTGTTACAAAAGTAGTAGTGGCGCACCTTGATAGTGGTGCGCCATAAGTAAGTGGTGACGAGAGGCCGGCTCCTCCCCCAACCTAGTAGTGGCGCACGTCGAGAGGGTGCGCCATCGCTACATTCCTTACCTATGGCGCACGTTGGTGAGGTGCGCCACCGCTAGGAGGTGTCCAGAGCCCGTTTAGAGATGATAGGCTTAGCAATGGCGCACTTCGTCGGTGCGCCACTGCTACATAGGTTACCTATGGCGCATGTCGGCTCGGTGCGCCACTGCTAGGGGTGGCCGAGCCCATTTAGAGATGAGAGGCTTAGCGGTGGCGCACCACTTAGCGAGTGCGCCATTGCTATGTCACCCTAGCAGTGGCGCACTTGCTAGGTGGTGCGCCACTGCTAACCTCGGGACCATTTCCTGCTTTTAACCCTCCACTCACATGTGCCACCCACTTTCCCCAAACACTCTTCCACCACCACCTCCCACCAAATCTGGATCTGGTCGTGTTGCCCCTCCTTCCCACCTCATTTTCACCTCTTCATTCACCAAAATTAAGTTGGTAAACTTAATTTTCTTCATAGGTAAGTAATGGTGAAGCTTTCTTAGCTCAATACCCTACTCGATCTCAACTTTTTACCTCATCCAACACTCTAGGTCTCGCCGTATCGGTAACTTTGTTGGTTTTATGCTTTGTGTGTGACCGGTTCCGATCGTCTTGCACACACGTCACGTACACGTGTATGTGCACATATGTTATGTGCGAAGCTCGATGATATCATGTGTTGTGCGCATGCGCGAAAAGCGTCACGTGCATGTGTGTTGTATGCGAAGCCTCCGGATCCACATGTGTTGTATATGCGAAGCCTCCACACATGTGTTGCATGTGTTTTTGTTTGCAGGGATATGAAATGCGATGGAGTTGACAATATTTTGCCGAAACGTTGATTCATTTCCGTTTCGGCGAATGTTGGGCATACTACGCATATACATGTCCTATTTTTAGGGAAGGTCAGGCCAAAATTTTCTTTTGGTATGCTAAGATATCCATTTTCTCTATATCCGCAGGCGACCATGGTCCGCATGATGAGCGAAGGCGTTGTGGCTAGGTTTTTGAAAGCCGCGACAGCCGAGATGATTAGAAATAACCAAAAGGAGATAAGATGTCCGTGTCGAAGATGCAAGTCTGTCAACACCCGGATTTTTAAGTCCGGATGCCTGTTATGCCATACATCGCAATCCCGGGAATATTGTTGTTGCGAGACATAACGAGTTGAATATCATAAGTCATCATTCATTACATATCATAGTCGTCTTACAAATAGATCACATGATCCAATATTACAATAATAGCTGAACTATTGTTTCAACACACATCACAAATACATAGCGGAAGCGTAAAGATAAGGGACTCTCTAGTCCACAGGCCAACGCTTGACGTCAGGAGTAGTCCTAGTTGTCGTAGACGTCCTGCTGTCCATCATCTTCATACTGCTGCTCCTCTTCATAGTCTGGCCATTTGAATAGCCAGGGACAAAGCCGTGAGTACTTTAAAGTACTCGCAAACTAACACTAAAGTAAGTGCTAGACATTCTAGTATGGTTTGCTAAGCTCTAGTTTATTTGCGTAAAGCTAGTTTTAGTTCACAAAGTTTGAGAAAAAGCTTATTCAAGTGCTAACTAACTCAAGTGGGAACATTAGTGTCATTCCCACCATTCAAGTGGTGATTTCAATTCAATTCACCACAAGTCATTTCACCATCACCTTTCAACATCATTTTCAAAAATATGACATCGGAAACCGTATGGCCTTTCCAACCGTCCGTAACCGTGGACGCGGCTATTCGAATAGGTTTACACTCTGCAGAGGTTGCACACTTGTGCCACAACATTTGATTTCATCCGTCGGGATTTCCCCGAATCATCGTAACACGAGTACGCGGATCATCAACCATAACCTTTCACTTACGAACCCTAGTATGAGCACCTCTCCCCATGAGCTTGGCCTCCCAGTGAAGACAGACAGTCAGCCTGGGAACTGCACAGGGCTTGGGCCGGACATTCACCTCATTTCGCATCATATCGTATCGTTTCTTTTGTGGTAGAGGCAGCTTTCGGCATAACCCCGATGACGCTTGTTTAGAGGGAACCCATACTAAGACACATAAACTTCCGGTTAAGCCCTACCCATAATCGGGTATTGTGGGGGTACTTGATAATTGGAAAGGTATCGCATTCAAACCAACATCATTGTTTTATCAAAAATCACCATCTTCTCTTGTTCATATTCACCTTCAAAAATCCTTCAATGGAATGCATCATCATTCCAAGGTTTCAAATTCGTTTCAAATTCACATTGTTCCCATCTAGAGTAGTCAAGTTTTGAATTCATTAGCACTAGCTCTAATCCATGAGGGGTGCTATCTTGCTTGGCTTGGAAGAGACTAACTCACTACTCTAGTAACCAACTTGTACTTTGACCAAAGTTAACTATAAAAGTAACTCATTTAGAAATCAAGTAAAAACTTGTAAAGTAAAAACTTGGGATGGGTTCATGTAAGAAAAGATAAGAGACATGGTGCCTTGCCCCAAGGGGCTTTGCACTTTGCAAGAATATTAGCTTGCCTTGATAGTTCTCAAACTGTTCCTCCTCCTCCTCTTGGTAGTATCCTTCTTCTTCGGCGTACTCTCCGGTGCTACCGTCTAAATTTGAATACGAGTATAATTACTCACTAATTCAATGGCTATTCCATACATCACATATAATCACACAAACTACTCTATGCACACAAGTAAATTAACTAGAGTGCATGGGTTGTGGGGTTTAAAAGGAATTCACTTCTTTGTATTTTATATGTAAATGATAGTTTCCTTAGGGTTCTTGAGAAATAAATTCCTCTCATTGAAATCTTCTTAAGATTTAATTTCTCAAACAATTATACATGAAATGGGTATTGACCTAGGTCAACCATTCATCATCAGTATTTGAGAAAATGATTTAAATGAGGTAGGTCACCTTATACCATTTAAATACTACTACCATGATTTAAATCTCAAGCCATTCATATAAGAGAGTTTGGACCAGAGGTACAAACATCCCATGAATGCATGTGAGACAAGTTTAAATGAAGTATAGGACTTCACACAGTTTACTTTAATAGTTTTGGACAATATCAACTAGTTAAACTAGTCAAATTATCCATTCCATTAACTATGGCATGATCATGCAAAGTGACCACACCATTTTCTTGCAGAAACAATTAGTGTAAGTCAAAAGTGAGCTATTAGAGTTGGAATTAACTTAATATCTATTTTGGTTGATTTTTAAGAATTATTTGAATAGGGAAAAGTCCCTGTCTTGTTATTTTTATCATAATTATTCTACAAAGAATCTGACCATGGGGCCAGTGGCATGCTGTAGAGAATTTCAGTGGCTTTCTAACAACATAAAATTCACTGGATTTGGTTTAGCCAATTTGAATCTATTGAATTTCAAAGTTTGTGCAGTATTGGAAATGTTTGGAAATGTTTAAATCAATTTTGAATTAAACAGGCCGGCGGGAAACCAACGTGGGCCGAAATGGTTTAAACAGGCCCAAGGCCAGCCCAGCCACGGTCCGAGTGCCGCGCGGGCTGCCCGACAGGCGGGGTCCACCCGTCGGCCGACGTTTAAACGCCGAAACGGTATGGGCGACGCTGGGGCGTAGGATTAGATCGAGATCTAACGGCTCCGAGTTCATCGTCCCGCCGGCGAGAGGGGGTTCACCGGCGGCTCGGCGCTAGGGGGTGGGAGAGCTTACGGCGGCTCCGGCAAGGGATGGCAATATGCGCGAGGTAGATGTGGACGACGGCGGTTCTCCCGGTACCGGCGGCTCGTCTCGGGGCGGCTCCAATCGACGGCGAGCTTCGGCGGCGGTCACGGGCAGTGAGGTAGAAATTGGGCGGCGGCGGTGGCTAATCGAGGCAGTGGAGTGGCTCAGGTGGTCGAGTGAGAAGAGGGGAAGGTGATGGTGTGCTCAGATCGACGAGGAGAGGTCTCCTTTTATAGGCGAGGGAGGGTGCTGCGGGGCAGAGACGAAGTGGACATGCGCGCGGCGTCTCCGGCGGCTGGTCGAGCTAGGCGAGGTGGTGGCAGTGTTCTACGGCTCCTGGCGATGCTATTGGCGGCGACAGCGGGGTCGGGCGGTGGCTAGGTTGGTCGCATTGCTTCCGCGTCTGTCGCGCCCGCGGCGGAGCAGGGTTCCCTTCTCCGGCGACGGCGGGCACGGGTCGTGGTCGAGGTCATGTCTGGGAGCTGCGTGGCGACATGGCGATGCTCCAACCGCAGCTAGGTGGTCCAGGGCGTGCGCGAGGGTGCCAGGCGTGAGGTGGCCAGGGCGTGTCCGGCGCGACGTGAGCGGCATACGGCGGTCTGGGCGCGTGCTGGGCGCGCTGTCTCCGGCGACTCCACGGCGTCTACGGCGAGCTGGTGAGTGCTAGGCGGGGTAGAGAGGCGTGCTGGCGATGTTGGACACCAGGGCCAAGGTTGGAGAGTGAGGGGGAGAGGGGTGGCTCGACATGGCCGGCATGGCCATGTCATGCATGCTAGGGTTTGCCTCCCTAGGTTACTATGGGGTATTAAGTGAGAGAGGGGACCAGGGGACCAGGTAGACTAGCTTTGGGGTAGATTAGAGTAGTTTAGGTGGTATAGAACACTATTTGCAATAGTGGCAAATAGTGCCATCATTTGGAAATTACAAAATTGTCCAAATTTGAAATAATTCAAATGGTGAATGTTTTTGAAATGTGAGTGTTGAGGTAAGTTGTAAATGACCAGAGGTGATTTGAGGTGGTGGTGGAAAAGTTAGAATTCAAGAATTGGCCAAAATTGGCTAAGTGGAGATTGTTGCACTTGTTATAATGTTGCAACTTTGGATGAGCATAGCTAGTGATCAAAGATGAATTTGGCAGGGTGATCTTCATCAAAGTTGTTCACCTTGATGTTGACTTTGAAATGGTGCAAAGAGTTAGCAAGAATTGGTTTGGGAAAATTGAATGGCAAGGGCTCAAAGTGGTGATCAGACTATGAATTGTCAAAATTGACCATTATCATATGTGAGTGGGAATTGTCTTTGAATTTCATTTAAATTGTGAAACCTTGATTCCAAAAGTTGTGATAAGTGTTTAAGGACATTCTCCAACTAATGGTGAAGACCAAATAGGTCTAGGGTCAAGATTTATAAAAATGCCATAGGGCATATGTGAGGGTTTTGTGACTTTCTAATTTTTATTTATTTTATTTTTTTCTTTGCTTCACTTTGACAAGGGTGAGGTTTATTTGGTGCTAGATTGAGTTGGATGAAAGGTTCAAACCATTTTGAGGCAATAGAAGTGGCTAGGTCAGGATTGGATAATTTGGCTAAGTGCCACATATGCCTCTATGCATATGTTGGATTTTCTTTTGTTTCTTACTTGAAAAGGGTTGGTAAGTGCTTTGTTAAGTGTGTGGAGGTATTTCAATTCATCTATTCAAAGTAGACAAAGCAAAGCTCATCATTTCTAAAAAGTAGCCATAGGCTTGCATATGCCTTTTTCTTAAATAAGATCTTTTCTTTTTATTTTATTTTTCAAAGATTGATGACAAGAGGGATGAGGTTTAGGGTTTAGTAAGTTTTGCAATGGTTCACCACCATTTATCAAAGTAAGAAAGGTAGAGTTTAAAATTTTACTCATTAGGGCCACATGCCCACATATGTCTTTTTCTTCTATTTTGGGTTTCTCAAAATAGATCCAAAAGATTTTGAGAAGGTTAGGGTTTAGGGTTTTTCTTATTTGATTTCTTTCTCTTCTATTTTTTTGGGTTTGTGATCTTCACTTGATCACTTTAAGGTTTTTAGGGTTTATCACATAAGCATAACTACACTCATCATGGCAAAAACACAAGTAAAAGGTATGAGCACTAAACATAGCACTCTATGTAAGAAAAGTTTTTGTTGGTTCACATTTTTGGAAAAAGGAAATTCATTTTCTCTTTGTTTTGAAAATTTGGGGTGTTACAAACCCTTCCCCTTAAACAAATCTCGTCCCGAGATTTTAAGAAAAGTTAGGTTCCTAAGAGAGATTGGGTGATATGATTTAACAGGAAGACATACTTGGCATAGCCTGAGGTGCTTCTTGGGCTTCAGTGGCAGTCATGTGGTAGTAGCGGCCGTTGTTGTTCTGGTTCTTTCTTGCGGCAAAGCGGGTTTGGTTCTGAGCAGGTGCAGCGGTGTTGCCGGCAAGCTTGGCGAGCCTCTTGGGACACTCGTTGCAAGTCACAAGATGAGAGGGAATTTTTCTAGGGTTGGTTTGGATAAGAATTTGAAAAGTTGAAAACTTGAGTAGTGTTGAGGGGGGTAAAAACCAACAACACTTTTTCATTCATACCAAACATCACACATTACAAATCTAACACACCGTTGGTTTGAAGAACCATTCATTCGCTCTACGATACAAGGGGATCGATACAGACTCACAAGACTCCTTGCGTAAGTGTGAGTTCTACTAAAGTGATCAAGTGGGCAAAATTTTAGGTAGAGATATTCAAGGAAAAGTAGAGCATGGATTTCTTATTTTTGAAAAGATCTCAAGGATAAGAGTGAGAATAAGTTTTCATAAATATCTACTTCATTGGTTTTGAAACTAAGTTTTTCAGACGTCCATTCTAACTAGGGTCTCCTAAGGTCAAACAATGGCTCTGATACCAACTTGTCAACACCCGGATTTTTAAGTCCAGATGCCTGTTATGCCATACATCGCAATCCCAGGAATATTGTTGTTGCGAGACATAACAGTTGAATATCATAAGTCATCATTCATTACATATCATAGTCGTCTTACAAATAGATCACATGATCCAATATTACAATAATAGTTGAACTATTGTTTCAACACACATCACAAATACATAGCGGAAGCGTAATAGTAGTAGTGGACTATCTAATCCACAGGCCAACGCTTGACGTCGAGAGTAGTCCTAGTTGTCGTAGACGTCCTGTTGTCCATCATCTTCATACTGTCTGCTCCTCTTCATAGTCCGGCCATTTGAATAGCCAGGGACAAAGCCGTGAGTACTTTAAAGTACTCGCAAACTAACACTAAAGTAAGTGCTAGACATTCTAGTATGGTTTGCTAAGCTCTAGTTTATTTGCGTAAAGCTAGTTTTAGTTCACAAAGTTTGAGAAAAAGCTTATTCAAGTGCTAACTAACTCAAGTGGGAACATTAGTGTCATTCCCACCATTCAAGTGGTGATTTCAATTCAATTCACCACAAGTCATTTCACCATCACCTTTCAACATCATTTTCAAAAATATGACATCGGAAACTGTATGGCCTTTCCAACCGTCCGTAACCGTGGACGCGGCTATTCGAATAGGTTTACACTCTGCAGAGGTTGCACACTTGTGCCACAACATTTGATTTCATCCGTCGGGATTTCCCGAATCATCGTAACACGATACGCGGATCATCAACCATAACCTTTCACTTACGAATCCTAGTATGAGCACCTCTCCCCATGAGCTTGGCCTCCCGGTGAAGACAGACGGTCAGCACTGGGAACTGCACGGGGCTTGGGCCGGACATTCACCTCATTTCGCATCATATCGTATCGTTTCTTTTGTGGTAGAGGCAGCTTTCGGCATAACCCCGATGACGCTTGTTTAGAGGGAACCCATACTAAGACACATAAACTTCCGGTTAAGCCCTACCCATAATCAGGTATTGTGGGGGTACTTGATAATTGGAAAGGTATCGCATTCAAACCAACATCATTGTTTTATCAAAAATCACCATCTTCTCTTGTTCATATTCACCTTCAAAAATCCTTCAATGGAATGCATCATCATTCCAAGGTTTCAAATTCGTTTCAAATTCACATTGTTCCCATCTAGAGTAGTCAAGTTTTGAATTCATTAGCACTAGCTCTAATCCATGAGGGGTGCTATCTTGCTTTGCTTGGAAGAGACTAACTCACTACTCTAGTAACCAACTTGTACTTTGACCAAAGTTAACTATAAAAGTAACTCATTTAGAAATCAAGTAAAAACTTGTAAAGTAAAAACTTGGGATGGGTTCATGTAAGAAAAGATAAGAGACATGGTGCCTTGCCCCAAGGGGCTTTGCACTTTGCAAGAATATTAGCTTGCCTTGATAGTTCTCAAACCTGTTCCTCCTCCTCCTCTTGGTAGTATCCTTCTTCTTCGGCGTACTCTCCAGGTGCTACCGTCTAAATTTGAATACGAGTATAATTACTCACTAATTCAATGGCTATTCCATACATCACATATAATCACACAAACTACTCTATGCACACAAGTAAATTAACTAGAGTGCATGGGTTGTGGGGTTTAAAAGGAATTCACTTCTTTGTATTTTATATGTAAATGATAGTTTCCTTAGGGTTCTTGAGAAATAAATTCCTCTCATTGAAATCTTCTTAAGATTTAATTTCTCAAACAATTATACATGAAATGGGTATTGACCTAGGTCAACCATTCATCATCAGTATTTGAGAAAATGATTTAAATGAGGTAGGTCACCTCATACCATTTAAATACTACTACACATGATTTAAATCTCAAGCCATTCATATAAGAGAGTTTGGACCAGAGGTACAAACATCCCATGAATGCATGTGAGACAAGTTTAAATGAAGTATAAGACTTCACACAATTTACTTTAATAGTTTTGGACAATATCAACTAGTTAAACTAGTCAAATTATCCATTCCATTTAACTATGGCATGATCATGCAAAGTGACCACACCATTTTCTTGCATAAACAATTAGTGTAAGTCAAATGTGAGCTATTAGAGTTGGAATTAACTTAATAGCTATTTTGGTTTATTTTTAAGAATTATTTGAATAGGGAAAAGTCCCTGTCTTGTTATTTTTATCATAATTATTCTACAAAGAATCTGACCATGAGGCCAGTGGCATGCTGGCTAGAGAATTTCAGTGGCTTTCTAACAACATAAAATTCACTAGATTTGGTTTAGCCAATTTGAATCTATTGAATTTCAAAGTTTGTGCAGTATTGGAAATTGTTTGGAAATGTTTAAATCAATTTTGAATTAAACAAGGGCCGGCGGGAAAACCAACGTGGGCCGAAATGGTTTAAACGGGCCCAAGGCCAGCCCAGCCACGGTCCAGTGCCGCGCGGGCTGCCCGACAGGCGGGGGCCACCCGTCGGCCGACGTTTAAACGCCGAAACGGTACGGGCGAAGCGGGGCGTAGGATTAGATCGAGATCTAACGGCTCCGAGCTCATCGTCTCCGCCGGCGAGAGGGGGTTCACGGCGGCTGCGGCGCTAGGGGGTCGGGAGAGCTAACGGCGGCTCCGGCAAGGGATGGCAATATGCGCGAGGTAGATGTGGACGACGGCGGTTCTCCCGGTACCGGCGGCTACGTCCTGGAGCGGCTCCAATCGACGGCGAGCTGCGGCGGCGGTCACGGGCGGTCGAGGTAGAAATTGGGCGGCGGCGGTGGCTAATCGAGGCGAGTGGAGTGGCTCGAGGTGGATCGAGTGAGAAGATGGTGAAGGTGATGGTGTGCTCGGATCGACGAGGAGAGGTCTCCTATTTATAGGCGAGGCGAGGGTGCTGCGTGGCCGTGAGACGAAGTGGACATGCGCGCGGCGTCTCCGGCGAGCTGGTCGAGCTAGGCGAGGTGGTGGCGGTGTTCTCCGCGCTCCGGCGATGCTAGTGGCGGCGACGGCGGGGTCGGGCGGTGGCTAGGTTGGTCGCATTGCTTCCGCGTCCGTCGCGCCCGCGGCGGATCGCGGGTTCCCTTCTCCGGCGGCGGCGGGCACGGGTCGTGGTCGAGGTCATGTCCGGCGAGCTGCGTGGCGACATGGCGATGCTCCAACCGCAGCTCGAGCGTGGTCCGGGGCGTGCGCGAGGGTGCCGGCGCGTGAGCGTGGCCGGGCGTGTCCGGCGCGACGTGAGCGGCGCATGCGGCGGTCCGGGCGCGTGCCGGGCGCGCTGTCTCCGGCGACTCCACGGCGTCTACGGCGAGCCGGGTGAGTGCTAGGCGGGGTAGAGAGGCGTGCGTGGCGATGTTGGACACCAGGGCCAAGGTTGGAGAGTGAGGGGGAGAGGGGTGGCTCGACATGGCCGGCATGGCCATGTCATGCATGCTAGGGTTCTGCCTCCCTAGGTTCACTATGGGGTATTAAGTGAGTTAGAGGGGACCAGGGGACCAGGTAGACTAGCTTTGGGGTAGATTAGAGTAGTTTAGGTGGTATAGAACACTATTTGCAATAGTGGCAAATAGTGCCATCATTTGGAAATTACAAAATTGTCCAAATTTGAAATAATTCAAATGGTGAATGTTTTTGAAATGTGAGTGTGGAGGTAAGTTGTAAATGACCAGAGGTGAATTGAGGTGGTGGTGGAAAAATTAGAATTCAAAAATTGGCCAAAATGGCTAAGTGTGAGATTGTTGCACTTGTTATAATGTTGCAACTTTGGATGAGCATAGCTAGTGATCAAAGATGAATTTGGCAGGGTGATCTTCATCAAAGTTGTTCACCTTGATGTTGACTTTGAAATGGTGCAAAGAGTTAGCAAGAATTGGTTTGGGAAAATTGAATGGCAAGGGCTCAAAGTGGTGATCAGACTATAAATTGTCAAAATTGACCATTATCATATGTGAGTGGGAATTGTCTTTGAATTTCATTTAAATTGTGAAACCTTGATTCCAAAAGTTGTGATAAGTGTTTAAGAACATTCTCCAACTAATGGTGAAGACCAAATAGGTCTAGGGTCAAGATTTATAAAAATGCCATAGGGCATATGTGAGGGTTTTGTGACTTTCTAATTTTTATTTATTTTATTTTTTCTTTGCTTCACTTTGACAAGGGTGAGGTTTATTTGGTGCTAGATTGAGTTGGATGAAAGGTTCAAACCATTTTGAGGCAATAGAAGTGGCTAGGTCAGGATTGGATAATTTGGCTAAGTGCCACATATGCCTCTATGCATAGGTTGGATTTTCTTTTGTTTCTTACTTGAAAAAGGTTGGTAAGTGCTTTGTTAAGTGTGTGGAGGTATTTCAATTCATCTATTCAAAGTAGGCAAAGCAAAGCTCATCATTTCTAAAAAGTAGCCATAGGCTTGCATATGCCTTTTTCTTAAATAAGATCTTTTATTTTTATTTTATTTTGCAACGATTGATGACAAGAGGGATGAGGTTTAGGGTTTAGTAAGTTTTGCAATGGTTCACCACCATTTATCAAAGTAAGAAAGGTAAAGTTTAAAATTTTACTCATTAGGGCCACATGCCCACATATGTCTTTTTCTTCTATTTTGGGTTTCTCAAAATAGATCCAAAAGATTTTGAGAAGGTTAGGGTTTAGGGTTTTTCTTATTTGATTTCTTTCTCTTCTATTTTTTTGGGTTTGTGATCTTCACTTGATCACTTTAAGGTTTTTAGGGTTTATCACATAAGCATAACTACACTCATCATGGCAAAAACACAAGTAAAAGGTATGAGCACTGAACATAGCACTCTATGTAAGAAAAGTTTTTGTTGGTTCACATTTTTGGAAAAAGGAAATTCATTTTCTCTTTGTTTTGAAATTTGGGGTGTTACACAAGCTGACGAGCCTTATGGACCCTAAAGCCGATATGGTGCGGGACCACCTTCTCATGCGTGGTTTCATGGATGGCTATCGGTGGGAAGGCGACGAAGATGATTATGAATTTGTCCATGGGAATTCAACAAGAAGTAAGGAAGGAGGTGATCGGGATGTAGAAGATCTCGGGCATGATCGGGATGTAGAAGATCCCGGAGATGATCATGATCACAATGTAGGAGATGGAGGTCATCATGACGATCATGAAGATGAAGACGATGGACCATCGTCGATGGACTCGGGTGCATGACCCTTATCTTCAAGAGCTGCTTCTCAAGCGGACGAGTAACGCAAGAGCCGCCGCTCGAGAGAAAGCCAAGATGGATCAACTGGAGGTAGACGCGGTTACTCCATTGTATGAAGGATGCAGGCCGGAGGATACCCGCCTGAAAGTAACGCTCATGGCTCTGGAGATGAAGGTAAAGCACAAAATGACCGACACATCTGATGTCTACGGGAGCTTCTATTCTTGTAGACAGTGTTGGGCCTCCAAGAGCAGAGGTTTGTAGAACAGCAGCAAGTTTCCCTTAAGTGGATCACCCAAGGTTTATCGAACTCAGGGAGGAAGAGGTCAAAGATATCCCTCTCAAGCAACCCCGCAACCACAAAGCAAGAAGTCTCTTGTGTCCCCAACACACCTAATAGGTGCACTAGTTCGGCGAAGAGATAGTGAAATACAGGTGGTATGAATATATATGAGCAGTAGCAACGGTGCCGTGAAAATAGCTTGCGGGCGTGTAGTTGATGGTGGTAGTATTGCAAGCAGTAGTAACACGATAGAAACAATAAACAAGCAGTAGTAACGCAGCGAGTATTTAGGAACAAGGCCTAGGGATTACACTTTCACTAGTGGACACTCTCAACATTGATCACATAACAGAATAGATAAATGCATACTCTACACTTTTGTTGGATGATGAACACATTGCGTAGGATTACACGAACCCTCAATGCCGGAGTTAACAAGCTCCACAATAATGCTCATATTTTAGTAACCTTTAGTGTAAGATAGATCAAAAGACTAAACCAAGTACTAGCATAGCATGCACACCGTCACCTTCATGCATATGTAGGAGGAATAGATCACATCAATATTATCATAGCAATAGTTAACTTCGCAATCTACAAGAGATCATGATCATAGCATAAACCAAGTACTAACACGGTGCACACACTGTCACCTTTGCACACATGCAGGAGGAATAAAACTACTTTAATAACATTGCTAGAGTAGCACATAGATAAATTGTGATACAAACACATATGAATCTCAATCATGTAAAGCAGCTCATGAGATCATTGTATTGAGGTACATAGGAGAGAGATTAACCACATAGCTACCGGTACAGCCCCGAGCCTCGATGGAGAACTACTCCCTCCTCATGGGAGCAGCAGCGGTGATGAAGATGGCGGTGGAGATGGCAGCGGTGTCGATGGAGAAGCCTTCCGGGGGCACTTCCCCGCTCCAGCAGGGTGCCGGAACAGAGACTCCTGTCCCCCAGATCTTGGCTTCGCGATGGCGGCGGCTCTGGAAGGTTTCTCGTATCGTGGTTCTTCGCATCAGGGTTTTCGCGACGGAGGCTTTATATAGGCGAAGAGGCGGCGCAGGAGGGTCGAAGGGGTGGCCACACCATAGGCGGGCGCGGCCGGGGCCCGGCCGCGCCACCCTATCATCTGGGGCCCACAGGGCCCCCCTCTGGCGGCTCTCGGGTGTTCTGGATGCTTCCGGTGAAAATAGGAACCTGGGTCTTGATTTCGTCCGATTCCGAGAATATTTCGTTACTAGGATTTCTGAAACCAAAAACAGCAGAAAACAACAACCGGCACTTCGGCATCTTGTTAATAGGTTAGTTCCGGAAAATGCACGAATATGACATAAAGTGTGCATAAAACATGTAGGTATCATCAATAATATGGCATAGAACATAAGAAATTATCGATACGTCGGAGACGTATCAAGCATCCCCAAGCTTAGTTCCGCTCGTCCCGAGCGAGGTAAAACGATAACAAAGATAATTTCTGAAGTGATATGCCATCATAACCTTGATCATACTATTTGTAAACATATGTAGTGGATGCAGCGATCAAAACAATGGTAATGACATGAGTAAACAGGTGAATCATATAGCAAAGACTTTTCATGAATAGTACTTCAAGACAAGTATTAATAAGTCTTGCATAAGAGTTAACTCATAAAGCAATAAATCAAAGTAAAGGCATTGAAGCAACACAAAGGAAGATTAAGTTTCAGCGGTTGCTTTCAACTTGTAACATGTATATCTCATGGATAATTGTCAACATAGAGTAATATAACAAGTACGATATGCAAGTATGTAGGAATCAATGCACAGTTCACACAAGTGTTTGCTTCTTGAGGTGGAGAGGAATAGGTGAACTGACTCAACATAAAAGTAAAGAGAATGGTCCTTCAAAGAGGAAAGCATCGATTGCTATATTTGTGCTAGAGCTTTTATTTTGAAAACATGAAACAATTTTGTCAACGGTAGTAATAAAGCATATGAGTTATGTACATTATATCTTACAAGTTGCAAGTCTCATGCATAGTATACTAATAGTGCCCGCACCTTGTCCTAATTAACTTGGACTACCGGATCTTTGCAATGCACATGTTTTGACCAAGTGTCACAATGGGGTACCTCCATGCCGCTCGTACAAAGGTCTAAGGAGAAAGCTCGCATTTTGGATTTCTCGCTTTTGATTATTCTCAACTTAGACATCCATACCGGGACAACATGGACAACAGATAATGGACTCCTCTTTAGTGCATAAGCATGTGGCAACAATTATTATTCTCATATGAGATTGAGGATATATGTCCAAACTGAAACTTCCACCATGAATCATGGCTTTAGTTAGCGGCCCAAAGTTCTTCTCTAACAATATGCATGCTCCAACCATGAAGGTGGTAGATCTCTCTTGCTTCAGACAAGACGGACATGCATAGCAACTCACATGATATCCAACAAAGAATAGTTGATGGCGTCCCCATAAACATGGTTATCGCACAACAAGCAACTTAATAAGAGATAAAGTGCATAAGTACATATTCAATACCACAATAGTTTTTAAGCTATTTGTCCCATGAGCTATATATTGCAAAGGTGAATGATGGAATTTTAAAGGTAGCACTCAAGCAATTTACTTTGGAATGGCGGATAAATACCATGTAGTAGGTAGGTATGGTGGACACAAATGGCATAGTGGTTGGCTCAAGTATTTTGGATGCATGAGAAGTATTCCCTCTCGATACAAGGTTTAGGCTAGCAAGGTTATTTGAAACAAACACAAGGACGAACGGTACAGCAAAACTCACATAAAAGACATATTGTAAACATTATAAGACTCCATACCGTCTTCCTTGTTGTTCAAAACTCAATAC
Source organism: Lolium rigidum (assembly GCF_022539505.1). Classification (NCBI taxonomy): domain Eukaryota; kingdom Viridiplantae; phylum Streptophyta; class Magnoliopsida; order Poales; family Poaceae; genus Lolium; species Lolium rigidum. The sequence goes on from NC_061514.1 coordinate 67,142,141, forward strand.
TAGATGTTATCTACACTCTAGAGAGACCAATTATGCAAACCAAATTAGCAAGCTCTAAGTATTTATTCATTAATGGGTGCAAAGTATATGATGCAAGAGCTTAAACATGAGCACTACAATTGCCAAGTATCAAATTATCCAAGACATTTTAGAATTACTACATGTATCATTTTCCAATTCCAACCATATAACAATTTAACGAAGAAGAAACTTCGCCATGAATACTATGAGTAGAGCCTAAGGACATACTTGTCCATATGCTACAACGGAGCGTGTCTCTCTCCCATAAAGTGAATGCTAGGATCCATTTTATTCAAACAAAATAAAAAACAAAAACAAACCGACGCTCCAAGCAAAGTGCATAAGATGTGACGGAATAAAAATATAGTTTCGGGGAGGAACCTGATAATGTTGTCGATGAAGAAGGGGATGCCTTGGGCATCCCCAAGCTTAGACGCTTGAGTCTTCTTATAATATGCAGGGGTGAACCACCGGGGCATCCCCAAGCTTAGAGCTTTCACTCTTCTTGATCATAGTATATCATCCTCCTCTCTTGACCCTTGAAAACTTCCTCCACACCAAACTCGAAACAACTCATTAGAGGGTTAGTGCACAATAAAAATTAACATGTTCAGAGGTGACACAATCATTCTTAACACTTCTGGACATTGCATAAAGCTACTCGGACATTAATGGATCAAAGAAATTCATCCAACATAGCAAAAGAGGCAATGCGAAATAAAAGGCAGAATCTGTCAAAACAGAACAGTCCGTAAAGATGGATTTTATTAGGCCACCAGACTTGCTCAAATGAAAAAGCTCAAATTGAATGAAAGTTGCGTACATATCTGAGGATCATGCACGTAAATTGGCTTAATTTTCTGAGCTACCTACAGGGAGGTAGACCCAGATTCGTGACAGCAAAGAAATCTGTAACTTTGCAGTAATCCAAATCTAGTACTTACTTTACTATCAAAGACTTTACTTGGCACAACAAAACTCAAAACTAAGATAAGGAGAGGTTGCTACAGTAGTAAACAACTTCCAAGACACAAATATAAAACAAAGTACTGTAGCAAAATAACACATGGGTTATCTCCCAAGAAGTTCTTTCTTTATAGCCGTTAAGATGGGCTCAGCAGTTTTAATGATGCACTCGCAAGAAATAGTAGTTGAAGCAAAAGAGAGCATCAAAAAGCAAATTCAAAACACATTTTAAGTCTAACGTGCTTCCTATGCATAGGAATCTTGTAAATAAACAAGTTCATGAAGAGCAAAGTAACAAGCATAGGAAGATAGAACAAGTGTAGCTTCAAAAATTTCAGCACATAGAGAGGTGTTTTAGTAACATGAAAATTTCTACAACCATATTTTCCTCTCTCATAATAACTTTCAGTAGCATCATGAGCAAACTCAACAATATAACTATCACATAAAGCATTCTTATCATGAGTCTCATGCATAAAATTATTACTACTCCCAACATAAGCATAGTTATTCTTATTAATTGTAGTAGGAGCAAATTCAACAAAGTAGCTATCATTATTATTCTCATCATCAAATATTGGAGGCATATTGTAATCATAATCAAATTTATCCTCCATAACAGGTGGTACTAAAAGACCAATATCATTATAATCATCATAAATAGGAGGCAAAGTATCATCAAAGTAAATTTTCTCCTCAATGCTTGGGGGACTAAAAATATCATGCTCATCAAAGCCAGCTTCCCCAAGCTTAGAATTTTCCATATCACTAGCAACAATGGTGTTCAAAGCGTTCATACTAATATGTTCCATAGGTTTTTTAATTTTCGCATCAAACCATCCATGTCTTAAATCAGGAAATAGAATAAGAAGCTCATTGTTGTCCATTATGCCTAACTAGTGTAAACAAGAAACAAAAAGATGCAATTGCGGGATCTAAAGGAAATAGCTTCGAGCACACACACAACGGCGCCGGAAAAGTACTTTACCGGGACCGGAGTATGAGAGCCTTTTACCTTTCCTCCTCGGCAACGGCGCCGGAAAAGTGCTTGATGTCTACGGGAGCTTCTATTCTTGTAGACAGTGTTGGGCCTCCAAGAGCAGAGGTTTGTAGAACAGCGAGCAAGTTTCCCTTAAGTGGATCACCCAAGGTTTATCGAACTCGGGGAGGAAGAGGTCAAAGATATCCCTCTCAAGCAACCCCGCAACCACAAAGCAAGAAGTCTCTTGTGTCCCCAACACACCTAATAGGTGCACTAGTTCGGCGAAGAGATAGTGAAATACGAGGTGGTATGAATATATATGAGCGAGTAGCAACGGTGCCGAGAAAATAGCTTGCGGGCGTGTAGTTGATGGTGGTAGTATTGCAAGCAGTAGTAACACAGGTAAAACAAGAAACAAGCGATAGTAACGCAGCAGTATTTAGGAACAAGGCCTAGGGATTACACTTTCACTAGTGGACACTCTCAACATTGATCACATAACGAGAATAGATAAATGCATACTCTACACTTTTGTTGGATGATGAACACATTGCGTAGGATTACACGAACCCTCAATGCCGGAGTTAACAAGCTCCACAATAATGCTCATATTTTAGTAACCTTTAGTGTAAGATAGATCAAAAGACTAAACCAAGTACTAGCATAGCATGCACACTCGTCACGTTCATGCATATGTAGGAGGAATAGATCACATCAATATTATCATAGCAATAGTTAACTTCGCAATCTACAAGAGATCATGATCATAGCATAAACCAAGTACTAACACGGTGCACACACTCGTCACCTTTGCACACATGCGAGGAGGAATAAAACTACTTTAATAACATTGCTAGAGTAGCACATAGATAAATTGTGATACAAACACATATGAATCTCAATCATGTAAAGCAGCTCATGAGATCATTGTATTGAGGTACATAGGAGAGAGATTAACCACATAGCTACCGAGTACAGCCCCGAGCCTCGATGGAGAACTACTCCCTCCTCATGGGAGCAGCAGCGGTGATGAAGATGGCGATGGAGATGGCAGCGGTGTCGATGGAGAAGCCTTCCGGGGGCACTTCCCCGCTCCGGCAGGGTGCCGGAACAGAGACTCCTGTCCCCCAGATCTTGGCTTCGCGATGGCGGCGGCTCTGGAAGGTTTTTCGTATCGTGGTTCTTCGCATCAGGGTTTTCGCGACGGAGGCTTTATATAGGCGAAGAGGAGGCGCAGGAGGGTCGAAGGGGTGGCCACACCATAGGCTGGCGCGGCCAGGGCCCAGGCTGCGCCACCCTATCATCTGGGGCCCACAGGGCCCCCCTGCGCGGCTCTCGGGTGTTCCGGATGCTTCCGGTGAAAATAGGAACCCGGATCTTGATTTCGTCCGATTCCGAGAATATTTCGTTACTAGGATTTCTGAAACCAAAAACAGCGAGAAAACGAGAACCGGCACTTCGGCATCTTGTTAATAGGTTAGTTCCAGAAAATGCACGAATATGACATAAAGTGTGCATAAAACATGTAGGTATCATCAATAATATGGCATAGAACATAAGAAATTATCGATACGTCGGAGACGTATCAACATCCTTCAACGACAACATGTCATTCTGGCAGGAACGTCTTCCCAAAGGTAACACGTGTCCGACTAGTATCGAGGAGGCCAAGAAAATCATGTGTCCTCTGGATTTACCGCATGTGAAATACCATGTGTGCTTGAACGATTGCATCATTTATCGGAACGAGCACGCAGAGTGTACCATATGTCCGGAGTGCGGCGTCAGTCGGTACAAGAAGGGGAAGAAAGCTCCTCGGAAGGTGGTGTGGTACTTTCCGATCACTCCTCGTCCGCAGTGGTATTTCGCGGATCCTAAGCAAGCAAAGCTAATGCGGCGGCACGCGGAGATGAGGAAGGGAGAAGATGACGCGGATGATCCGAAGAAAAAGAAAAAGGACAGGATGTTGAGACACCCTTCGGATGCTAGCCGGTGGAATGCGTTGAACCTCGAGTACCCGGAATTTGGGGACGATCCTAGGAACATAAGGCTGGGCGCGAGCACCGGTGGAGTCAATCCGTTTGGCAGCCGAGCAGCACGCATAGCACACTGGCCCGTGTTTGTGTGGATGTACAACCTCCCCCTGGTTGTGCATGAAGAGGAAGTACATTCAAATGAGTATGCTAATTGAAGGGCCGAAACAACCAGGGAACGACATCAATCTGTATATGGGGCTTCCGAAAGAGGAGCTAGCCACGCTATGGGACACGCCCGCCAATACGTGGGACGCCGCCGCGGAAGAATATTTCCCTATGAGAGCCGCACCTGCTCACGACGGTGCACGACTTTCTCGGTTACGGATATGTCGCGGGGCAGGTGGTCCACGGATTCAATGCATGCGTAAGGTGCATGGACGACACAACGTACCGCCGGCTAGATAGAGATCCCGGGTCCTCGAAAACGGTGTTCATGGGACATCGAAGGTGGCTTCGCGAGGACGACGCATGGAGGAAACGCAAGGATCTGTTCGATGGTCAAGACGAACCCCGAAGACGGCCACGTACGAGAAGCGGCGAGCAAATAGAAGAGCTATTGAAAAATTGGAAAGAGTGCCCACCGCCGGGAAAGAAGCGAAAGGCGTCGGAGCCACTGCTTAAGGTATGGAAGACGAGGTCTGTTTTTTGGGACTTGCCGTACTGGAAGATCCTCCGTGTGCCTCACAGCCTTGATGTCATGCACATCACGAAGAACGTGCGTGAGAGTCTGCTTGGTACCCTCCTCAACATGCCAGAGAAGACCAAAGATGGGCCGAAAGCAAGGTACGACTTGCAATCAATTGGGATCAGGGAGGAGCTTCACGCGGGACGCCCTAATGATGATGATGATGATGACGATGACGATGATGAGGCGGAGGACACGCAAAGTCGTCGCAAGGGCAAAAATGCCAAAAAGATTGAATATTACTGCCCCCCGCGTGCTTCACTCTAAGTCGAAGGAGATCGAGCAGTTTTTCGACTTGTCTCCTAGGAGTAAAACTTCCTTACGGTTACGCGGGGAAGATAAGCAGGTACCTAGACAAAGAGAAGCGAGAGGTTCAGCGGGATGAAGTCTCACGACTGTCACGTGCTGATGACACAGATACTTCCGGTTGCAATCCGTGGTATCATGGACGCGCACGTCCGTGAAACGCTTTTTGGCCTATGCAACTTTTTCGACGTCATCTCTCGGAATTATGTTGGCGTGAGGCAACTTAGAAGGCTACTGGAAGAGATCGTGGTGATACTGTGCAAGCTTGAGATGTACTTCCCGCCCGCATTCTTCGACGTTATGGTGCATCTGCTGGTACATATCGTGGAGGATATCATCCAAGCCGGGGCCGACATTCCTGCACAGCATGATGCCGTTCGAAAGGATGAATGGTGTCATCAAAGGGTACGTTCGCAACGGGGCACGTCCGGACGGAAGCATAGCCAAGGGCTTTCGACCGAAGAGTGCATCTCCTTCGCACGAGTTATCTAGAAATCGAGAACCCCGTTGGCCTGCCCGTAAACGAGCATCTCGGGAAGCTCAGCTGGATGGGGTCACCTGCGACGGTAGCCGCGAAATACATGTCGAATTCAAGGGTCGAATCGCCGACTTTGAAAGAGCAAACCTAGTCGCGCTACAACACATAGACGTGGTCGATCCTTGGGTGGTAGAGCACAAAACCTTCATCGCAAAGACGTACAGTGATCAGGGCCAACGAGAGGACGGACGGAGATATAATCAAAGAGCACAACTCAACCTTCACGCGGTGGTTCAAGGACAAGATGCGACGTACCCTATAGACGAGGATTCTTCTGCGGAAGAAAAACTCATATTCGCCTTGTCACGGGCGCCGAACACAACCCGATGACATTTCGGGCGTACGATATCAACGGCTACACATTCTACACCGAGGAAAAGGACATGAAGAGCGATTATCGGAACTCCGGGGTAACGATGGAGTCCTACACCGGTGACGTCAAGCGAGAGATACTACGGAAAGATCGAGGAGATCCGGGAGCTGAGCTACGCCGGAGAGAATGTGCCGATGTTCCGTGTCAGCTGGGCCAAGAACGTCATAAAAGAAGACCGGCATTTCACCACCATGGTTATACCCGAAGCCAAATCCAAGACAGCGGGCGCAAAGGTCACCGCGAAATATGAGCCATGGGTACTAGCTTCCCAAGTGGACCAATGCTTCTTCATTACCGACCCGCAAAAGCCCAACCGTGTTGTCGTGAGGAGAGGCAAAAGGAGCATCATCGGGATGGATGGAGCCGCCAACGAGCTAGACTTTGACCAGTACGGCGATCCGAAGATGGAAGATGACGACGACGATGATGAAGAACCATACACAACAAGAAGAAGCAGGACCACCCTACCTAAAGGCCATCCATTCAAGAGAAGAAGTCAAGGAGTTCCGGGGCTAAATTATTCAACCGCGAGAAAGAAGGGCAAGAAGATTGTGAAAAGATAATTATGTATCATTTTCTTGTATGAATAATGGATGTCATATTGTTAATCTACACATTGTACCGATCAAAATAGACATATAATTTATATTTTTGGATATTTTCTAGATTCTATAGTATTTTAAATATTCTACATAATTATAATAATTTATGCCTTTTATTTTGGTGTATTATGCTATTTTGGATGTTTATTATAGTGTTAAATCAATTTAAAAAGAAAAGGAAAAAAATTGGGGCCGCCAGGGTTCGAACCTGGCCGGCGGGGGTTTGGCACAAACCAACCGGGGACGAGCCGGTGCGGTACTAAGCGGGATATGTCAATCCCCCCCGCGTTATTCTTTTGACCCAGACATAAAGAGGCAGTGGCGCACCCCTAGAGGTGCGCCATTGCTAAGCCTCATAGTGGCGCACCTCGAGAGGTGCGCTATTGCTAAGGCGTCAGGGGACTTAGTGAAATTTCCCCTTTCTTCCCCCGTCCCGACCGGATCCCACCGCAGACAACCCTTCCCCGAGCGACGCCGCCGTCCCTCGATCCGCCTCGCGCTCGCCACCCCTCCCCTGAGCGACGGCACCTCCCACCGGCGGCCGCCACCCCTCACCTGAGCAACGCCCCCTCCTCGACCCCGGCGGCCAGATCCCCTCGACCTCGATCCCCCTCCTCCCACCGGTGGCCTCTCCCCCTCGATTTACCGCCGGTGACCGCCTCTCCCACCTCGTCTGCGACCTCGTCCTCGACCTCGCCGCGGAGGAGCAGCACCTCATCTGCGACCTCGTCCCCGACCTCGCCACGGAGGAGCAGCACGCCACGCAAGCGTCCTGGAGCAGCAGCGGGAGAAGCACGCCGCGCCGCCCTCGACTGCTGACGCCACCACCGCATCCTTCCAAGGTAGGTTTCTTACTGCTGCTGCTCCCCCTCCTCTGCTGCTAGGATTTTTTACATGCACCTAGCACCTGCCTTGTGAATATGTTCTCCTGTGTGTGCACTAGAGCCTGTTTGGCATGAGCTTTACAATCCACGATAGTAGCACTCGTATGTTGTATTGCTGTGTGTTATCAGATTGTTATCGTTTCACAGGTTCTTCACAAGTTTCAAACAATAAACAGAGGCTCAACGAGACAATTTTTTTCTTCATAAAGTATATGTAAATAGTTGCACAGAAGAAAAATCAAAGGTAATGGACATATTGATGCTTATCACCAAACATGATCTAAGCACAAAAAAGAAAAGAATTGTTGCTCCTTAGAGGAGAACCTGTGAAGTGGGTCAATATATTTCAACAGCGTGTTAGGCCTAGATGCTGAGAAGTGGGTTGGCATGCATCCTAAAACTTAATTTGAGGATATAATTTTCCTTAGAGGAGCTATACTGCTAGCATTACATTAGGATAAGGTGAATATATGACTCTGTTTAAGGTATTTTACATTAATATATCAAGCGGTATTGAGTGATTATTGAACTTGTATTCCACTATAAGAAAATAGGAGGAAAAGGTGAAACCATTCTTGAATGTGGGCATGTTCATATCTAGTTACGTGGTTCTGTTCATACAAATAGCACACTTGCTTCATTTGGCTGATCAAAGAAATTCATGGTAAATATGTAGTTGGTGTTGTGTCTGTATTTGGCTGCTATAGTATATATCTTGCAAGGTTTTGTTTTGGAATGAACACCGTAAACTGCAGCATGAGGATTTCATCTGTATTCTAGGTACTATGTGCTTGCTAGGTTGCTTGCTTGCTGCTGCTGCTATGTGCTTGCTAGGTTGCTGCTATGTGCTTGCTAGGTTGCTTGCTTGCTGCTGCTATGTGCTTGCTAGGCTGCTGCTGCTATATATGTGCTTGCTTGCTGCTGCTGCTTCTAGGTTGCTTGCTTGCTTGCTGCTGCTGCTAGGTTGTTAGGTGCAGGAATGCTCTCTGTAATTTTGATTTCACAAAAGGAGTTCATAGGAATGCAGCTAGTTCTTTGTAGTTTAGTTTTACCATTTATTTTGTTGCAGATGTAGCAAGCAAGGAAGGGGGAAAAGATGTTTTAGTTCATAAAAAGAACAAGTTCATTCTCTGGTTTAGTTCACACTAATTAGCAGTATACTGGACTTTGAAATTTAGTTCTCTGGTTTGAAATTTAGTTCTAACTGCTGATGCTAACAGTGTTCATTTTGATGTTTACAGCACTAGTTGTAGCGACACTCGACCGCCACGCGCACCTTGGAGCAGCAGCTGGAGAAGCACGCCGCGCCGCCCTCGATCATCATAGCTTCTTTTTTTAGAGGTGAGGTGCTGCTAGGTGCATGTGCTAGGTAACTCTTTTATTTTTAGAGTTCAAAGCTTACTGAATTTTTATTTTGAAAATTTGCAAGGCTTGGAGCAGGAGCAGGACAAGCACGGCGCCGTCGCCCTCGGTCTGCTAACGCCGCTGCAGAAGACCACCGCCGCATCCTCCAAGGTAGCCCTCTAATAAGCTTGCTGCTGTACATTTATTTGCTCTCTAATAAGCTTGATGTTGTACCCTTTATTTGGATAGCCATTTTGTACTAGCTTGGTAGGGAGATGTCTTAAGTGCACAACTTAAGGGCAGATTGAACAACTTCATATTTAAGAACTGCATTTTTGTACTAGCAGTCATCATCATATGAAATGGTTACTGAATTTTTCAGAGTTGAAAATGCCAGTTGTTGTGAAAGTGATAGCAACGATGTTCTTTTATTTCTGCTATAGTAGTTGCAAGTGTATCTCTTTTATTTCCGAGTTCAAAGCTTACTGAATTTTTATTTTTATGTTTTGCAAGGCAGAGTTGAGCACCGACCACCGGCCTCGCATCTTCCTCGTCCTAGAGCAACACGTCGGCTCTCCGTGACTCCCCGCGACTCACGGTGAGCAACACCTTAGGTCTCCTGCTTGCTTGGTGCTTGGTGTGAGTCTTCTGCTGGTGTTGGCTGCTAGGCTACTGTCTTGGCTGATCTTTCTGTGGTAGTTATTCTTGGTGTTAGGCTGCTGCTAGCTACTAGTCATTGCTGCTTCTTTGTTGATGCATCTTGCTAGCTGCTAGTCGTTATTGCTGCTTGCTTGTTGATGCATGGTGCTAGTTCTTGCTTTGCTTGCTTGCTCGTTGATGCATCTTTGCTGCTTGCTCTGGATGCTATTGCTTGCTTGCTTGCTTGCTGTTGGTGCTCAGCTGGTGTATATGGTGTCATATTCTTGTGCATGTGCCATGGTGCTCAGCTGGTGTATATGAGGAACAATTGTACATGTGCCATGGTGCTCAGCTGGTGTATATGGTGTCATTTTCTTGTGCAGGGATCGACAGAGTTGCCCATTATCGCCGAAATATTGATTCATTTCCGTTTCGGCGAAAATGGGGCACTCATATGTCCATAAATTAGCATAGGTCATGCCCAATTTTTCCGTGAAATCTTGCGCTAACTTTATGCATTTTTTCCTACTTAGTTCGAACATGGCCAACAACGAAGAGGCCGGCGGCAGCGGTAGCAAGCCATTCTGGATGCTAACCGATGAAATGGAGGTGATGGAGTCACAACCTCGCCGCGACGACGGCGAGGATGATGGCACCGATCCGAGTACCGAGCGGACGATGCCGCCGAGGATGACACCACGCGATGGTGCCGGCGAGGATGACACCACGGATGGTGCCGGCGAGGATGACACCGGCGCACCGAAGAAGCTACGGAGGGAGCGTCGCCCGAATGTGCTCAGCACCGTGAAGCGAGGCATTCACCGAAGTGAACGCCACTTGGGCTTCCAACGGCGCCCCCGATTTAGTCAAAGGTTACGCTGCCCAACTCGGGTGCATCCTCCGGAGCACGGTCTCGATCAACACCGAGAACCTCGGGCATCTGACCGAGCGAATTTGCGCACCCTCCTCTTCAAGAAGCTGCACGAACGATACGAGTTCCCGGTGGACTGCTCGGAAAAGCGTCTCATGCGGAACAAAGTGCACAATGCCGCCCTCACGAAGATGAGCACCGCCCTCGCTAGTTGGAGGAACCGAGTGAAGAAAATGATTAATAGTGGTAGAG
>NC_061514.1:67152739-67200395 GCF_022539505.1 Lolium rigidum
GAGAAGCTTAGAGCTAGGTCACCATAGCGATAGTCATCTCGACGAGATCTCAGCCGAACTATTCGGCACCCCATTATAACCCATTATCATCATAATCAAGAACAGACAGGCAGGACGTAAGGGTTTTACCTCAACGAGGGCCCCGAACCTGGGTAAATCGCTCTCCCCGCTTGTCTGTGAACCGATGTCTCGTGTCAGCTTGCAGGATTCCATCAACCCTAAGCCCCTATCGGAGGGCATTGGCGAGGAGTACCCTCGACAAGCAAGCAATACCAAGTGAGCAAGTCTTCATTACCTTGTACAGGTTCAGACATGGATTTATTTCCAACAAAGGATGGAAATCAAATTAACATCATTGAATTAAATTGAATCATTACCATTATATGGTTCATCAATAACAAGTGGCAGTAAACCTCCACAAACAACATGTACATATGATCCAGTAAGCCACACAGGCATAACAAGTGATATAAGTTGACAATAACCAACACCAATATGTAGTAGCAGTATAGAAGTGTCACTGATATAGAACACTCCAATAAGCATCACTAGCTCACCAGTTAATGGTAAGCAAGTACAGAGAGGCATAAACAATTTCTATTGCTTAAGACAACCAACAACAAGGATTAGCAGCATAACAATATACTAACCACTAGCAATCCAGGCTCCAAATGGAACCTTTGGAGCAGATATATATAGAGCCAATATAGCATGTCAATCCAAATGAAACTATCCATATGCAGGCAACAAAGTAATTTATTCAGATACTGCACATGAGCAGCATCACTGAATCAAAGAAACTAGCAGCAATACATCCAGAGCAACAACATCAATGCATCCAGAGCAACAGCAATGCATCCAGAGCAACAGCAATGCATCCAGAGCAACAGCAATGCATCCAGAGCATTTCGTCGAGCAACAACAATGCATCCAGAGCATTTCGTCGAGCTACAGCAATGCATCCAGAGCAATGCGCGGGAGAGGAAGAGGGAGGGGAGGGGAGAGAGTTCACCGACGACAGGGGTGGAGGAGGAGGTTGACGACGACGGCAGCGGTGGAGGAGGAGGAGGACGCGGCGGCTCCTCCACCTTCACGCGACGGCGGCCCCTCCTCGCGGCGGCCCCTCCTCGCCGTAGCGGCAGCTTGTGCTGCAGGTGGCGGGGATGGGAGGAACGTGGCGGCATGCGGCCCTCGCGGAGGAAGGCGGCGGCGACGGCGATGGCGACGACCATGGCGGCGTGCGGCGGATCGGAGGAGAGGGGAGAGGGGAGAGGGGAGGGGAGAGGGGAGAGGGGAGAGGTGAACAGGCGGGGGAGGGCACGGGCGAGATGATATAAGTTACCTTAATTCTGTGGCGCACCCGAGCAAGTGCGCCACAGAATCAACTACTTCGTAGCGCACCGAAGCACGTGCGCCACGAAAGAGTTATTTCGTGGCGCAGCACGCCATGTGCGCCACGAAATACCTACACTAATAATTGGTGGTGGCAGGATGTGGGCCCCATACTATTTCTGTGGCGCAATGTTCAGCAGTGCGCCACAAAATTAAGCTATTTCTGTGGCGCACCTAGCATGGTGCGCCACAAAATAACATTCTGTGGCGCATTTTCAGTGGTACGCCACAGAACTAAGCTCTGTCTATAAGGGTTTTCCTACTAGTGTCTCCTCTGTAGCATGTATAAATAGGAACTGCGCGCTCATTTTCCTCGGGCCCCCGAGAAAGTTTTTCAGACGGGGCCGCTGATTCAAATGCTGCTCTATGCTGCTTTTGGCCCGAACCCGTAAATCGGCCGGCTGGTTTTGTTTGGCTTTGTTAGAGCATCACTAGTAGTACCCCTAAACCCTCAAATCTGTAAAAATAACCGCTTTTTTTTACAGTTTTCGGCGAGAAAAAGGCGTAGACTAGAACCCCTAAACCCCTAAAAAAATTTAGAGGTCCAACCCCTACTCCCCTTCCAACCTGTAGAAGTGGGGGTTGGGGAGGCCAAACTGCCCCAACCCGCACTTGCATTGCAACACGCGCGGGAGGGATCATTCACCGTCCCCAACCGCTCGCGCCCCGCGTCGCCGCCCCGAGCCGCCGCCGCCTGCCCCACTTCACCGCGCCCGCCGCCGCCGCCCCGACCCCGCCGCCGGCCGCCCTCCCTCGAGCCTCCCCCGAGCCTCCCCCGAGTCGCCGCGCCCGCCGCCGCGTCCCCGAGCTGCCGCGCCCGCCCCTGTGGCTGGCCGCCTCCCCCACCTCTCAGAGCCTCCCCCGAGCCACCGCCGCCTGCTCCGCGTCACCGCGCCCGTCGCCGCCTGCCCCGCGCCGCTGCGCCCCCGCCGCATCGTCGTCCTCTCCGCATGCGCACAGGCTCAGGTAATCTGTTGGGGTGAAATTTTCGGCTGGCGCGGATTCGGGGATGAGATGTTTAATTTGGGATTTGATATCTCCGATTGGGTCACCTTGTGCCTGTGAATTTGGTTTGGTAGAACACGACTGCAAGATTTAGTCTTTGGAGTGTCTCGCCCTACATGTCTGTCCACTCTCCGAAGGAGACCAAGGAGGACATCACCGAGAGGCAGAGGCTACTTCGTGGTGCGTCCTCTACTCTTCGAGGTGACACTCCGATGAGTTGTGGTGGCGATGGCGGTGTGGAGGACTCCACCACCAGCGCCTATGGAGGTGCTTTGAGGCGATGGCGGTGTGGAGGAGATGGCGCCGAGGTGCAACTTTTTGGTGACGGTGCCGATGAGAGGTGGAAGATGATGATTTTGTGATGTAAACTATTAAACCATGCATCAATGATTTTTATTTCCTAGTTGTTTCAATGTTGTTTGTGTTTTTCTAGTGATAATTGTGATGTGTCATACGACAATTAGAAGGGCAGGGGTTGGGGCAAAGACTAGAACCCTCAAACCCAACCCTTATAATGGTCTTTACTTCTATTTTTCAACCTCTAAAAGTGCCAAAAAATGCTCATTCTCAACCCTTAAACTGGTTTGAGGGTTCGAGGGTTTAGGGGTCGTGATGCTCTTAGACTTGCTCTTAACTGGGTGGATAAATTCGGAGTGGAGTTGTGGCCTCTCGTCCCTCCTGTTTCTTTCCCTGGCGGCTAGTGGCGGAGGGTGGTACTTGCCGGCGGTGACGACGCGACGCAGGGCAGCAGCGGCGACAGGTACCCTCGCGTGAGCTAGTAGCCCGCAGATGAACAGGCGGCGGCCGCTGAGGCTAGCGGCGGCGGCTCCGCCCTCCTCTCTCTCTATCCCCGCGCCGTCCGATCCCCTCTGTCTCCAGGCGCGCTGGGTCCCTTGTGCGATAGCCGCTCCTCTTTCTCTGTCTTTGTTCAAGGCAAGCTGCTGTCTGAAGATGATTTGTGAGCCTGCATCATAACAATTCTTTGTTACTGGCCAAATGAAACTTGGATTTCTAGTGACTTGTATGGAATGGTAGCTCAATGCAACTTTACTAGTTTGTGACAGCTTTAATTTTGAGACTTCGTGACTGCCTCATATGTTCAGATATATCTGCATGCTATTGGTAGGAAAGCGCAACTGACCTGGAAAAGTCCCAGTTAAACATGGGTGCACGTGAACTCAGGTGGGAAATACATTTTTCAAATATTAAAAAGTTCTGAAATAAAAATAACGGGGTACGTATGCATGTTCCATGTGTCCGTAGAAAGTTTTCGCGGAGAAACCACTTTTTTATTTCAGAATCAAAAAAGACAAAATACGTCACATATATACTGATATATAGCCCTGCAAAATTTCACTTTTTTGTCGAGGCAAAATAAAAGGTTTTTTCATCACGAAACTCATGTCCAGGGCACATGTTTGAGATCACCTTTGCATTCATTTTGTGTTTCGATTTTTAAAACATGTTTATAGATCACAAACGCACTTTTAAAAAAGTGGGTTCACATGCACCCAGGTTCTGAAAAGCCAGTCTCGACTGACCTATCCTATAGCCAAAGCGTCTGGAGAAGAATTTGGCCTCAATTAGGTAATTATTAATTCATCTATAGCCTACATGTTGAGACTGTAATAAACATAGGAACACAAGTTAGCATTCTCAAAAGAGGCACGTACCAGAATTATTAATGTCAACTCATCTGGAAACCAAAATTAGTGCTAGGACAGTAGAATAATCGGAAACAGCTCCGACCTCTTCAGTTGAGCTGAAGGATACATAAGGAAATCTGGGACAATAGAATTTTCAGTCTGACTTGCTTGAATTTTGTTGCTTAAATTGCATTCAGTGGTACTAAATCATGGCCCCGATTGCAGATTTTTGCAGGTATCGAGCTACTGAAGTAAGCCGGGGTGGTATGGGCGCCGAGGCAGGCAATGGGAAGGAGGAGGCCAAGAAGAAAGTTCTTGAGGGCACAGGTCTGCCCCTCCCAGGTGGCTCGAGTGGCAGCGTGCGCAGCGCCGGCAGCGACTTGCAGCTAAGGCAGATGCTCGACTCTCTCAAATCCTCCAAGTCCCCTGTAAGTGTAGCTGCTCCCTGCACCGCATCTTCGTGTTGTTCAAATTCGTGGCTAGAGTGTCTATGGATTTCTGAGTCCGTAGAATTTTGTCAGTCTGCAAGCTTATTTTGGTTGAGCTCTTTGGCTTTGTTCCGCTGTAGGCAGTGATCAACTATGGTGCTTCATGGTACGTAACCCTCTTGCCTGTGTACTTTTATTTGTTCTTGATGGTGAGAAGCTTGCACTGTAAGCTCTAGCAACTACAAGAATGGTAGTACATCAGTTCTCTTGACTGATTGATGACCAATTTGCACACTTGTGTGCTTGTCTACTTTCCGGTTGAGGTGAGTAATAAGCACTTGTTCCAGTACTATATGTCCATGTTATGTGATGTACATGCAAAGTATAGAAACACACATTTATTGCGATATGAGCTAACCTTTTCCAACTCTATATTTATGTACTACATTAGTTTGAACTCTGTATAGGTTATCTACTCATAGTCAACTATGTAAAGCTGTTTCAATATGTGATTAACTCAACTCATCACTGCTGATTACCCAGGTGCCGTGTTTGCAGTCAGATTCTACCACATTTCTGCAAGTTCAGCAATGAATTCAAGAATCTGACCTTCATTTATGCACATGTTGATGAATGCCCAGAAACAACTCAGAACATACGATACACTCCTTCCTTCCATTTTTAACGGGATGGAGAAAAGGTGGATGAGATGATTGGTGCAGGAGAAGAGAGGCTGCATGATCGGTTGTGGTTGCATTCATGATAGTGATCAGGCTTGGACTTGCAACCTTCAGGGACGCTGTCCTCATGAACTGTTTATTAGTGCACAACATTTTCTATTTTCCAGTCAATCTGGAAACAATTGTGTCTTGCCAAGTCTTGTTTGATACTGAAACTGGAAAGCAAGGATAATGTTAAGCTGGTCAGCATTCTTGCTAACTTCTCTCCCTGTCAGATGCCATTTCTGTATTTTCCCATTTGTTCCTCTCTATTGTCGTTTGTTTGGTGAGCTCATGTAATATCCATGTTTGTTGCGCGTGGTCAACTGGCCATGCTTAGTGATGCAAAGTCCTAAATCAAATTGGTTCTCTGTTAAGGCCTTTTGTTTACACTAAAACTGAAAAGAAGTTAAGTTATATAGGAAAGTAATTGAAAGAATTTAGCATTTCACATTGTGCTGAATCACAGACTGTTACACATAAGTAACTAATGCTGTTCATCATCATGGAAGTGGGTTGTTCGGGCATGTTTGAAACCCGTTGCTTGCTATTTGGATGTGATTGAAATGAACAGTGCTTAATAGGCATCTATTTTTGTTCGTCTATGAAGTATTCGGTCCCACCAAAAGTGTCTTAATTTTGTCAAAATTTGGATATATCTACCTACTAAATAGTTTTTTCGTAAAAACGTAAAAGACTTGCGTTTCGATGCATTGATAGATAGAAAAGGTTATATGTACATGTCCACAAAAGGACCAACACCCCGCACTACAACTCGACCCAAGAAAGGAGACCTAGTCTAGGGGAGGATCTGGCGGACACCCCAGGCTCCCGCGCTCCTACGTACTAACTAGTTTCTAGATACATTCAAATTTTGCAAAGTTGAGACACATTTGGTGCGATGGAGGGAGTAATATATTCACTTGCAGCCGTTCAAAGATTGAGCACTCGCTGTGATTGGTGGATACGCGATTGGGCATTTTTATCATTAAGTGACAGCCTGCCAAATGATGAACCAGTGAAACACTGACAACAAAGCAGAGAGAAGGTTTCCTTGAAGCCGAGTCTGACACTAAATGGAACTGGCATTGCGGCCGGTACCTGATTCATGGGCATTCCATTTGAGAATACTAAAGATACCAAAGAAACTTACATAAGAAACAATTAAAACATCAGGTAAAAAAAATTAAAACAAGACGACTTGGTTTCCCATTTAAGTATCTATTCATGTACATCAGCTCAACAGAAGTTCTAGCGCAATGTTTCCGATTGTCAATTCTCAACAAGCTTCTTCAAGAACCAGCAACAATACAAATAATAAGCTTCGCCCAATCTTATGCAGATATTATGCAAATCTGATGAGTCTAACTTGAAATCTATATAAAGGCATCATCAAACAATCACCGAATATGAGGTACGAAATTGGTCTGGGACTATTGGCACATCTCAGCCGAGGGACCATGCAACTGAACTATCTCCACGCAGATGTATGCTTGAAGGGCAAATACATCAACTCCATCTGAGCTATACACAGCCAAGCTCCTAAGAGAATTAGTGGCAAGGAATCACAACTGAGCGATTGCGGGGATTTAGAAACTCCCACTCTTAACATTGAGGGGCCAGATTTAGCTTTACATGATCTTCTGCAGATAATATGCAAAGCTGAATGGTCTAACTTGAAATCTAGTATAAAGGCATCATCAAACAATCGCCAATATGAGGTATGAAAATCATCTGGTACTATTCGGCACATCTGAGCAGAGGCTCCATGCAAATAAGTTATCTCCAAGGAGATGTATGATTGAACAACAGACAACAACTCCATTTCAATTATGTACAGCCAGGCTCCTAGAAGTATCAGTACTCAAGGATCACGACTTAGCAAATGTGGGGATTTAGAAACTCCCACTCTCAACTTTGAGGGGCCAGATTTAGTTCTACTGCTATTCCGGTCTGCCTTGATGGAAGCAATTACAGCATCAGCCCCGGGACCAAGACCTTTCCTGCCAATTAATTTCACACCCATTTTTTCACAGAGGTAATGCAGCCTCATTTCATCACCTCCTCTAACTTCTCTTAGCTCCATAGCCTGCTGCCGTGATAGTAATGTGTAAACATAGAGCTGCTGCTGTTGGTTGAAATGTGCCTGCAGCTGCTGAAACAACGATTTGTTTGAGTGGTGCTGCTCCTTTTTCCCACCTTCAGTTGAACTTTTCTTTTGAGGTCCGCCTAGTTCCACCTTCAGAATAGCTGGAGATTTAGGATCAGAAGCTTTTCCACCAAAAATGACAGAAAAGCTCCCAAATTCTAAATCTGGTTGCCTAAACAAGTCTACCAGTAAAGTAGCACAAGCAAGAGCGTTCGTAGATGGGCTCTTTTGTACTTTGGTCTTTGTTACTCGAGCGTTGGCATGGATACTGATGTTAGCTGCCTCTCGTACACCAGTAATAAAAGCTCCATGCATAGTTGCAGGGTAACGCCTCGTGGTGGCTTCTCCAGCAAAAAACAGCCGCCCATCTCCAACAGTTTCGGCTAATATGTCATAGTCATCTCCAGATGCCCCAACAGCAACATGCGAATATGAACCTAGACTGAAAGAATCCGTGCCCCATCTAGTACAAACACTCTGTAGAGGATCTGGCACCTCAACCCCTTGTGGTTCATAGATACCTGCAAAACACAATGTTCAACTTTTAGACAGAAACCTTTTTGAGCAGTACAATTCATTGGCACACCATGATACACAGCTACATATTTCAGTGTAGCTGCAGAGGTGAATGGATTTTCTGGATCTCGCCTCCACTGATGACGATGACAACAAAGAGGATATCCTCAAGAGGGGAAAATTGGCCGAGCAGATACCCAACGAGCAGGAGATGGCCCGCGAGGACAAGGAATTTGCTTCGCACCGTAGGTGCTAGAAAGATCTCTGGGAACCGACCTACGGATACTTCAAAGACAAGAGTGAGCAACTTATAGTAACTAAAACATGTGATTTGTGCATTACTTTTCATCTATTCTATTTCCAACAATTAGTTATTCAATGAACCCACGTAGATTTAGTCAATATTTTACCTGAATTCGGATGTAACTTTTTCCCACGATCATTTTGATATATTATACGCCTTTTTCCGACGTCGTATGCAAAAGTTAATGCCATTTTACCTTTTTCTAAACTGTTTAGCAAAAAAAAGTCAAAATTCAAATTTGTTAATTTTCCCTAATAGTAGATTCCGTAACATACAGAATCTCAAAATATTTTATTTTTTGAATTTTCTATCATTTTCTTTTATATTTTACAAAGCAAAAGAGGTGATCCACCGCGGGGGGGGGTGAAGGGTGCGTGGGGAGTAAAAAAACCCGTAAAAACCTTTAGTCCCGGTTGGGGACACCAATCGGGACTAAAGGGTAGACCTTTAGTCCCGGCTGGGGACACTAACCGGGACTAAAGACCCCATTAGTTTCGGGTCAAAGTATTTGGGGACTAATGGGTTGGGATGGAAGACCTCCTTTCTACTAGTGCTAGTCTAGGGGAGGATTTGGCGGACACCCCGGGCTCCCGCGTTCGCCCATTGTTGCCCCTCAGTCTTGATGTCATTGAGCAGGGAAGGCACCGAAGGTTGTGCATTGTCAAAGATCGCAGCATTCCGGTGCTTCCAAATTAAATACCTAATTGTCAAACCCTGGAGTAGGGTTTCCTCCTTTTTTTTGTTGATTGAAATGAGAAGATGGGACCGCCAGGCACTCCCAGCGATTGGGAGCAGCAGGAACGGTACGGTGGACGTCAACAGAAATTGGTGGCGGCGATTCTACACCCTAGACTCGACGGGGACCAGAAAAGGAAACAAAAACAATCGCCTCCTAATCTTCGGTGGAAACCGGAACCGTCACGTATTTCGTACGAGGGGAAGCATGAACTCCCGGTCTTTCGACGTACGTACCAAACATACATTCTGACCGATCTGTCTAGCCGAGTCCTGATCGCTCCCGTTTGCAAGATCGGTAACACGCTCTCCTAGATATAAGTGGCCGGACTTGCCCTATCCTAGAAACCCTACGCTACCGCTAGCACCTGGCAGTGCAACAAAGATAAACGAAACCGTCGCCATCGAGAATCGTCCCAAGAACTTCTTTACGCGTCGAAATGAGGACCATGGACCACATAGGAAAGTCCCCCTTCCTCTTGGGGGAGGAGGCGAAGACGGAAGGGGAATCATCCAGTTCCGGGGCACAAAATGTGCCGATGATCCAAGACTCCATATTTAAATCAAAGACAACCGTCGAGGATCCGTTTCCTAGCTTCTTGCTGGATTTTCTGGACCTCGCCTCCACTGATGACGATGACAACAAAGAGGATATCCTCAACGGGGGGAAATCGGCTGAGCAGATACCCAACGAGGAGGAGATGGCCCGCGAGTACAAGGAATTTGCTTCGCACCGTAGGTGATGGGAAGATCTCTAGGAACCGACCTACCGGATACTTCAAAGACAAGTGTGAGCAACTTATAGCACTAAAACATGTGATTTGTGCATTACTTTTCATCTATTCTGTTTCCAACAATTAGTTATTCAATGAACCTACATAGATTTAGTCAATATTTTACCTGAACCACGATCATTTTGATACATTATACGCCTCTTTCCGACGTCGTATGCAAAAGTTAATGACATTTTACCTTTTTTAAACTTTTTTTTTGCAAAAAAGACAATATTCAAATTTGTTAATTTTCCCTAATAGTAGATTCCGTAACATATCGGAATCTCAAAAAAATTATTTTTTGAAATTTCTAACATTTTCTTTTATATTTTACAAAGCAAAAAAGGCGATCCACGGGGGGGGGGGTGTGAAGGGTGCGTGGGGAGTAAAAAACCCGAAAAAACTTTATTCCCGGTTGGGGACACCAACCGGGACTAGAGGGTAGACCTTTAGTTCCGGTTGGGGACACCAACTGGGACTAAAGGGCTATGGCAGGCTGTCCCGGTTGGTGTTACTAACCGGGACTAAAGACCCCATAGTCCCGGGTCAAAATATTTGGGGACTAATGGGTTGGGATGGAAGGCCTCTTTTCTACTAGTGCTAGCTAGTCTAGGGGAGAATTTGGCGGACACCACGGGCTCCCGCGCTGGCCCATTGTTGCGCCTCGGTCTTGATGTTGTTGAGCAGGGAATGCACCGGAGGCTGTGCATTGTCGAAGATCGCAACATTCCGGTGCTTCCAGATCAAATACCTAACTGTCAAACCCTGGAGTAGGGTTTCTTCAAAGACAAGAGTGAGCAACTTATATCAACTAAAACATGTGATTTGTGCATTACTTTTCATCTATTCTGTTTCCAACAATTAGTTATTCAATGAACCTACATATATTTAATCAATATTTTACCTGAATTCGGATGTAACTTTTTCCCACGATCAATAGTAGATTCCGTAACATACAGGAATCTCAAAATATTTTATTTTTTGAAATTTCTACCATTTTCTTTTATATTTTACAAAGCAAAAAAAAGGCGATCCACATAGGGGGTGAAGGGTGTATGGGGAGTAAAAAACCCGAAAAAACCTTGAGTCCCGGTTGGGGACACCAACCGGGACTATGGCGGGCTGCGGCCGGCGCAGGCCTCTTTTGTCTCGGTTGGTATCCCCAACCGGGACTAAAGGTCTACCCTTTAGTCACGGCCGAACCATTAGTCCTGGTTGGTGTTACTAAACGGGACTAAAGACTCCATTAGTGTCGAGTCAAAGTATTTGGGGACTAATGTGTTGGGATGAAAGGCCTCTTTTCTACTAGTGCTAGTCTAGGGGAGGATTTGGCGGACACCCCGGGCTCCCGCGTTCACCCATTGTTGCGCCTCGGTCTTGATTTCGTTAAGCAGGGAAGGCACCAAAGGCTGTGCATTGTCGAAGATCGCAGCATTCCGGTGCTTCCAGATCAAATACCTAACTGTCAAACCCTGGAGTAGGGTTTCCTACTTTTTTGTTGATTGAAACGAGAAGATGGGACCGCCTAGCACTCCCAGCGACAGGGAGCAGCTGGAACGGTACGGTGGACGTCAACAGAAATTGGTGGCGGCGATTCTACACCCTTGACTCGACGGGGACCAGAAAAGGAAACAAAAAATTGCCTCTTAGTGGTCGGAGGAAACCGGAACCGTCGTGTATTTCGTACGAGGGGAAGCATGAACTCCCTGTCTTTTGACGTATGTATCAAACATACATTTTCTGACCGGTCTGTCTAGCCGAGTCATGATCGCACCCGTTTGCAAGATCGGTAACACGCACTCCTGGATATAAGTGGCCGGACCTGCCCTATCCAAGAAACCCTACGCTACCGCTAGCACCCGGCTGCACAAAGATAAACGAAACCGTCGCCATAGAGAATCGTCCCAAGAACTTCTTTACGCGTCGAAAACGAGGATCATGGACCACATAGGAAAATCCCACTTCCTCTTGGGGGAGGAGGCGAAGACAGAAGTGGAATCATCCAGTTCCGGGGCACAAAATGTGCCGATGATCCAAGACTCCATATTAAAATCGAAGACAACCTTCGAGGATCCATTTCCCAGCTTCTTGCTGGATTTTCTAGATCTCGCATCCCATGATGACGATGACAACAAAGAGGATGTCCTCAACGGGGGAAATCGGCCGAGCAGATACCCAACAAGGAGGAGATGGCCCGCGAGGACAAGGAATTTGCTTCGCACCATAGGTTCTGGGAAGATCTCTGGGAACCGACCTACGGATACTTCAAAGACAAGAGTTAGCAACTTATAGCAACTAAAACATGTGATTTGTGCATTACTTTTCATCTATTCTGTTTCCAACAATTAATTATTCAATGAACCTATGTAGATTTAGTCAATATTTTACCTAAATTTGGATGTAACTTTTTCCCACGATCATTTTGATATATTATACGCCTTTTTCCGACGTCGTATGCAAAAGTTAATGCCATTTTACCTTTTTCTAATTTTTTTTGCAAAAAAGGTCAAAATTAAAATTTGTTAATTTTCCCTAATAGTAGATTGCGTAACATACAGGAATCTCAAAAGATTTTATTTTTTGAAATTTCTATCATTTCCTTTTATATTTTACGAAGCAAAAAAAGGCGATCCACAAAGAGAGGGGGGGGGGGGGAAGAGTGCGTGGGGAGTAAAAAAACCCGAAAAATCCTTTAGTCCCGGTTGGGGACACCAACCGGGACTAAAGAGCTATGGCAGGCTGCGGCCGGCGCAGGCCTCTTTAGTCTCGGTTGGTGTCCCCAACCGCGACTAAAGGTCTACCCTTTAGTCCCGGCCGAACCATTAGTCCCGGTTGGTGTTACTAACCAGGACTAAAGACACCATTAGTCCCGGGTAAAAGTATTTGGGGACTAATGGGTTGGGATGGAAGGACTCTTTTCTACTAGTGCTAGTCCAGGGGAGGATTTGGCGGACACCCCGCTCTCCCGCGGTCGCCCATTGTTGCGCCTCGGTCTTGATGTCATTGAGTAGGGAAGGCACCGAAGGCTGTGCGTTGTCAAAGATCGCAGCATTCCGGTGCTTCCAGATAAAATACCTAACTGTCAAACCTTGGAGTAGGGTTTCCTTCTTTTTTGTTGATTGAAACGAGAAGATGGGACCGCTTGGCACTCCCAGCGATCGGGAGCAACAGGAACGGTACGGTGGACGTCAACAGAAATTGGCGACGGTTCTACACCCTAGACTCGACGGGGACCAGAAAATGAAACGAAAAAATCGCCTCCTAATCGTCAGAGGAAACCGGAACCGTCACGTATTTCGTACGAGGGGAAGCATGAACTCCCGGTCTTTTGACGCACGTACCAAACATTCGTTTTCTTACCGGTCTGTCTAGTCGAGTCCTGATCCCTCCCGTTTGCAAGATCGGTAACACGCTCTCTTAGATATAAGCGGCCGGACCTACCCTATCCTAGAAACAATATGCTACCGCTAGCACCCGGCGGTGCAACAAAGATAAACAAAACTATCGCCATCGAGAATCGTCCCAAGAACTTCTTTACGCATCGAAAACGGGGATCATGGACACCATAGGAAAATCCCACTTCCTCTTGGGGGAGGAGGCAAAGACAGAAGGGGAATCATCCAGTTCCGGGGCACAAAATGTGCCGATGATCCAAGACTCCAGATTAAAATCGAAGACAACCGTCGAGGATCCGTTTCCCGGCTTCTTGCTGGATTTTCTGGATCTCGCCACCGCTAATGACAAAGACAGCAAAGAGGATATCCTCAGCGGGGGGAAATCGGCCGAGCAGATAGCCAACGAGGAGGAAATGCCCCGCGAGGACAAGGAATTTTCTGCGCACCGTAGGTTCTGGGAAGATCTCTTGAACCAACCTATGGATACTTCAAAGACAACAGTGAGCAACTTATAGCAACTAAAACATGTGATTTGTGCATTACTTTTCATCTATTCTGGTTCCAACAATTAGTTATTCAATGAACCTACATATATTTAATCAATATTTTACCTGAATTCGGATGTAACTTTTTCCCACGATCAATAGTAGATTCGGTAACATACAGGAATCTCAAA
Source organism: Lolium rigidum (assembly GCF_022539505.1). Lineage (NCBI taxonomy): Eukaryota > Viridiplantae > Streptophyta > Magnoliopsida > Poales > Poaceae > Lolium > Lolium rigidum. The sequence goes on from NC_061514.1 coordinate 67,166,478, forward strand.
AGATTTTATTTTTTGAAATTTCTATCATTTTATTTTATATTTTACAAAGCAAAAAAAAGGTGATCCACATGGGGGGTGAAGGGTGCGTGGGGAGTAAAAAACCCGAAAAAACCTTGAGTCCCGGTTGGGGACACCAACCGGGACTATGGCGGGCTGCGGCCGGCGCAGGCCTCTTTTGTCTCGGTTGGTGTCCCCAACCGAGACTAAAGGTCTACCCTTTAGTCACGGCCGAACCATTAGTCCTGGTTGGTGTTACTAATGGGTTGAGATGGAAGGCCTCTTTTCGACTAGTGCTAGTCTAGGGGAGGATTTGGCGGACACCCCGGGCTCCCGCGTTCGCCCATTGTTGCGCCTCGGTCTTGATGTCGTTGAGCAGGGAAGGCACCAAAGGTTGTGTGTTGTCGAAGATCGCAGCATTCCGGTGCTTCCAGATCAAATACCTAACTGCAAACCCTGGAGTAGGGTTTCCTCCTTTTTTGTTGATTAAAACGAGAAGATGGAACCACCTGGCACTCCCAGCGATAGGGAGCTGCTGGAATGGTACGGTGGACGTCAACAGAAATTGGTGGCGGCGATTCTACACCCTAGACTCGACGGGGACCAGAAAAGGAAACAAAAAATTGCCTCCTAGTCGGAGGAAACCGGAACCGTCACATATTTCGTACGAGGGGAAGCATGAACTCCCTGTCTTTTGACGTAGTACCAAACATACATTTTCTGACCTGTCTGTCTAGCAGAGTCCTGATCGCACCCGTTTGCAAGATCGGTAACACGCTCTCCTAGATATAAGTGGCCGGACCTGCCCTATCCTAGAAACCCTACGCTACCGCTAGCACCCGGCTGGGCAACAAAGATAAACGAAACCGTCGCCATAGAGAATCGTCCCAAGAACTTCTTTACGCGTCAAAAACGAGGATCATGGACCACATAGGAAAATCCCACTTCCTCTTGGGGGAGGAGGCGAAGACGGAAGAGGAATCATCCAGTTCCGGGGCACAAAATGTGCCGATGATCCAAGACTCCATATTAGAATCGAAGACAACCGTCGAGGATCCGTTTCCCAGCTTCTTGCTGGATTTTCTGGATCTCGCCTCCGCTGATGACGATGACAACAAAGAGGATATCCTTAACGGGGGGAAATCGGCCGAGCAGATACCCAACGAGGAGGAGATGGCCCGCGAGGACAAGGAATTTTCTTCGCACTGTAGGTTCTGGGAAGATCTCTAGGAACCGACCTACGGATACTTCAAAGACAAGAGTTAGCAACTTATAGCAACTAAAACATGTGATTTGTGCATTACTTTTCATCTATTCTGTTTCCAACAATTAGTTATTCAATGACCCTATGTAGATTTAGTCAATATTTTACCTGAATTCGGATGTAACTTTTTCCCACGATCATTTTAATAAATTATACGCCTTTTTCCGACGTCGAATGCAAAAGTTAATGCCATTTTAGCTTTTTCTAAAAAAATTGCAAAAAAGTCAAATATCAAATTTGTTAATTTTCCCTAATAGTAGATTCCCTAACATACAAGAATCTCAAAAGATTTTATTTTTTGAAATTTCTATTATTTTCTTTTATATTTTACGAACCAAAAAAAGGCGATCCACGGAGGGGGGGGGGCAGGATGCGTGGGGAGTAAAAACCCGAAAAACCTTTAGTCTCGGTTGAGGACACCAACCGAGACTAAAGGGCTATGGCAGGCTGCGGCCGGCGCATGCCTCTTTAGTCTCGGTTGGTGTCCCCAACCGGGACTAAAGGTCTACCCTTTAGTCCCGGCCGAACAATTAATCCCGGTTGGTGTTACTAACCGGGACTGAAGACACCATTTGTCCCGGGTAAAAGTATTTGGGGACTAATGGGTTGGGATGGAAGGCCTCTTTTCTACTAGTGCTAGTCTAGGGGAGGATTTGGCGGACACCCCGGGCTACCGTGTTCGCCCATTGTTGCGCCTCGGTCTTGATGTCGTTGAGCAGGGAAGGCACCGAAGGTTGTGCATTGTCAAAGATCGCAGCATTCCGGTGCTTCCAGATCAAATACCTAACTGTCAAACCTTGGAGTAGGGTTTCCTTCTTTTTTTCTTGATTGAAACGAGAAGATGGGACCGCCAGGCACTCCCAGCGATCGGGAGCAGCAGGGACAGTACGGTGGACGTCAACAGAAATTGGTGGTGGCGGTTCTACACCCAAGACTCGACGGGGACCAGAAAAGGAAACGAAAAAATCGCCTCCTAATCGTCGGAGGAAACCAGAACCGTCATATATTTCGTACGAGGGGAAGCATGAACTCCCGGTCTTTTGACGTACGTACCAAACATACGTTTTCTTACCGGTCTGTCTATTCGAGTCCGGATCCCTCCCGTTTGCAAGATCAGTAACACGCTGTCTTAGATATAAGCGGCTGGACCTGCCCTATCCTAGAAACAATACGCTACCGCTAGCACCCGGCGGTGCAACAAAGATAAACAAAACTGTCGCCATCGAGAATCGTCCTAAGAACTTCTTTACGCGTCGAAAACGAGGATCATGGACCACATAGGAAAATCCCACTTCCTCTTGGGGGAGGAGGCGAAGACGGAAGGGGAATCATCCAGTTCTGGGGCACAAAATGTGCCGATTATCCAAGACTCCAGATTAAAATCGAAGACAACCGTCGAGGATCCGTTTCCCAGCTTCTTGCTGGATTTTCTGGATCTCGCCACCGCTAATGACGATGACAACAAAGAGGATATCCTCAACGGGGGGAAATCGGCCGAGCAGATAGCCAACGAGGAGGAAATGCCCCGCGAGGACAAGGAATTTTCTTCACACCGTAGGTTCTGGGAAGATCTCTGGGAACCGACCTATGGATACTTCAAAGACAAGAGTGAGCAACTTATAGCAACTAAAACATGTGATTTGTGCATTACTTTTCATCTATTCTGTTTCCAACAATTAGTTATTCAATGAACCTACATATATTTAATCAATATTTTACCTGAATTCGGATGTAACTTTTTCCCACGATCAATAGTAGATTCCGTAACATACAGGAATCTCAAAAGATTTTATTTTTTCAAATTTCTATCATTTTCTTTTATATTTTACGAAGCAAAAAAAAGGCGATCCACGGAGGGGGCGGGAAGGGTGCGTGGGGAGAAAAAAACCCGAAAAAACCTTTACTCCCGGTTGGGGACACCAACCGGGACTAAAGGGCTATGGCAGGCTGCGGCATGCCTCTTTATTCTCAGTTGGTGTCCCCAACCGGGACTAAAGGTCTACCCTTTAGTCCCGGCCGAACCATTAGTCTCGGTTGGTGTTACTAACCGGGACTAAAGACCCCATTAGTTCCGGGTTAAAGTATTTGGGGACTAATGGGTTGGGATGGAAGGCCTCTTTTCTACTAGTGCTAGTCTAGGGGAGGATTTGGCGGACACCACGGGCTCCCGCGTTCGCCCATTGTTACGCCTAGGTCTTGATGTCGTTGAGCAGGGAAGGCACCGAAGGCTGTGCGTTGTCGAAGATCGCAGCATTCCGGTGCTTCCAGATCAAATACCTAAATGCCAAACCCTGGAGTAGGGTTTCCTCCTTTTTTTGTTGATTGAAACGAGAAGATGGGACCGCCAGGCACTCCCAGCGATAGGGAGAAGCAGGAACGGTACGGTGGATTTCAACAGAAATTTGTGGTGGCGATTCTACACCCTAGACTCGACGGGGACCAGAAAAGGAAATGAAAAAATCGCCGCCTAATCGTCGGAGGAAACTGGAACCGTCACATATTTCGTATGAGGGGAAGCATGAACTCCCGGTCTTTTTACGTACGTACCAAACATACGTTTTCTAACCGGTATGTCTAGCCGAGTCCTGATCGCTCCCGTTTGCAAGATCGGTAACACGCTCTCCTAGAAATAAGCGGCTGGACCTGCCCTATCCTAGAAACCCTACGCTACCGCTAGCACCCGGCGGCGCAACAAAGATAAACGAAATCGTCGCCATCGAGAATCGTCCCAAGAACTTCTTTACGCCTCAAAAACGAGGATCATGGACCACATAGGAAAATCCCACTTGCTCTTGGGGGAGGAGGCGAAGACCGAGGGGGAATCATCCAGTTTTGGGGCACAAAATGTGCCGATGATCTAGGACTCTAGATTAAAATCGAAGACAACCATCGAGGATCCGTTTCCCGGCTTCTTGTTGTATTTCTGGATCTCGCCTCCGCTGATGATGATGACAACAAAGAGGATATCCTCAACGGCGGGAAATCGGCCGAGCGGATAGCCAACGAGGAGGAAATGACCTGCGAGGACAAGGAATTTGCTTCGCACCGTAGGTGCTGGGAAGATCTCTGGGAACTGACCTACGGATACTTCAAAGACAAGAGTGAGCAACTTATAGCTACTAAAACATGTGATTTGTGCATTACTTTTTATCTATTCTGTTTACAACAATTAGTTATTCAATGAACCTACGTAGATATAGTTAATATTTTACCTGAATTCGGATGTAACTTTTTCCCAAGATCATTTTGATCTATTATACGCCTTTTTCCGACGTCGTATGCAAAAGTTAATGCCATTTTACCTTTTTCTAAACTTTTTTTGCAAAAAAAGTCAAAATTCAAATTTGTTAGTTTTCCCTAATAGTAGATTTCGTAACATACATGAATCTCAAAAGATTTTATTTTTTAAATTTCTATCATTTTCTTTTATATTTTACAAAGCAAAAAAAGGCAATCCACGGGGGGGTGTGAAGGGTGCGTGGGGAGTAAAAAACCCGAAAAAACCTTTAGTCCCCGTTGGGGATACCAATCGGGACTAAAGGGCTATGGCAGGATGCGGCCGGCGCATGCCTCTTTTGTCTCCGTTGGTGTCCCCCAACCGGGACTAAAGGTCTACCCTTTAGTCCCAGCCGAACCATTAGTCTCGGTTGGTGTTACTAACCGGGACTAAAGACCCCATTAGTCCCGGATCAAAGTATTTGGGAACGAATGGGTTGGGATGGAAGGCCTCTTTTCTACTAGTGCTAGTCTAGGAGAGGATTTGGCGGACACCCCGGGCTGCCGTGTTCGCCCATTGTTGCGCCTCGGTCTTGATGTCCTTGAGCAGGGAAGGCACCGAAGGCTGTGCGTTGTCGAAGATCGCAGCATTCCGGTGCTTCCAGATCAAATACCTAACTGTCAAACCCTGCAGTAGGGTTTCCTCCTTTTTTTCTTGATTGAAACGAGAAGATGGGACCGCCAGGCACTCCCAGCGATCGGGAGAAGCAGGAACGGTACGGTGGACGTCAACAGAAATTGGTGGCGGTGATTCTACACCCTAGACTCGACGGGGACCAGCAAAGGAAACGAAAAAATCGCCTCCTAATCGTCGGAGGAAACCGTAACCGTCACGTATTTCGTACGAGGGGAAGCATGAACTCCCGGTCTTTTGACGTACGTCCCAAACATACGTTCTCTGACCGGTCTGTCTAGCCGAGTCCTGATCGCTCCCGTTTGCAAGATCGGTAACACAATCTCCTAGATATAAGCGACCGGACCTGCCTTATCCTAGAAACCCTACACTACCGCTAGCACCCGGCGGCACAACAAAGATAAACGAAACCGTCGCCATCGAGAATCATCCCAAGAAATTCTTTACGCGTCGAAAACGAGGATCATGGACCACATAGGAAAATCCCACTTCCTCTTGGGGAAGGAGGCGAAGATGGATGGGGAATCATCTAGTTCCGGGGCACAAAATGTGCCGATGATCCAAGAATCCAGATTAAAATCGAAGACAACCGTCGAGGATCCGTTTCCCGGCTTCTTGCTAGATTTTCTGGATCTCGCCTCCGCTGATGACGATGACAACAAAGAGGATATCCTCAACGGGGGGAAATCGGCCGAGCAGATAGCCAACGAGGAGGAGATGGCCCGCGAGAACAAGGACTTTTCTTCGCACCGTAGGTGCTAGGAAGATCTCTGGGAACCGACCTACGGATACTTCAAAGACAAGAGTGAGCAACTTATAGCAACTAAAACATGTGATTTGTGCATTACTTTTCATCTATTATGTTTCCAACAATTAGTTATTCAATGAACCTACTAAGATTTAGCCAATATTTTATCTGAATTCGGATGTAACTTTTTCCCACGATCATTTTTATATATTATACGCCTTTTTCCGACGTCGTCTACAAAAGTTAATGCCATTTTACCTTTTTCTAAACTTTTTTTGCAAAAAAGGTCAAAATTCGAATTTTTTAATTTTCCCTAATAGTAGATTCCGTAACATACAGGAATCTCAAAAGAATTTTTTTTTTCAATTTCTATCATTCTCTTTTATATTTTACAAAGCAAAAAAAATGCGATCCGTGGGGGGGGGGGGGTAAGGGTGGGTGGGGAGTAAAAAACCCGAAAAAACCTTTAGTCTCGGTTGGTGTCACCTTTAGTCCCGGTTGGGGACACCAACCGGGACTAAAGGGCTATGGCAGGCTGCGGCCGGCGCAGGCCTCGTTATTCTCGGTTGGTATCCCCAACCGGGACAAAAGGTCTACTCTTTAGTCCCGGCCGAACCATTAGTCCCGGTTGGTGTTACTAACCGGGACTAAAGACCCCATTAGTCCCGGGTTAAAGTATTTGGGGAGTAATGGGTTGGGATGGAAGGCCTCTTTTCTACTAGTTCTAGTCTAGGGGAGTATTTGGCGGACACCCCGGGCTGCTACGTTCGCCCATTGTTCCGCCTTGGTCTTGATGTCGTTGAGCAGGGAAGGCACCGAAGGCTGTGCGTTGTCGAAGATCACAGCATTCCGGTGCTTGCAGATCAAATACCTAACTGTCAAACCCTGGAGTAGGGTTTCCTCCTTTTTTTGTTGATTGAAACGAGAAGATGGGACCGCCATGAACTCCCTGTGATCGGGAGAAGCAGGAACGGTACGGTGGACGTCAACAGAAATTGGTGGCGGCGATTCTACACCCTAGACTCGACGGGGACCAGAAAAGGAAACGAAAAAATCACCTCCTAATCGTCGGAGGAAACCAGAACCGTCACGTATTTCGTACGAGGGGAAGCATGAACTCCCGGTCTTTTGACGTACGTACCAAACATACATTCTCTGACCGGTCTGTCTAGCTGAGTCCTGATCGTTCCCATTTGCAAGATCAGTAACACGCTCTTCTAGAAATAAGCGGCCGGACCTGCCCTATCCTAGAAACCCTTCGCTACCGCTAGCACCCGGCGGCTCAACAAAGATAAACGAAACCGTCGCCATCGAGAATCGTCCCAAGAACTTCTTTACACCTCGAAAACGAGAATCATGGACCACATAGGAAAATCCCACTTCCTCTTTGGGGAGGAGGCGAAGACGGAAGGGGAATCATCCAGTTTCGAGGCACAAAATGTGCCGATGATCCAAGACTCTAGATTAAAATCGAAGACAACCGTCGAGGATCCGTTTCCCGACTTTTTGTTGGATTTTCTGGATCTCGCCTCCGCTGATGACGATGACAACAAAGAAGATATCCTCAACGGGGGGGAAATCGGCCGAGCGGATAGCCAACGAGGAGGAGATGACCCGCGAGGACAAGGAATTTGCTTCGCACCGTAGGTGCTGGGAAGATCTCTGGGAACCGATCTACGGATAGTTCAAAGACAAGAGCGAGCAACTTAAGCAACTTCTTCTAGAGTTAGTTGTTTGTGGACTTGTTTTATATAAAATAAATAGAAAATCACAGTGGGGAAACCCATTGTTCACGCTCAAAAAATTAAATTTGACTGTATATCTTTCCGTGATAACACATGACATAATCCATTGTATCCACCATCAACTCTATCATAATCTTTAGATAAATCCAATTTGTAAGCACAAAATGATGAATTAGGACTGGTACCATGCTCCATATAATGCAAACATTCAAAAGTCAGATGTGCATTATTCGTGATCATCCTTCCCGGAACAAAGGCACTTTGATTTTCCGATATAACTTCACCAAAAAGAGGCCTAAGCCTATTAACGAGGCATTTAGATACCACCTTGTACAAAACATCGCACAAACCAATTGGGCGTAAATCCTTCAATTCAAGAGAGTTATCAATTTTCGGTATGAGAACAATTGAAGTATCATTGACAGCCGGTGGCATCACACCCGTTGAGAAGAATTCCTTAACCGCATTAATAATATCCTTTCTTAATAAATCCTAATTACGCTGATAAAAGCGCACGGGAAACCCGTCCGGGCCCGGCTTCTTAATAGGTCCAATTTGAAAAAGCGCATCTGATATCTCTTCATCTAAAAATTCATATGGTCATCTCCTCTAACACTAGTTCTGGAATTAAGACTGTGATTGGGTCACTATTCAAAGATGGGTCTCTAGTATACAGGGACTTAAAATAAGAAACCAACATCATTTGCATCTCTGAAGGTACTATTTGAATTACACCATCATCATCTCGCAACTTACGAAAAATGAGAAACATAATTTTTGAAATATTTTGCAAAATAGCGCCATGTTTCGGTAAAATGGCTCTGGATTTTACATACGACCTCCGATAAAAAAGTTTGTTTCTTTTTTTCTTGAACCTCTATTTGCCGTGAGTTTTGTTTCAAATTTGCCATGATCCACCGTTCACCGTGAGTTTTGTTGCCGTTTTTTCGCGTGTCAACTTTTTGCCATGAGGTTCATGCAGTGCTCACGGCAAATGGCGAGGCACAAGGCAAACTCCTTTTTTTTTCTTTGAGAACTACAAGGCAAACTCCTGACTGTAGTGCAGCTGGCAAACTCCAAATCTTCTAGTTATAGGTTCCCAACCAGTTCTCCTGTTGAAGAACTCGAATGCCACACCTGCAGTCGCCGCGACACATTACGATGCTACTGACAAACGTTTGTTTTCTTCAACGCCTCGGTCAGCATCCATGTGCGCTCTGGATCGCATGTCCTCTTTTGGGAGGACCCTGGCTCGGCGGTGTCAATGTGGCGGCCATTGCCCCGGCCGTCCTTGCCATGGTCAGTCCATCACTGTCGAAGAAGCGTCGGACGGTTTGCCCGGGGATGCTTGGGTTCCGCGACATTGCCGGAGAGCTCTCGGTGAACGCGGTTGTGCAATACTTGCACCTGTGGAATGCTGTGCACGGCGTGGTCCTCTCGGAAGGGGAGGACAGCTTCAGCTGAAAGTGGACGGCTGACGGGCAGTTCTCCACCCGTTCCGCTTACCGTGCCTTCTTCAACGGCTCCACGGTCATGGGCGGCGCCAGGGGTATGCCCCTGTATGCCCAGGCATACCAATAGATTTTGGCCCAATTTTTTTTTTGTATTAGGCCCAAGCGGCCAAGCCCATGGAACATCCAAATCTCCTCGCTCGCTGCCTCCGTTACGTATCGTTCCAACGCTGCCTCCCAGCCTCCGTATCGTTCCAACGCGACGGACAGAGCACAGAGGCACAGAGCCAACCCTAGGAGATTGGCTGCTGGGCATGGCACCACCGCGCCGGCGATGGGCGGCGACCGCCTCACCAGCGACCTACGGCCAGGAGGACTCGGCGACTCGCAGCCTCGGGCCCTCGCATGTACGAATCCTCTCCTCTCTTTCCTCTTCTGCTCTTCCCCATTCCGATTTAGGATTTAGATGTTCATAGTTGCCTATTAAATTCGAAATTACCTGCACCAAATTAGTATTTTGGGTATTTAGGAGAGCAGTAGATTACTAAACTAGCACTAAAATTAGTAGATAGAAAATCAGAGTAGGCCATTTGTTCATATCTCAATTTTTCAATTGTTTTAGTTGTTATGTAGATGAAGAAAAAGACTAGACATGTATATTACTCATGTGCGCAGAGATGAAAGGTTTAAAAACTTGAAGAATATAGTTGAGCTTTCAGTTATGCTTGTGGAGACAAATATGCATGCATAGTATTTTATTGTTTACAAGGTTCTCAAGTTGGTAGCCAGTAGCTACTGCCAGTGTTGAAAGGGTATTCTCCTCCATGAATTATGTGAAGAATAAGCTAAGAAACAAGATTAGTGATGATTAATTGAACAATTGCATGGTTACATTTGTTGAGAGAGAATTATTCAATCAAGTGAAGGGTGAGGATGTCATCGATCTCTTCCAAAAGGGTGTCTGCAAAGTTATATTGTAAGAGGTACTACCTCTTTCCATTGAAATTTGTTGTTAAACTTCGATTTCTATGGATTTATGCACTTTAGTATCATGTATTGTACTAGAATAATTGTTATAGTCCTACTGAAATTATTGTCCTATTGAAAATATAGCCTATATAGGCTTTTGTTTGTGTTTTTCTAAGCTTTCTGAAAATTGTTTGCTCGTGTTTTTCTTCGCTTTCAGAACATTTTTTTTGGCTGGGGGGAATACCCATCAGCATTTTCCTGGCGCCGCCACTGTCCACGGTGCTGCCGAGAGCAGCGCAGCTGTGGCACTCCTTCGCCCCGTTCAAGTACCGCTTCCATGCCTGGCTTGCTCTCAGGGGCCGCTGCTGGATTGCAGATCGTGGGCTGCGAAAAGGGCTGCCATCCCACACGCTTGGTCCTCTCTGCTCCGCAGCGAACAAAACCCTGGACCACCTCTCTCTGCAATGCCCCTTCGCCGTTGCTATCTGGACAAGTGTGCTCCAGCATGCGAGGATTGGCATCATGCCACCGGTGGCAGACTCGAGCCTCACCTCCTGGTGGCCAACGACGGTCCAACACTTGCCTAATTCCGCCTCCAAGGTAGCAAACTCCGCCATCATGCTCACCCTTCGATCCATCTGGCTAGAGAGGAATGCTCGGGTCTTTGAGGACGTCTACACCACACCGCCCTGGGTTTTAGCCTTGATCACTGCGGAGTGGGACATGTGGATCTCTTGTAGACCTGGAAGAGGGCGAGGGATAACTTGAGAGGTCCCCGGCGCCACTTGGGTGTCGGTCTGGTGGTTGCCCTCTCATGCCAAAAGGCAGGGGTGTAACAAATTCTTCTCCTATTTGCTTAATGAAATGACGCGCAGTTTCGAAAAAAAATATTATACATTATGGCATTTGGATCAAGCGTGTAGACACGATAAACACAAGTGCACTTCTAGTTCTCTAAATAGACCAGAAAATAACAGGCCAACAGCCACTCCCACAAAAATTTTGAGATTATATTTGGTTTTTTTCTACCGTAGGCTCGTCGAAACTCATATCTAGCTTATCTATATCCGTATGTATACATACGGTATCTATATGTCACCGCGTTAGAAAAAAACAGGCTACATGACAGTTAACCATTCAGGCTGCCTAATTACCTCCCCACGCTATGCATGCGTGTTTTTTAAATCTGCTGGTGGCGTACGCATCCCTGGGATCCGACGACGGCGCCGTTGGATGATGAAATCACTACGCTGGCAGGGATCCTGCTAATTAAGGGTGCTACGCGCCCCAGTCGTCTCCGCCATCGCCGGTGATATCGTGGCTGCTTCAGATCCACCAGTCCATTGACAGAGGGTACACTCTGTTCCCGGCGAGGCGGGTTAGGGTCTCCACTCGATCCTATCGAGGTGTTGAGATGGTCAGGTTGAGCGTGCGGCCACGGTCAGGTTGAGCATGCGGCCACACATGATGTCACACACGCACGTGGTCGTATTAGTACACCATACATGCAGAAATTACTCGTACAAGACAACACAAGACAACACAGGTCATATGAGCCACTATAAGGTTATATGTATATGTCAGATTTTTTAATTTTACGATCATAACCCTGCTTACGAAGGGGTGTGGGAAGATCTCCACCGCCCATGTTTTTTTCGCGGCCAAAGTTTTATTAAGGGTGGAGCACCGGAGCAGAAGTGATCTTTACAAGGAAATTTCATCACACAATCAGCCATGTCCAGAAAATGCATAGGTACGTACATCTACTAAACCTGTAGCACATTTCACTACTCCCCAAGCATACCTAGACAACTTGCATTCAAGAAGTAAATTATATTATAGTTTCAAGATCATCACAAAAGCAACACTTACTATCCTCACCTTTCCATCCACTCCTAGTTAAGACATACTTTGTGAGAATACTCTTACGGAAAGCTAACCAAATGAAAACTTTAATTTTCAAAGGAAATTTAACAAACCAAAAGTTCCAATGTGGCCATTTAACTGCACATATCTTCAAAGCCATATGCACTGAATCAACGGTAAAACACCAGATTTTGTGAGTAACCATTTAGAAATGTCTTCCATATCATTCAGCCAAACACTAGAACAACACTCCAGTAACTTTTGTCTCAGAACAACAATTTCTCCCTCACAATGTTCTCTCGAACATGATAACAACCCATCTTTTTTTCAAACACATCATAGACAAAAATATTGGTACTAAAAGTCAAGTGATATAATCTACTAAATTGTACACACAAAAAGGTTATTCCCCCACCAAAGGTCCTCCCAGAACCTTATTCATTTACCATTACCAATGTCTTTTCTACAAAATTTGAAAAAAAGTATCTTCTTCATTCATATAATCCCTGCTAGAAATGTGACTAGCCTGGTATTTTTCCGCAAGCATACAATATTTTCTTACTGTATTTTTTCCTCAAAAGATTCTGCCACACAACCTCTTCATTCTCCAACTTTCATAAACATTTAAACTCTAAGTATTGATTATGTGAGCTAATGATATTATGTGAACTGAGGTTATGTGCACTGAGATTATGTGAACTCAGGTTGTGTGAACTCTAAGTATGTAGGTAGAGATTATTGGAAACTGAATTTTGAATGATTTCCTTCCATTTTTGAATTTTGTAAACTCAATTATTAATTATGATTTGCTTCAGTTTTGAATGATTAATTTTGAATATATGCTGCCTACTAAGTTTTCAGGGCACATCCGAGCTTAAAAGTTTTCGGAGCACATCCAAGAAGTGTCCTAAAAAAAGTTCGGGACACATCCGAGAAATGCCCTAATAGTCCTCCTTGAAAGTTTATCAAGAATCAATTAAATATGGCCCCAAGCATATATTTTTATGTTATCAGCAAACTTGAGTTTGCCTTCATGAAATAAAAGAATCCGGCCGTGTCTGAACTTTAGCGCAAGTCAACTACCTATTAGGCTATTATATCTACAGAAAGGTTTCTACCTAGCTAGTTTTATCAAAGTCGCTACACAATTAATTGTTCATCAAAAAATAGTCCTACATCTTCTCCAGGGCTTGGAGAATGTCATCCCTGAGATCCTCAAACTTCTCAATCCCGAAACTGAACCTCACCAAGTTATCCTTGATCCCATTCTTGGCCTTCTCCTCGTCACTCTGACCCCTGATGAAAACAGAAATTCATGTATGTAAGTCGAAAAATTCTATCATGCACGGTGCATCTGTGAACTGCAAACATAAATAATCCTATAATAACGTGATGTACCAGAAGGACATGACCGCCGGCTGCTGCACGAGGCTCTCGCACCCGCCGAGCGATGTTGCGATGAAGGGTATCTCGAGCGCGTCTATGAACCTCATGACGCCCTGCAGGTCCGACGCCACTTCAAAGCTGACGACGCCGCCAAAACCAGTCATCTGGCTCTCGGCGATGTGGTGCCACGGGCTGCTCTTGAGGCCAGGGTAGTACACATGTTCGATCTTCGGATGGTTCTCGAGCAGGCGCGCCATGCGCAAAGACGTCCGGTTTTGGGTCTCCACGCGCAGCGCCATTGTCTTGAGCCCACGTATGATCATGTAGGCCGCATCCTGCAGTAAGTTGTGGTTGAAGCTGTTAGCTTTGAAGGATAAAGTCCAACTCCAAGCGTGAACGAATTAGAACGTCTATTTGATGTACCACATCAATATTTTGTGGTACATACCGGACTGATGGCGCCGCCGAGGTCTTGGTGCCATGCGTGTATTGTCTTGATGAGCTCCTGGGAGCCACTGATGCATCCTGCGATAACCTGAAATTGAAAAGCAAGAGCAAATACTTTAATTAATATGAAGACAAATTTATGGTAGTACAAATTGTCTAAAGGAAGCTGTAAGAAAACAAGCTGTCTACGTGAAAACATGTGATCTAGGCAGCTACTCACGTCGTGATGGCCGGCGATGTACTTTGTGGCGGAGTGCACGACAATGTCGGCGCCGAGGGTGAGCGGCTTCTGGTTGATCGGCGAGGCAAGCGTGCTGTCGATGCACACGAGAGTACCCTTCAGGTGGCACAGCTCGGCGACGAGTTTAATGTCTATGCACTTGAGGTGGGGGTTCGTGGGAGAGTCGGTATAGAAGAGTGTCACCTGCATATGTTGCTACGCATGTCAGAAACCATGCATCAATGGTATCAATTGTACATCATCGTCATGTTTTAAGTTAGGAAACGTACATCGCCCTGGTCAAGAACGGCTTTCAGCGTCTCGATGTCGTTCAGATCAACGAAGGTGGACTGCACAAAGCAAGAAAGGAAGAGTATTAGAAGTTTAGAACTGATCAGACATGCATGCATGCTCTTGTTGCTCTGAATTGTGTCCTTACCCTGATTCCCATTTTGGAGAGCCTTTCGCGGATGAAGATGCGTGCCTCGCTGTAGCAGTCGGTCGTGGTCACGACGTGGCCGCCTGGCGGCACGAGGGCGAGCAGCGTGGCGACGATGGCGTTCATGCCGGATGAGGTGACCAGTGTGGCCTCCGCTCTTTCCAGCGCGCTGATCTTCTCTTCAAGGACGCTCACGGTGGGGTTGCCGTACCGTCCGTACTCGAAGCTGTGGCGCCTGCCTTCCTTGAAGGCGATGAGGTCGTTCGAATTCTTGAACCAGTGCGTGGTGCCGCTCACGATCGGCGTCGCGATCGAGTCCGTGTCCGCCATGCCGTTCTTCCGGAGCTTCTCCCCGGCGTGGACCGCGAGGGTCTCGTCAGAGGCCGTGGTATACCCAGGCGCTGGAGCGGCGGCGGCGTCCTGCTGCACCAGGTGCTCGGCGACAGCAAAGAATTCCTCCGCGCCAGGGAGGCTCAGGGCGGTGGTGCGCTTTGGAGAACGGCGAGGACGGAGCAGGCGGCGCTGCTTCGGGAGGGAGGCCTTGACTGGAGACGATGACCTCGCCATTGCTAGTGGGAGCTAGGAAGTGAAAATAATTGGAAGTGGATAAGCGAGCTAAGAGTAGAGTCAGGGAGGATCAGAGGAGCTTCTCGATCGTCTGTGTTCTTCCCATCTGCGTAGGATGAAGTGGGATATATATGCCGCAGACGTTCGGAGACGCGCGTCGATCCATACGCGTCTCTGCGAGTCTGCCCGCTTATAATACTACCCTCTCAAACTTCCACATGTGGAACGGTTAGTCTTGTTCTCAAAGCCGTGTGTAGGAGTAATTGAGGTAGTAATAAAGATGTACGTAGTTGATGTTTAATATGCAAGGCATGATTAGTGAACTACAACGTGATGCGATAACTAAACAATAAGACCTCGGGACCGGCCGGAATCTAGGAAAGAGGAAACTACAAGCCACGGAAGTCGTCAAAAGCTGCGTGTGTGTACACTACGTAGTGTAGCTAGGCAAGCACTTGTTTTTCTAATACGAATTCACTACGTGTTGCTGTCATTTTTCTCAATACAGAGTACCTAGCTAGGTTATCGGCAGGGAAAGCACGTGCATACGTGTTTGATCTGTTGGGTGATCGATGCTGCGCGGGAAAGACCCGATATGATTAACATTGTCTAGGAGGTGCTAGATTTGCCAGAACTCGGAAGAAACAAATCTGACCCGGTAGGATCTACGCAGTAGGATAGCGCCGCATAATATGGAAAACTAGCCTAGCAAACTCAGCTAGCGGGATACACACTATACTAGATGAAAATGCGAGGTTCGCCTCGCCGCTACATGACGTTCTGACACAAACCGGCACAATAGATTTGACACTAGTAGAAAATAGGTCTTTGGTCACAAACCTTTGGTTCCCCGTATCCTGGATCGGGACCCAAGGACTGGTCATGTCACCCTATAAACGGTACATCATACGGTATCTATAGGTCCTGGCTCGTAAGGATCCAAACGTCCCTGTCGGTTCCTAAACTGGGACTAAAGGGTTTTGCACCACACGGAGCCTGCGGTACCTCCTTTAATCCCGGCTCGTATCCCAAACCGGGACCTAAAGTCAAACTGTTCGTTTCCCACGGAGGCCGATCAAGCGAGCCATTACTGGCCGCGTCGAAATCGAGCGTCGGCGTGGAATCCGAGCCGCCGGCGTGGCCAGCCACTGTACATCTTCCTCTTCCAATGCGTTATAAGCTCACCATTTTTCACCATTGCCACACACACTCTGTCCATCCTCCTCTTCTCATCCACCATTGCAAAAGCTCTCTCCCCTTCGTCGATGGAGCACCTCGTGCGCGACCCGGCTCTTCGGACTCAGGTGTACCACCTCAAGGCCGAAGGGATGGCGTTCAAGGTCACGGTCGCGCTCCGTGCGGGTGGAGACGTGGATCCGCGGCATAAAGAGGGACTTCCTCGACGCCCCAACGACCAAGTGCGTCGGCTTCGACTGCGAGTTCACTGACCCTCGCGTGGGTAATCAGCGCGCCGCCGTCCTTCAACTCTCGGTGGCGTCCAAGACGTTGGTGTTCCAGATTATTCATGCCGATGAAGTGCCACAAGTGCTCAAGGATTTCTTGCAGGACGAAAACATCAGATTATGCGGCGCCGTTATAGGCAATGATGTGGAAATGCTAAGCCCCTACGGCATTCATATCACTTATGCGTATGACCTCCAGAAGGTAGTCCCGAACCCCACCACCAAGCCCACTCCAAGTCTATATGATTTGGCAAATTATACCATTGGGACAAACCTCGAGAAGAAGAAGAAGTACAACAAGAAGAAGATGGACGTCGCTGCGCAAGAAAAATAAGATGAGCTTATTTTTGTATGGGCCAATTATCCGCCAACTATCAGTTTTTGTCAAATTCACCTTGTCATTCAAAGGTCACATTCACCTTCAAAACTTTCAATAGAATGACTCATCATCCTAAGGTTTTCAAAGTCATTTGATTCACAAGTTCCCATCTAGAGTAGTCAATTTTAGTTTTAGCACTAGCAACTAATCATGAGGGGTGCTAGCTAAATTTCAGCTCTCTAGGCTAAGTTTGAAACTCTTGTAGTATTCTATCTCTAGACCAAAATCAACTATAAGAAAAAGCCTTGGTAAACAAAGTAAAAGATTGCAAGATAAAAACTTGGGCTTGGACAAATCCTTAAACACAATAATATTGCAAGAGTATCTTGCAAAGGTATAGCTTGTATTGGTAATAGCTTACCTTGAGTGGTATAGTGGTCAAAGTGTTCCTCTTATTCTTCGTAGAAGACCTCCTCCTCCTCGTAGCCTTCGGTACTAGCGTCTATAAACGGATACGAGGTAACAATCACCAAACAATACTTAAGGAGACTATTTTATCCATAATGGCCCACACAAGATGACCTATTGTACTCACAAGCATTAATACTAGGGTTTCCATGTATTTTATTTTTGGGAGAAGTAATTTCCACTCATTGAAAATTACTATGATTTAAGATCCTCAAATAATAGAATATGAACTCATGGGGACCAAAGTCACCACTTCATATTTATCCATTTGGGAAAATGATTTAAATGAGATACTACATCTCATACAATTTTAAATACTACTTTAGAAATGATTTAATATTCTCAAGTAATAACATATGAGGTCATGAAGACTAATGTCATCACCTCACATTGAATTACTTGGGAAAGTGATTTAAATGAGATGCCACACCTCATAGGTTTTAAATATCATTTTTGAAATAATTCAAATGAGCTAGAAATGACTACATAGCCATTATTTGAATCTAGCCCATGATCATAGGAATCAACCATGTCATATTTTTACATATTTAGAAAGAAAATATGAAATGTGATTTTTGAGAGTTGTAAACAACTCAAAATGAATTATGGTTGATTTTATAAAAAAAAGTTTAAAGTTTGAAAAGGTACTGCCTTGTTATTTTTATTGAAAGTGTTCTATAATGAAACAAGGGTTGAGACCAGTGGGGTTGGCTAGACAATTTCATCTACTTTTACCCAAAATTGGAATCACCCAAATTGGATGGGTAGATTTTGTTTTATTCAATTTCAAACAGAGCACCAGTATTGAATTTGATTTAAAACAAATTAAACCAGATTTGAATTGTTGGGCTTCGGCGGGAAACAAGAATGGGCCAGAGAGAAAAAGAAACGGGCCGGCCCAGCAGCGCATCTCGCACGCGCGGGCGGCCTGACAGCGGACCCCACATGTCATTGGCTCATAATTCCTGAATCGGTATGTTTGAAAGAGATCCGTCAGATTAGAATCAAGATCTACGGCTGAGGTTCCATCGTCATCAACGACGAGATCCAACCCTACTGGCGGCGAATCTAGGGGGTCGGAGGCTCACCGGAGGTCCGGCGATCGTCGGCGATGAAGCAGAGCGGCGTTGTCGACGATGGCGAAGCACCTGGTACCGGCGGCAACTCCTGGGGTGGCTCCAATCTTCAGCTTCTTCTGCGACGGCTCCGCGGTACTCCGGCGATCGATTGGGGCACGGTGGGCTAAATTGGACAGAGGGCTTGCTCGAGGAGGCTCAGTGAGGAGAGGGAAGAGGAATGGCGTGAAGAATTTGAGCAGGGGAGTGCTCCTTTTATAGCTTGGCAGAGGAGCGGAGGGGGTCACGGTGGTCGACCATGGAGGTGGCGTTCTATGCTGCGAAGGGGCAAGGCGAGGACGCGGTGCTGTTCCTGGCGTCATGGCGATCATCACGCGCTTCTCCGCACAAAAAAATGGAGGTCGGGAGAGGTCACGATCATTAGTTGGCCGTGCGGTACCGTGGGGGAGATCGTCGACGGTGACAGCGGCTACAGGGCTCTCCGGCTCGAGTGGTCATGTCTGGGAGGTTGCTGTGGTCCTGGTGAGTGCGTGTGCGAGAGGAGAGGGCGAGGGGAGGTCAGCAACGATGAAGCGAACTCGTGCTCTGGCGTGCCCGTGGGCGTGTCCGTCCGCGCGCTGGCGTCACAGATCGTCGTGGGCACGTCCTGGCCAGGGCTTTGCTGCGCTCTCCTTGGTCGATGGCTTGTACCAGCAGGGTCAGGGGATGAAGGGCAAGCTCCAGGACATGTTGATGTAGGCCAGAGGTGAGTGGAGAGAGGGGTTGGCATGAGGAGTGGCATGAGCTCACGATCAGTGATCATTGGTGCTGGTGCTTGGCTTGGTCCAGGGGATGCAAGAGGGCACTGTGGTTGACCATAGGAGTGATGGTTTAGGCTAAGATCCTCTGGTTATAAGAGTGTATGTACTTGTCAGATTTGTGCACACAAGGTGTTTGCTGAAATGGCCGCAAGAAACTAAAATTTGAATTTTGGCACAATATTTTATGGGTGTGATTCAAATAATGTTTGGCACCTATTTATGGTGTTGGTTTGCAAAATGAAGTTGATTTGGTGAAATTCAAATTTGGGTTGATCTAGAATCTGTTTCAAAGTTGCCACTTTGCATGCCATTCAAAATCATTTGAATTTGAATCAGCAAGTTTGGTCAACACCAAGTTGTTCACTTTTATGTGTACTATAGATCTGTGCAAAAAGATGAGAAGGTTTGGTTTAGAAAATAATAACCACAGGGGTTCAAAGTGGGCATCATATTAAAAATGTCACATATGACCATTATCACATGTGCCTTGCATTTTTCATTTTTCTTTTGATTTGATTTGCTTTTCACTTTGGGTTTGGTTTGGTGAGTACTATGTTGGGTTTCTTAATGTTTTCAAACCATCTAAGCAAAGTAGATATGGCATAGGCTAGAATTTGCAAATTGGCCATATGCTCATAGGTGCTTCACTTTTTTTTCTTTGTTTCCCTTTGAATTTGAAAATGGCAAGGTTTAGGGTTTAGAAATATTTCAACACTTCAAACAAACATCATGGAAACATCACAACCTTTATGCATGAACACTATGCACACAATTTAAAAATCAAACCAAGTTTTTGTTGGCTCCAAAATTTGGAAATAAGGGAAATTCATTTTTCTTTGTTTTTGAAATTTTGGGATGTTACAGTTACTGCAACAGCTGCTCATTCATTCTCCTAATGAGAAAGGCTATAGCCTAGAGCATGGTATCATTACACTGCAAGGAAGGATTGTCATCGGCTCTAATCTGGCATTGCAAACAAAGTTAATTGCTCAACTACATGATACACCCATTTGGGGACACTCAGCAATTCAAGCTACCTACCAGCGTGCCAAGAAGCTCTACTACTGGCCAGGCATGATAAGGGGTGGCCCGATCTTCTCAGTAAGCAACGGTGGTGATGATGATCACGGGATGATGGCAGCGGAGAAACACGACGATGAGGTGATTGATAACTTGTATGACGCAACGAGATCTCTCGATTGGTCCCTGTCGCCAATGCAACAGCTCTCAACCCTGCAAGATATTCGCAACTCCACACACTTGCGCATGTAGCCGCCGACCACGAAGCGGTAAGTTGCAACCGTCTAATTCCCAATGGAACAGTAGATCACACAAGACTTTTTCAGGATCTACACAATATCAAGCAATATGGTGTAGGGATTCAATAGTTTTGCTAGAGCAAACAACTAAGAACTAGGGTTTATCTTAAATGTGGTCTAAAGCAGCTAGGGGGGCGTCCTGGGCACTTATATAGGTGTCCGGGACGAGTTCTGGTCGAAAAGATACAAGAAAAACCGACCCAGAATGGATCTGGTCGAGACAGACTCGGACAAATCCGGTCTGGAATCCGGTCAACCGGGCCAGGGACCGGGTCGGCCGGTCTGGCGTCCGGTCAACCGGTCGGCAACCGGAAACTTCGCAACTTTCCGGTTTTTGTCCGGTACGATAAATCCCATCCGGTTGGCGGCCGGTCGACCGGGCCAGGGACCGGGCGGGCCGGTCTGGAGGCCGGTCTAACCGGGTGCTGGACCGGCCTGGACGTCGTCTTCTCCTCTCGCGCATGCCTCCCGCTCCTCCCTCGCGCGACCATGAGATATCTTCATGTCCAGCTCCATGTCCAGCTTCACGTCCATCTTGACGTCCGTCTTCATGTCCAGCTGCTCCTCTACTCCTCGTGCGATGCTCGTCTCCTCTTGATACCTGATGATACACAAATAACAGGACTTAGGCAGTATAAAGTTCTCATCAATCAAAGTACCGTTTAGAAACAAGTTCACCTGTTGTTTAAGTAGCTTCGCACGAGCCCTTGTAATTGGTCCAATCCGAACTTCATTGGACTTGAGCTTCACAGCAGGTTCATCTTTATTTATCAATGACGGAGGTAGTGGTGTAGTAGGGATGTCCTCATCAAGGCATGAAACTGTCAGTGGAACTGTATGTCAGACAGTGTCCCGTATGTCAGCAAGCTAAGCATTCCAATACGAAACCGGCTGGACTCTTGCAGCTTTGGCACCTCCAGAAGGACCATGGGAAGCCATTACAATGGACTTTATTGAGGGTCTGCCTATGTCCGACAATGCTAATGCGATTTTGGTGGTTGTAGACCGCCTGACGAAATACGCTCACTTCTTGCCTTTAAAACATCCTTATACAGCTGCCTCTGTGGCCAAAGTTTACATGGATAACATAGTTAAATTGCATGGTATTCCTCTGCAAATAATATCGGATCGCGATAAAGTCTTTACAAGCTCAATTTGGCGCGAGCTGATCAAAGGTATTGGCACCAGCACTGCCTATCACCCGCAGACCGATGGTCAGAGTGAAAGAGTGAATCAATGCCTTGAGCAGTATCTACGATGTGCAGTCCAGGATAATCCTAAGCTATGGCGCAGAATGTTGGCAATGGAGGAATTTCGGTACAACACCAGTTATCACACTACCATTGGAACTTCACCCTTTCAGGCCTTGTACAAAAAGGAACCACATTTTGGTGCTTTTCCTAACATTTCAGTGGCCGAAGGATCCCCTGCTGCTACTGAAGAGGCTACTTATCAAGCACACATCACGGCTCTGCGAGAAAGACTACTCCAGGCTCAATACAAGATGAAGGTATATGCTGATAAGAATCGAAAGGCGGGGGAATTCATTGTTGGTGAGCAAGTTCTTCTCAAACTGCAACCTTATGCTCAGCAATCTGTGGTTAATCGACCATACCCGAAGCTTTCTTATAAGTTCTTTGGTCCATATTAGATTCTGGAGCGAATTGGTGCTGTCGCATACAAGTTACAACTGCCTATTACTACCCAGGTTCACCCAGTCTTTCATGTATCTCAGTTGAAACCTTTCACTCCAAAATACTCTCATGTGTACAGTGAATTGCCTATTATTCCCGACCTGGCGGCGGCAGCAATTGAATCGGAGGAAATTCTGGAGCGTCGCATGGTACGATCAGCCAACACAACCCCAGATTCTGGTCAAGTGGCGTGGCCTAGAAGCTGTTCAAGCTACCTGGGAAGACTACGATTTACTGAAGCTTCGTTTTCCTTTATCATCACTTTGGGAGGAGGATCAGTCTCGAGTGAGGGGAAGTGTCACACCTGCACATACTGTCGATGGGCTGGTGGATATCGAGCCATCGGCCATCGGTGGCGAATGGTTGAGACCACAGTGTGTGTCATGTTGGAAAACCGAGTTTTGTTTCAAATTTTCCATGATCCTCCGTTCACCATGAGTTTTGTTGCCGTTTTTTCGCGTGTCATCTTTTTGCCATGAGGTTCATGGAGTGCTCACGTCAAATGGCGAGGCACAAGGCAAAATCCTGACTGTAGTGCAGCTAGCAAACTCCAAATCTTCTAGTAATTATAGGTTCCCAACCAGTTCTCCTGTCGAAGAACTCGAATGCCACACTTGCAGTCGCCGCGACACATTACGATGCTACTGACAAACGTTTGTTTTCTGCAAAAAGGACCATTTATCGATCTAATGATAAATATTGTACATTATGGCATTTGGATCGAGCGTGTAGACACGATCAAACACAAGTGCATTTCTAGTTCTCCAAATAGACCAGAAAATAACAGGCCAACAGCCACTCCCACAACTATTATGTTTCTATCTTTGCAGAGCCATGCTTCAGTGCTACTCTCTAACTGAAGTTTTGAGGTTATATTTGGTTTTTTTGGTCGAAACTCATATCCAGCTTATCTATATCCGTATGTATATATACGGTATCTATATGTCACCGCGTTAGAAAAAAACAGGCTACGTGACCAGTTAACCATTCCGGCTGCCTAATTACCTCCCCACGCCATGCATGCGTGTTTTTGAAATCTGCTGGTGGCGTACGCATCCCTGGGATCCGACAACGGCACCGTCGGACGATGGAATCACTACGCCGACAGGGATCCTGCTAATCAAGGGTGCTACGCGTACTAGTCGTCTCCGCCATCGCCGGTGATATCGTGGCTGCTCCAGATCCACCAGTCCATTGATGGAGGGTACACTCCGTTCCCGGCGAGGCTAGAGTTAGGGTCTCCGCTCGATCCTATCGACGTGTTGAGATGTCAGGTTGAGCGTGCGGCCACGGTCAGGTTGAGCATGCGGCCACACATGACGTCACACACGCACGTGACCGTATTAGTACACCATACATGCAGAAATTACTCATACAAGACAACACGGACCATATGGGCCACTACAAGGTTGTAAGTATATGTCAGATTTTTTAATATTACGATAATACCCTGCTTACGAAGGGGTGTGGGAAGATCTTCACCGTCCATGTTTTTTTCGCGGCCAGAGATTTATTAAGGGTGGAGCACCGGAGCAGAAGTGATCTTTACAAGGAAATTTCATCACACAATCACTCATGTCCAGAAAATGCATAGGTACATCTACTAAACCTGTAGCACATTTCACTACTCCCCAAGCATACCTAGACAACTTGCATTCAAGAAGTAAATGATCTATAGTTTTAAGATCATCACAAAAGCAACACTTACTATCCTCACCTTTCCATCCACTCCTAATTAAGACATATTTTGTGAGAATACTCTTACGGAAAGCTAACCAAATGAAAACTTTAATTTTCAAAGGAAATTTAACAAACCAAAAGTTCCTATGTGGCCATTTAACTGCACATATCTTCAAAGCCATATGCATTGAATCAACGGTAAAACACCAGATTTTGTGAGTAACCATTTAGAAATGTCTTCCATATCATTCAGCTAAACCCTAGAACAACACTCCAGTAACTTTTGTCTCAGAACAACAATTTCTCCCTCACAACGTTCTCTCGAACATGATAACAACCCTCTTTTTTCAAACACATCATAGACAAAAATATTGGTACTTAAAGTCAAGTGATATAATCTACTAAATTGTACACACAAAAAGGTTATTCCCTAGTTAAAGAACAAGAGTGTTTAGGGTTTGCGTGGGGCAATACCTCTCCACGTATCTCTTTATATATAGATCAGCTGTGTACATAATACATCGTACAAGTATACATGACAGGTATAATACATCTAGACCTACTTTAATACTCCCCCTCAATCTGAACTTCTACTCTGTACAAGATTCAGATTGGTACTAAAACGGTCTAGAATCTGTCGAGTAGCTGGCTTGGTAAACACATCAGCTAGCTGATCACTGGAAGAGATAAACCTAACTTGAAGAGCTCCAGATGCCACACGCTCACGCACAAAATGGAAATCGATCTCAATGTGCTTTGTCCTTGCATGGAAAACTGGATTAGCTGTCGGGTAAGTTGCCCCTAAATTATCACACCACAATATGGGTGTTCGCTGTTGAGATACTCCTAACTCCTTGAGTAGAGACTCTATCCAAATAGCTTCAGCAGCGCCATTCGCCAATGCTTTGTATTCTGCCTCGGTACTCGACCTCGAGACAGTGGGTTGTTTCTTCGAACTCCAAGAAATGAGATTTGACCCAACAAAGATGGCGTAACCTCCTGTGGACCGTCGATCATCCATACATCCTGCCCAATCTGCGTCAGTAAACACACTGATACCTGCCGAGGTCAACTTGCGAAAAAGCAATCTGGTATTCAGCGTGCCCTTAACATAACGCAAGATGCGCTTGACAGATTCCCAATGTACATCAGTCGGCTGTGACAAGAACTGGCAGACTTTGTTTTCCGCAAATGATATGTCCGGACGGGTGAGACTCAAATACTGGAGGCCTCCAACGACACTGCGATATCGGTGAGAATCCTCAACACCCAAAGGAGTGCCAACCTCTCGAGAAAGATGCTCTGTCACATTCAGCGGTGTAGAAGTGGGTCTACAATTCTCCATACTCACACGGTGCAAGAGATCCAATGCATACTTCCGTTGAGTGATAGTCATTCCCCCTGAATTGGAGGACGCTTCAAGACCCAAAAAATACTCCAGCGCACCAAGGTCCTTAATGGGAAAACTGGCTGAGAGGGCATGCACAAGACCATCAACCGCTCCTGGGGTAGAACCAACAATGACAATATCATCAACGTACACCAACATGTACACCTGAACACCATCTCGAGAGAAAATGAACAAGGAGGTGTCAGCCTTGGAGGGAACAAAACCCAAGTCAACCAACAAGGCGCTCAGGCGAGCATACCACGCGTGCGGGGACTGCTTCAAATCATAGAGGGCTCGCTGCAACTTACACACATGGGAGGGATACCGATCATCCTCAAAACCGGGTGGTTGTTGCATGTACACATCCTCTGACAGAAAACCATGGAGGAAAGCATTGCTGACATCAATCTGACGGAGAGTCCATCCACGGGACACTGCAAGGGAGAGAACCAGCCGCACCGTAGCTGGTTTGACGACTGGATTGAATGTATCACCATAGTCGATGCCATGCCGCTGAGTGAAACCCCGAGCGACAAGTCGAGCCTTATGTTTATCAATAGAACCATGATGTCTACTCACGCTTCTTTTCCTGTAGACAGTGTTGGGCCTCCAAGAGCAGAGGTTTGTAGAACAGCAGCAAGTTTTCCCTTAAGTGGATCACCCAAGGTTTATCGAACTCAGGGAGGAAGAGGTCAAAGATATCCCTCTCAAGCAACCCCGCAATCACGATACAAGAAGTCTCTTGTGTCCCCAACACACCTAATACACTTGTCAGATGTATAGGTGCACTAGTTCGGCGAAGAGATAGTGAAATACAAGTGGTATGAATGAATATGAGCAGTAGTAACGGCACTAGAAAATAGCTTGCTGGCGTGCAGTTGATGGTAGTAATATTGCAGGAAGTAAAGATGCAGTAAAACAGTAAATAAACGATGATTGCAGTATTTGGAAACAAGGCCTAGGGATCATACTTTCACTAGTGGACACTCTCAACATTGATCACATAATAAAACCACTCTACACTCTCTTGTTGGATGATGAACACCACTAATTGTGTAGGGCTACAAGAGCACCTCAATGCCGGAGTTAACAAGCTCCACAACATTCGATGTTCATATTTAAATAACCTTAGAGTGCATGATAGACCAACGCAATTATACCGAGTACTAACATAGCATACACACTGTCACCATCAAGCTATGAAAGGAGGAATAGATCACATCAATACTATCATAGTAATAATTAACTCCATAATCTACAAGAGATTACAATCATAAACTACGCCAAGTACTACATGATGCACACACTGTCACCATTACATCATGGAGGAGGAATAGACTACTTTAATAACATCACTAGAGTAGCACATAGATTAATAGTGATATAAAGCACATTGCAATCATAAAGGAATATAAATAAGCACTTCACTATGCTATTCTGAATTACTCTCCGGCAAGATAACGAACACTAATTCATCATGTAGGCAAACCTTAAAGATGTATTCCCAAGTACTAATAAACACCCCACGCTATCACTCGTGAGCATTCATAGGAGGTACTAACACACCACAATTTCATAGAGACATCCAACTCAAATCATAACTCGGTGAATAAGTATTTTGTGAAATATAGCCTAAGAGACCCACACGGTGCACACCACTGTCACCTTTACACACGTGGGACAAGGAGTCTCCGGAGATCACATAAGTAAAATCCACTTGAATATCATAACGACATCTAGATTACAAGCTCATCATATGGATCTCAATCATGTAAAGCAGCTCATGAGATCATTGTACTGAAGTACATGGAGAGAGAGATGAACCACATAGCTACCGGTACAGCCCTTAGCCTCGATGGAGAACTACTCCCTCCTCATGGGAGACAGCAGCGTTGATGGAGATGGCGGTGGTGTCGATGGAGATGCCTTCCGGGGCACTTCCCGTCCCGGCGGCGTGCGGAACAGAGACTTCTGTCCCCCAGATCTTGGCTTCGCGATGGCGGCGGCTCTGGAAGGTTTCTCGTACCGTGGTTTTTTCATATCGAAGATTTAGGTCAGGGACCTTTAAATAGGCGAAGAGGCGGAGTCGGAAGGGTTACGGGGGCGCCACACAATAGGGCGGCGCCCCCCCCTTGGGCCGCGCCGGCCACATGTGTGGTGGCCCTGTGGCTCTCCTCTGGTCCCTCCAGGGTGTTCTGGAAGCTTCGTGGAATTATAAGATGCTGGGCGTTGATTTCGTCCAATTCCGAGAATATTTCCTTACTAGGATTTCTCAATCCAAAAACAGCAGAAAACAGGAACTGGCACTTCGGCATCTCGTCAATAGGTTAGTTCCGGAAAACGCATAATAATGACATATAATGTGTATAAAACATGTGAGTATCATCATAAAAGTAGCATGGAACATAAGAAATTATAGATACGTTTGAGACGTATCAAGCATCCCCAAGCTTAGTTCCTACTCGCCCTCGAGTAGGTAAACGATAACAAAGATAATTTCTGAAGTGACATGCTATCATAATCTTGATCAATACTATTTGTAAAGCATATGAGATGAATGCAGCGATTCGAAGAAATGGTGAAGACAATGAGTAAACAACTGAATCATATAGCAAAGACTTTTCATGAATAGTACTTTCAAGACAAGCATCAATAAGACTTGCATAAGAGTTACTCATAAAGCAATAGATTCTTAGTAGAAAGCTTTGAAGCAACACAAAGGAAGATGTAAGTTTCAGCGGTTGCTTTCAACTTCAACATATTTATCTCATGGATAATTGTCAACACAAAGTAATATAACAAGTGCAATAGGTAAACATGTAAGAATCAATGCACACGGTTGATACAAGTGTTTGCTTCTAAGATAGAAAGAAGTAGGTAAACTGACTCAACATAAAGTAGAAGAATGGCCCTTCGCAGAGGGAAGCATGGATTACTATTTTTGTGCTAGAGCTTTTCATTTTGAAAACAAGAAACAATTTTGTGAAAGGTAGTAATAAAGCGTATGTGTTATGTATAAGACATCCTATAAGTTGCAAGCCTCATGCATAGATTACCAATAGTGCTCGCACCTTGTCCTAATTAGCTTGAATTAACATGGATTATCATTGCATAGCATATGTTTCAACCAAGTGTCACAAAGGGGTACCTCTATGCCGCCTGTACAAAGGTCTAAAGAGAAATTTCGCGTTGGATTTCTCGCTTTTGATTATTCTCTACTTATACATCCATACCGGGACAACATAGACAACAGATAATGGACTCCTCTTTAATGCATAAGCATTCAACAACAGATAATATTCTCATAAGAGATTGAGGATTAATTGTCCAAAGCTGAAACTTCCACCATGGATCATGGCTTTAGTTAGCGGCCCAATGTTCTTCTCTAACAATATGCATACTCAAACCATTTGATCACGAAAATCGCCCTTACTTCAGACAAGACGAACATGCATAGCAACTCACATGATATTCAACAAAGGTAATAGTTGATGGCGTCCCCAGAAACATGGTTACCGCTCAACAAGCAACTTATTAAGAAATAAGATACATAAGTACATATTCTTCACCACAATAGTTTTTAAGGCTATTTTCCCATTAGCTATATATTGTAAAGAAAAAGAATAGAATTTTAAAGGTAGCACTCAAGTAATGTACTTTGGAATGGCAGAGAAATACCATGTAGTAGGTAGGTATGGTGGACACAAATGACATAGTTTTTGGCTCAAGGATTTGGATGCACGAGAAGAATTCCTCTCAATACAAGGCTAGGCTAGCAAGGTTGTTTGAAGCAAACTCAAGTATAAAACGGTGCAGCAAGACTCACATATGAACATATTGTAAGCATTATTATAAGACTTTACATCGTCTCCTTGTTGTTCAAACACCTTAACCAGAAAATATCTAGACTCTAGAGACCAATCATGCAAACCAAATTTTAACAAGCTCTATGTAGTTCTTCATTAATAGGTACAAAGTACATGATGCAAGAGCTTAAACATGATCTATATGAGCACAACAATTGCCAAGTATCAAATTATTCAAGACATTATACCATTTACCACATGCAGCATTTTCTGTTTCCAACCATATAACAATGAACGAAGCAGTTTCAACCTTCGCCATGAACACTAAAAGTAAAGATAAGAACACATGTGTTCATATGAACGAGCGGAGCGTGTCTCTCTCCCACGCAAGCATGAATTTATTCAGAGAATGAAAATAACAAAACGAAAATAAAAGCACACAGAGGCTCCAAGTAAAGCACATAAGATGTGACGGAATAAAAATATAGTTTCACTAGAGGTGACTTGATAAGTTGTCGATGAAGAAGGGGATGCCTTGGGCATCCCCAAGCTTAGATGCTTGAGTCTTCTTGAAATATGCAGGGATGAACCACGGGGGCATCCCCAAGCTTAGACTTTTCACTCTTCTTGATCATATTGTATCATCCTCCTCTCTTGATCCTTGAAAACTTCCTCCACACCAAACTCAAAAAAACTCATTAGAGGGTTAGTGCATAATCAAAAATTCACATATTCAGAGGTGACACAATCATTCTTAACACTTCTGGATATTGCACAAAGTTACTGGAAGTTAATGGAACAAAGGAATCCATCCAACATAGCAAAAGAGGCAATGCGAAATAAAAGGCAGAATCTGTCAAAACAGAACAGTCCGTAAAGACGAATTTTTTAGAGGCACCAGACTTGCTCGAGATGAAAATGCCCAAATTGAATGAAAGTTGCGTACATATCTGAGGATCACGCACGTAAATTGGAAAAAATTTCTGAGTTACCTACAGAGAACCCTACCCAAATTCGTGACAGCAAGAAATCTGTTTCTGCACAGTAATCCAAATCTAGTATGAACCTTACTATCAAAGACTTTACTTGGCACAACAATGCAATAAAATAAAGATAAGGAGAGGTTGCTACAGTAGTAAAAACTTCCAAGACTCAAATATAAAACAAAATTGCTGTAGTAAAATAAAAACATGGGTTATCTCCCAAGAAGTGCTTTCTTTATAGCCATTAAGATGGGCTCAGCAATTTTAATGATGATGCTCTCATAAGGATGAGAGTTGAAGCAAAGAGAGAATCAAAAAGCAAGTATGAAACAAATTTAAGCCTAACCCACTTCCTATGAGAAGGAATCTTGTACACAAATAAATTCATGAGGAGCAAAGTGATAAGCATAGGAAGATAAAACACGAGTAACTTCAAGATTCTCAACATAAAGAGGGGAAACTTAATATTATTAAGATGCATATAACCGTGTTTCCCTCTCTCATAATAACTTTCAGTAGCATCATGAACAAACTCAACAATATAACTATCAAATGAAACATTCTTATCATGATTCTCATGCATAAAATTATTACTACTCCCAACATAAGCATAGTCATTCTTATTAATTGTAGTGGGAGAAAATTCAACAAAGTAGCTATCATCAAATATAGGAGGCATATTGTAATCATAATTAAATTTATCTTCCATAGTAGGTGGCACCAAAATACCACTATCATTAGAATCATCATAAATAGGAGGCAAAGTATCATCAAAGAAAATTTTCTCCTCAATGCTTGGGGGACTAAAAATATCATGCTCATCAAAACCAGCTTCCCCAAGCTTAGAACTTTCTATATCATTATCAACAATGGTGTTCAAAGCGTTCATACTAATATCATTGCTACTAGAATGCAAATAAGGTTCCATATGTTTTTAAATTTTCGCATCAAACAGTCCATGTCTTAACTCAGGGAATAGAATAAAAAGCTCACTGTTGTCCATTATGCCTTACTAGTGTTTAAAAAGAAACAAAAAGATGCAATTGCAGGATCTAAAGGAAATAGCTTAGAGCACTCACACACCGGCAACAGTGCTAGGAAATAGCTTAGTAGTCGGAGGATGTGAATACCTTTTACCTTACCTCGCCGGCAACGGCGCCAGAAAATAGCTTAGTTGCCGGGGTCCGGAGTGTGAGTGCCTTTTACCTTACCTCCCCGGCAACGGCGCCAGAAAATAGCTTGATGTCTACTTGATACGTCTCCGACGTATCGATAATTTCTTATGTTCTATGCCATATTATTGATGATACCTACATGTTTTATGCACACTTTATGTCATATTCGTGCATTTTCTGGAACTAACCTAGTAACAAGATGCCGAAGTGCCGATTCTTTGTTCTAGCTGTTTTTGGTTTCGAAATCCTAGTAACGAAATATTCTCGGAATTGGACGAAACGAAGACCCGGGGGCCTATTTCGCCACGAACCTTCCGAGAAGACCGAAGAGCATACGAAGTGGGGCCACGAGGTGGCCAAACCACAAGGCGGCGCGGCCAAGGGGGCCCGCGCCGCCCTGTGGTGTGGGCCCCTCGTCGGCCCCCGACTCTGCCCTTCCGCCTACTTAAAGCCTCCGTCGCGAAACCCACGATGCGAAAAACCACGATACGGAAAACCTTGCGAGACGCCGCCGCCGCCGATCCCATCTCGGGGATTACGGAGATCTCCTCCGGCACCCTGCCGGAGAGGGATTCATCTCCCGGAGGACTCTACACCGCCATGGTCGCCTCCGGAGTGATGAGTGAGTAGTTCACCCTGGACTATGGGTCCATAGCGGTAGCTAGATGGTTGTCTTCTCCTCATTGTGCTTCATTGTTGGATCTTGTGAGCTGCCTAACATGATCAAGATCATCTATCCGTAATACTCTATGTTGTGTTTGTCGGGATCCGATGGATAGAGAATACCATGTTATGTTAATTATCAAGTTATTACATATGTGTTGTTTATGATCTTGCATGCTCTCCGTTACTAGTAGAGGCTCTGGCCAAGTTTTTGCTCTTAACTCCAAGAGGGAGTATTTATGCTCGATAGTGGGTTCATGCTGCATTGACACACGGGACGAGTGACGAAAGTTCTAAGGTTGTGTTGTCTTGTTGCCACTAGGGATAAAACATTGGCGCTATGTCCGAGGATGTAGTTGTTGATTACATTACGCACCATACTTAATGCAATTGTCTGTTGCTTTGCAACTTAATACTGGAAGGGGTTCGGACGATAACCTGAAGGTGGACTTTTTAGGCATAGATGCGGTTGGATGGCGGTCTATGTACTTTGTCGTAATGCCCAATTAAATCTCACTATACTTATCATGACATGTATGTGCATTGTTATGCCCTCTCTATTTGTCAATTGCCCGATCTGTAATTTGTTCACCCAACATGCTTTTATCTTATGGGAGAGACACCTCTAGTGAGCTCGTGGACCCCGGTCCATTCTTTAATACTTGAAATACAAATCTGTTGCAATACTTGTTTTCTTGTTTTCTCTGCAAACAATCATCTTCCACGCAATACGGTTAATCCTTTGTTACAGCAAGCCGGTGAGATTGACAACCTCACTTGTTTCTTTGGGGCAAAGTACTTTGGTTGTGTTGTGCAGGTTCCACGTTGGCGCCGGGATCTCTGGTGTTGCGCCGCACTACATCCCGCCGCCATCAACCTTCAACGTGCTTCTTGGCTCCTCCTGGTTCGATAAACCTTGGTTTCTTTCTGAGGGAAAACTTGCTGATGTGCGCATCATACTGATACGTCTCCAACGTATCGATAATTTCTTGTGTTCCATGCCACATTATTGATGTTATCTACATGTTTTATGCACACTTTATGTCATATTCGTGCATTTTCTGGAACTAACCTATTAACAAGATGCCGAAGTGCCAGTTCCGTTTTCTGCTGTTTTTGGTTTCGAAATCCTAGTAACGAAATATTCTCGGAATCGGACGAAATCAACGCCAAAGTTCCTATTTTCATCGGAAGCATCCAGAACACCCGGGAAGAATCGGAGGGATCCACAGGGGCCCCACACCACACCCGGCGCGGCCAAGGGGGCGCCCCCCTAGGGTGTGGGCCCCCCTTCGACCTTCCTGCGCCGCCTCTTCGCCTATAAGAAGCCCCTGGATCAGAAAACCCTAGAACGATTGACGAAACCCACAGAAACCTGCCAGAGCCGCCGCCATCGCGAAGCCAAGATCTGGGGGACAGGATCTCTGTTCCGGCACCCTGCCGGAGCGGGGAAGTGCCCCCGGAAGGCTTCTCCATCGACACCGCTGCCATCTCCACCGCCATCTTCATCACCTCTGCTGCTCCCATGAGGAGGGAGTAGTTCTCCATCGAGGCTCGGGGCTGTACCGGTAGCTATGTGGTTCATCTCTCTCCTATGTGTTTCAATACAATAATCTCATGAGCTGCCCTACATGATTGAGATTCATATGATGATGCTTGTAATCTAGATGTCATTATGCTAGTCAAGTGAGTTTTACCTATGTGATCTCCGGAGACTCCTAGTCCCACGTGTGTAAAGGTGACAGGGTGTGCACCGTGTGGGTCTCTTAGGCCATATTTCACAGAATACTTACTCATTGAATGGCATAGTGAGGTGCTTATTTATATCTCTTTATGATTGCAGCATGTTTGTATCACTACTATCTATGTGCTACTCTAGTGATTTGTTATTAAAGTAGTTTATTCCTCCTGCATGTGTGCAAAGGTGACAGTGCGTGCACCGTGTTAGTACTTGGTTTATGCTATGATCATGATCTCTTGTAGATTATGGAGTTAACTATTGCTATGATAATATTGATGTGATCTATTCCTCCTACATATGCATGAAGGTGACGAGTGTGCATGCTATGCTAG